>NC_067149.1:42414362-42762695 GCF_903995435.1 Acomys russatus | reverse complement strand
TCACACGCTTAAATTAACATTCATCCAACCGGCATTTACCATTATCAATCTCCTTTCGGGCCATGCTTAGCAGTACTGCTGAGATTCTAAAATACGTTTTCTAGAAAATTTAAGGAATCATTTTACGTCTCTCCTTTGATCCCAGAGCTCTTTGATAATATTTTCAAGAACAGAAGCTTCTCTTTTTCTTTTATCTTTCTCCATCCCTTTTTTTTTTTTTTTCAATATTGCAAAATTGGAAATAACAGGATTTGAAAGCATGAAGTTTTACTGCTGATCTGTGGGCGCTTGCAAACTTGATTTGCACAGCTCCGTGCCAAGTTTGCGATGGGTACGTTGGGGCTTGATGCCCTCTGACGTTCCTTCCAGTTCTACATGTCTATGCCCCGATCAGCGGCGGGGGGGAATCTGTTTTTAATGACGGCTGCTCTCTTTAGAAAGATTTCCTGCTTGCCGAGGAAACTAATGCCCTCGGACCTGACTCACACCAACCTGGTTGCAGGGAAGACTGGGCTGACTTCAATTGGGTTTGAAACGTCTTAAAGGCAGTGAGTTTGGGACAAAGTACTGGGAGCAAAAGTGGGGGATTCCTACCCCAATTACTGCCACCACCAAACACAGCCATGTGGTTCAGGGCTACCATCTGGTGTCACTCTATCCCACCACAGACTGATCATGCTGTGGTCTGTTGGGAGTGGGCTTCATACACTATTTCTACCCGACCATGCAGCAAGAACTGTCAGTCTCACTCCCACACGGGTACCGTGAAGGTGTTGGTCTGCAGCTAGGACTGCTACTGTTTTCAGAAGAAAGCATGGAGTAATTTTATGTAGAAAAGTGTTGCTTCCTGCTTCCACACGACAGCTTGAACTCTGTGTTCAGAGGATGCGTGAGCCTATTTTCCCCTCAGAAATGTTCTGCTCATGTTTTCTGACATCCACTTTCCTGTCTGGCTTTTAGCGGTGTTTGACCTACAGACAAATACATACCTTCAAAAATCTAGCCTTGGCCATCTGGCTTTTTCCTAATTTGGCTCCGAAGCTACTCCCTTGGAGTGTACTTTCAGGGTGTCTTTAAAACCCAGTCGTACCTAAAAGACTGACTCCAGGTTTGCTGTGGTTGCTGAACCCCACAGATGCTCAAGTCCCCTCTAGCTTCCCTTTAGGCCTGATGCCATGGAAACCCCATAGGACGAGGTGCTCAGTGTTGGTTAGGAAGTGGTGACAAATAAATGGTCTGTCCATGATCAGTACTGAAGCCACCATCCCAGGTTAACAGTACGTGCCGTGCAGAGCCCAGGGTAGGTCTGATTCACTGTGTGAAACCCAGAATGAGGAGAAGCACAGCCAATGGGATTTTAAATGAGTTACTTCCTGCACAGAAATCTGTACCTTCTCTTTCCCTCTGTCTCCAAGCCCTCCGGCCTCTGAGCGCCCCGGGCTCCTCGGAAGGCAATAACACCTACGTCAGGGCTGAGAGGGGCTCTGGTTTTGCCCTGCCTGGGGTTACACTGAGAGGCTCTGGAAAAGCACTAACAGGGCCTTAGTTCCCCAGTGCTCTTCCGTGTCAAAGCAGAACTCTGCACATGGAACTTGATATGAAGACTCTCTTCCCATAATACCTTTCACATGAGCATCTGTTCCAATCTCCATTGTCTCCATTTTCTTGTGTTGTTTTTGTTGTTGTGTTGTTTTGTTTTGTTTTTGTAGTTTTTTTTTTCCCAAGACAGATTTTCTTTGTGTAGCCCTGGCTGTCCTGAACCTCACTCTGTAGACCAGGTTGGCCTCTAATTCAGAGACTCGCCCCTGCCTCTGCCTCCCAAATGCTGAATTTAAAGGCATGCCCTACCACCTCTGGCTGTCCAAACTGAATCTAGTTAGCAAGAATTCATGTATTTTCTAATCACGAATATTTAACTTGGGCTTGTTTTCTTTTCTTTTTAGATTTATGTGTTTTGTGTGTGTTAGTGTTTTGCCTGCGTGTATGCATGTGCACCACACGCATTCAGATGTCCATGGAGGCCAGGGGAGGGTGTCAGATTCCCTAGAACTGGAGTTACAGGCAGTTGTGAGTTGTCTTGTGGGCTCTGGGAATCAAACCTGAGGCCTATGTAAGAACAGCCACTGCTGCTAACCCCTGAGCCCCTGATCCAATCTTCTGAAACCTTGGCCTTCCTTATAGGAAGACTAACGTGACAAAACAGCAGGGCACAGATACACTTTTAATACCTTACTTAGCCTTGGTAATCTCTCATTAGACTGCTCCTGTCTCTTAGGGTAAACGTTTTAATTAAAATGATATTTCAATCAGCCAGCAGCCCCAGGCTAGAAGCGGTCCTAAGGATAAAATACTGCCAGGGAGCCCAATCCTATTTTCCAAGGTGCTTGCTCCCTGTGGAGCACCTCATGCTGCTGGCCTGCCTCCTCTGAGCTGCAGGCTGTGGGCGCTGATCCAGATGAGACACAGCCTCTCCCAGAACTGCAGATGCAGCACCGGGCACACACACACACACACACACACACACACACGCACGCACGCACGCACGCACGCACACACACACACACACACACACGCACGCACACACACGCACAGACTCGCACGGACACACATGCACACACACGTGCGCGCACACATGCACATGCACACAGACACATGCACACATACACGCATGCAAGCACCCCACCTGTTATTCTCTGTTGAAGGGCCAGGCCTCTCGCATCCCAGGAGGAGTTCATATTAAGAAGCACCTACCTCTTCCTGTTGCTAAGGGCAAGGTGCTTAGCTGCAGCAGAAGCGGGATGCTGACTGCCTGGTATTTGAAGACAGGCTGGGGAGCAATCATCTGCCATAAACAGTGGGTGGCAGGGCTGGCTCTAGTGGGGACCAGATCAGTATCAACTGTGCCTGAAGACACCGCTTCCCATGGCAGGAAACAAGGACCACCTTAGGGTGTGGTATGGGAACTATGGAGAGACCAACTCACCAGTGTGTCTGACCCACATCCCTGAATAATCAGAATAAATTCACTACAGTCTGTTCTGAACATTTAAGTTCCATGTCAAAATCTTTTTAAGAAACAGCATTTGGGAACCAAAGAAAAAGTTTAACAGCCACTGAATTAAAAAAAATTTTTTTTTTCTTTAAGGTTTATGGATTTCCTAGCACATGCCCTGTCTTATAGGACTTAATCTCCACATGTCCTGAGGACTTTGAACAGGACTCCAGGTTCTGAGAAAACTGCTTGAGCAGAAGTCAGTGCTTTAAAGAGGTGATTTGGGTGTTTGTTTTTGTCCTTAATTCTAAATAAATGAATGCCATCTTAGCACTTAAGGAACTAAATCTGGCCCTACAGAAAAGGCTGGAAGGCCATGAATATTCTTTTACATTTGGATCCACCTAATTTTCCCCCTGAGGAATTAAATGCATGAAGTACAGGGGTTTTGTTTGTTTGGGTTTACTTCTTTTTGGTTCGAGCCTAGCCTTCAATAGCCGAGCCTTCTCTCCAGTTCATCTTTGACTCTTTCAAGCAGACCATGGTGGGATCCAAAAGGTCTCTACAGTCCCATGTTCACTGGAGCAGAGATAAGGTTTGGATCCCTAGTCACTGGGTCATCAGAGATAACTTCATTGTAAACCATGAGAGAGGGCTCTAGAGGTTGGGACTCTGTGGATAAGCAGAAGGGAAGGAAAGCCCAACTCTCTTCCTCCGAGAAGAAGATGGGAGCAGGCAGGATTGTAGTGGGGGACAGCTGGGAGAGAGGCCATCAGTGTGGAGCAGGGGACATGGGGGCAGCATAGGCAGGGTGGATTCAACTTCTGTTGGCTGAAGGCCTTGATGATAAGCTGTAGATTGGAGTCTGTGCTCTAGGCAGTGGGGAATTATTCTGGGTATGTGAGTCAGGGGTACACAATGACGAAAGTGGCGCTTCGGGCTTTATCTGGCCTAGTGTTTTAGAAGGGACGGGGGAAGCTGACTCTGGGAGCAGCAGGCCCATCATGAGGCTCTAGTTTGGGGTCTTGAACAAAAGGCAGGGTTTGCCTTTGAACGCTGTAACATCAAAGTCCAAAATGGTGGCCTGATTAAGGAGTAGTCAGAGATGCAGGTTGGCTGGTTAGGCAAGAGTGTAGCTGCCTGGCTACCCCCTCGAGGTTCAAGGAGAACAGGGCTGCGCTAACTTGCCCCTCCAGATGGAAAGTGTCTCTAGGCTTGCTCCGTGATCGGTTTAACCACACAAAGATCTAGAACAGCGTTTTCAGACAAAAACCAAGGAAGCCTGGGTTGGGGTTTAGCTCCACATGGTAGAGCAGGTACCGAGCATTCCCGAGCTCTGGATCACCAGCATAGAACAAACCAAATGCAACCAAGCAAGAAATCCCGCTGATGTCTGTGGCACTGGACAGTTCTCTAAAAAGGTTTATTTTGGGGTAGGGTGTTTGAAAAAAAACCAAACAAACAAACAATCCCTTCTTCCAATAATATCTCTGCTACTTCGAAAGGCCACAGGTCTTCTTCTGAGAGAAGCCACACTCCAAGGTTAAAAATACAACCACAGACTAACACAAAGATGTGAGATTTCCATAAATGCCATGGCCCTCTAAGACGACCCACTTACTCAGACCGGGCTCCTTGCATTCCCAAGCCATCGGCTAGCAACGTCATCACGCTGCAAGAACCAAATAAAAAACCAGCTTCTTGAGAAATGTCACTGACTCAAGGCAAAACTCCAGGGGAGGCCTACTCTTAATACATTTTTGTCGATATTTATCACTCAGCTGTGGTATGAAATACTGAGTTCTTACAACATAGGCATGTATTTATCAGCAGATACAGGCAGCTGTAAACTGGCTGCAGCTCTCTTAGACCTGCCCACCCATTTTAAGGTCCAGTGGGAGTTTTTGTTTTGTTTTGCTGGGGGTGTGTGTGTGTGTGTGTGTGTGTGTGTGTGTGTGTGTGTGTGTGTGTGTGTGTGTGTGTGTGACTGGGAGATCTCAGTGAGTTTTTGCAAGCGTGAGTAATTGTGCTGCCTTCCAAGCCATTGACTGACTATGGTCCTATCACCAGCCCCATGCCAGGGAGAGAGAAGGATGAAAGTCACTTGGCAGAAGTGGGAGTGTCAGCAACTTACAAGGAAGAGCAATGAAGAAGAACCCAAGACAAGGCTCTGCCACTCAGTCTTCCCATGGGTCACAGGCAAACTCTGAGGACTATCTAAACTGGTGTATTTAGTAAATACAAAATAAGTAAAAGGGGAAAGAAACAAGAAAGCTTGCCTATTTAGACAGCCCAGTGCCTTTGGAAATGGCAACTTGAGAAGAAAGCATCCCACTGAGGATATGGTTCAGCCAACCCATTCACTTTGTTTCATGGCTGACCTCTGATGTCAGAAATATGAAGACCGGCTTTAGAGATGTCTCTGACTTCTTTCTTTTCTGGTGCTAGGGGGAGGGGTGAAACTTGAGGCTTCACACATGCTAGGCAAGTGTTCTGCCACGGAGCCACAGCCCTGGGACGGACTTCCCTGAGACCAGGTATGGACCCATCTCTTTACCTTACAGAGGGAAAGGAGAACCCTGTCATAGGAACGTGAAAGAAACACCACAAATTGTCAAACAATTCTCCAGGAGCAGAACCTGTAGACAGCTGTGAACCTGTAGACAGCTGTGAGGAAAGGCCATGTCTCCTTCATATGTTCTCCGGATATTGGAAAATGAAAGCCGGGCTCTGGGGCCCCTCATAGTTAAATCCTTACCCATGAAATTCTTTGCTCCTGCATTGGTCACACTCCCTGAGTCTAAGGCCTCTTTTGCCTGAGCGCCCTCAGCCCTCCTGGCATTGGTGTTGCTAGTCACCGCGTTAACTGCTGAGCACAGGACAGCCCCTATGGCCACCTACCCCAGGCTGCACTTTCATGACTCCCTCGGAGCACGTGCTCTTCTCTGCAGGGATGCATGAGGCATGTGTTGTGATTACAACAATTTTGCAGTCTCATCACCAGGTCTTGTGGAAGATAAAGAGATGACTGACACATGAAAGCATTTGCAGATTAGCACTGAAGGCCCGGCACTTGTCTTTTGGGATGCCTTTGTGTTTTTTAGTAACTTCTTCCTAGAGTCCTTTTCTAACCCAAACTGGGTTGGATCCTTCATTATCATTTTCCTCTTTATAATGATCTGTCCAACATCAGTCATCCCCACTAAGTGACTTGTTCCACAAGAACAGAGCCTTATTTGTTTTGTTTCTGGGACTTGGCAGAATAGTAGATGATCACTTTGTATTCTATGGTTAAACAAAGTTTAATTGCTTGATGCCTTAGAATGTTAGATTTGTTGTTGTTTTGTTTTTTAATGTATATAGTCGGATGAATCAGGTTATAGTCAAAGTTCTTAGCAGATCAAACAGATTTGTAATGAATGATTCTTGAGGCTGATACCTGCAATTGACTACATAATACACACAAATAAGACAGACCGTCAGGTGCAGTGGGAAGCTCACATGTGGGAGACGGGAGGATAAAGACTTTATTAGTTGTACATATAGGCAGTGGGTACAAGATGCTCACTGTTCAGCTCAACTCTGTGAAAACCTTTGTAATAAAAACCTGTGGGAAACACGGGGGTTTCAGAACAAGGCCTAAAACAAGGCCTTTGGGAGAAAAGCTGAAGAAACAATTTAATGTTAAAAATCAGTAACAGAGCTGGGCTTAGGTGGTAAAGTGTCTGCTGAGCAAGCATAAGGGCATGAACTTGATCCCCAGCACTCATGTAAAAAGCCAGGTGTGGTAGCACATGATTGTAATCCCAGTGCAAAAGATTACCAGATCCACAGGGCTTCTCATTAGCCCTCCTTGTCTAACTACCTTCAGGTGAGATACTGTGCCTAAAAAAAAAAAAAAAAGAAAAACAGGTGGACAATAATACCTGGGGAACAAAGCCCAAGGTTGACCTCTGACCTATAGGCTCACTGGCACAAGCACACATATCTACCTACACTCATATAAACACACACACACACACACACACACACACACACACGCACACACGCACGCACGCACACACGCACAGGCTCACATGCACATACACAGACACCTACAGGGAAAATAACAACAGATCAGAGTGGTGGTCTGAGCCTATGGGTCAAGCAACAAGACAAAAACAGGGATCTTGAAGTTTCTATGGATGTAGTTGCAACTGGAGGGGACAGATAAAATTGTAAAGTAGCCCTGATGAGAGTCAGATGTCTCTAAGCTCTTCCTCTTTTCTGTGAGGGATCAGCCTATGCTGCCTGGAATATACTATCTCACTTAATCTTTACAACCACCACAGGAGGTAGGTTTTATTACGGCCACAGGTGTGGCTAACGAGGAAGCTGAGGCTTAGAATTTGGTCATCTGCCGAGGTTGCTCAGCTACCGAGTGGTAGACCCAGTACCAACACCAACCCACGGCCTATAGACTTAGCCACTGGACATGCTGTCTCCCTGGGAAACAGAGGTTACTCTCCAGAGGGCCTTCAAGACCAAGTTTAGGAGTGTGAACTCTACTTCCTGAGCCTGGGGATTCACTGACGAGATTTTGATCAGGAAAATGACAAGGTCAGATATTTTAAACAAAGTGTGTCTGGTGGAAGTGGGTAGGAGAGTACAGCAGGAAGTTCAGTGAAAAGGCTATCACAGTGATGGTGTGGACTGAGGCCCTAAGACAGAACAAAAGAGCGGTCCTTGAGAAGAAATAACTGACTCTCCTCCTCCTTCTGATAAGATGTGGACTGTATTGAATAATTATTTGCAGTTAATGTTGGTTTGTCTATTTTAGAGACAGGGCCTCGTGTAGCCCAGAATGCCCTCAATCTATGTAAAGATGACCTTGAGCTTTTAATCAGCCTCCCTTCACCTCCCGTACAGTGCTCGGATGGAACTCAGGGAAACCCAGAGTCTTTAGATTCCAAGGGTTATGGTGTGTCAGCCTAGTGAACTCCAAACACCAAAGCAGCCGCCTAAATTTATTCTAGCCCAGAGCCCAAGCTCATCAGAGACCAGGGTGATTTGAGATCTTCAATTCAGTAGTTCATGGTTTTGGCCTTTTTAAAACCTAACCTCATTTTTTGCCCCCTGTCCTTACAATGTAGCTCCAGAGAGAAGCAAGAAGTCAAACCTTTGTTGTCCCAGGACAAATCCTACAGAGCCATACTTCCTCCGAAAACTAGATTTACAACTAGAAGTGTCTTCTTTTAAAACAGGGTGGAGGAACTTAGCCTGATCTGCTGGAGAAGCTTTGGCTCTCAGCTGAGAGCTGCCTGGAGGAGCTGGCTGACAGGAGGAAATTCTTATCAGAAGAGATGAATGCGGAGTAGCTGAAAATGACCAGAGGGGTGTCCCTTGGGGAGCATTCACCTACAAGTGGGGTGAGGTCTCTGTAACAGGTCTCCGATGGTCTCTCCCACCCTGTCCATCAGGTTATCACCCTGATAAAAGTGGAGGGGGATAGGGTCCACAAAGTAAGAGTAAAAGAGACATGAAAATACAGCCCAGTGAACAAACATGTATGTGTGTGTGTGTGTGTGTGTGTGTGTGACTATTAGAGAAATAGCAAATTCTCAGGCTGATGGGGTGTTGAATAAAATGAGGATAAACCAGAGGGAGAGACTAATTGTATTGTTTTTCTACATGTTTACAGTTGACAGGCTTCCGGTCCACAGAGACTTATGAGAGGAAACAGAACATTCAATTATGAGACCCTGTCTTTAAAAAATTCTCACTTGTTTATATTTGGACCTCACATATACTGTAGATCAATCCTTCGACTCGATTCCCAAAGAGAAAATTTCCTTGAAATCCCAGTTTACTCCCTAAGATGACAATTCTTAATCATTCTCTGTGTATGTCAAAAAGTCTGCTAAAACGTACACAGAACGCACAGAGCAGTTCGTCCAGGAATCTCTGGATTCCTAGGTTTAAATTTCCTGATCTTCCTCAAGTCACAGAAATTCAAGTAATGTACTTACAACAGATGTGCCTAAGCAGCAGCCCGGCTAGAACACGTTTAGTCTCCCGGAGGCATGGCTTCGGAGGAATCCAGACCACAGTGGGGGGGGGGGATAGTGGAGGAGGCGGGTTTAAGAGTGGGTCTGTGGTAGGATGGAGAGACAGGCTCTGATGCAGAGCACCTGCCTTGCTCTCAGAGAACCTGAGTACAGTTCCCAGTTTGGCTAGGAATTCAGCTCACACCCACTTGTAACTCCATCTCTGCCAGGAGGGATGGGGTGTGTTTCAGGCTTCTGGCTTTTCTGGGTACCTGCACTCACATATACCCAGACTCCCCAACACACACACACACACACACACACACACACACACACACACACACACACACATTAAAAATAGCAAAAATTAAAAAAATAAACCTCTTTTTAAAAAATGCTGGACTTGGCAGGTAGAGCTAGGTGAATCTCTGTGAGTTAAGGCTAGCCTGGTCTACATAGTGAGTTGTAGGCCAACCAAAACTACATAGTGAGACCCTGTCTTAATAAAATAAAAAGTTCATGAGAGTCTAATGGGATTTTTCATTTCTATACCTGCAAAGGTTACAGTGGAGGGGGGGGGAACACCCATTTGCTCACAATCTATCATTGCCAGTGGGAACCTTGGCAGCTGCATCTGTTTCTCCAGGTGTCCACCCTCAACTCTAATTCTCCCTCAACAGCTACAGCCTTAGGTCATTTCAGCTGGGTTTAAATTGCCCTAGAGCCCACTAGCCTGAGAGCGGGAGAAAGGCACTTGGCTACTTTGGGAGGCGTCACATGGCAGGGGGAACTGGGTGTTCCTTGAGACAGAGGTGGAATTTATTGTGATGGTCTCAGAAACAGCCATTGTTAGAAGTGGGCATTTAGCACATTAAATTCTTAAATTCACCCAGAAAAGGGAAATTGGAGACAGAAAAGCTAATAATCACTTGAAAGGTCAAATCAATTAGCCAACAATTAGCAGAGCCTGGATGTAAACTCACACTTGATTCCAGCGCTCTCCACTGGCTCACATTATCTTCCCCCTTCCTCCTGGCCTGTCACCTGCTTCTACACACCTCTCCTTGGAGAGGAAACCCATTCCATTTGGCTCAGGAAGGACACATCCTACATGATCCTGAAGACAGGATTAAGGCCTGTTTATTTGTCTACTAACTCCCATCATGACTGTGGTAAACGGCCTAAGTGCCTGGGCCTCGATTTTCTCATCTGTAAAGAAGCAGTAAGACTAGTCACTTCTTTCAACTGTAAAGCTCAGGGAATGTACTCTTTGCTCCTACCCCTCTCCCAGCCGGCAGGCCTCCACAGCTGTGGACTCGTCCCAGCTCTCCCCTACCTACCGTGTAGGCTTTTCTGACCTGGAGCTAGACATCCACTCCACCGAGACACGTACAGCTTGTCCGTCTTACATTTGCCTAACGCCGCTTACTCAGTCTCTTTCCACATCTTATCCGGCCTCATCTGAATCCCTCACGTATTTTAACTCAGACTATTCTCATTTACGAACGAGTCACAATATATGATTTAACTCCTACAGTGAGGGACAATTGTCTGTTTCCATTTTAGGTTGGGTTTTGTTGTTGTTGTTGGTGGTGGTGGTGGTGGTGTTTTTTTCCGTGTTGCAACCAATATTCTTTTGCTTGCTTTCCTTGTATATATGAAGTTTCGACAAGTACCCAGAAGTGAGAGTCCTGAAGCACAGCTGGGCACTGTCGGATCGTGTTGGAAGTGATGCCCCCACGGTGGTAGCGCCCACACATGTTCCCACCAGCAGTGTGTAAGCGTTGAGTTTCCCACATTCTCGTTGATAACTGTCAAGCTGAATTTTCCAAGCTGACTCCATGACTGCATTCCTTAAGACAGTACACTTGCTTTCTCTGTTCACACCATCTCCCCTATAAGGCTGTAGATTTTGTGAGTGCAGAAACCTTGGTTAACTCGGTTTTATATTCTTCCCATGAAATTTGTTGAGCTGAGTGAATACACACAGAATTGTCAGCAAACTCATAATGAACAGAATTTATTCACTTGATCCAGGAGATGGGGGCACCCTATGAAGACAGGCATGGATCTTGCTGTTTGCTCCTCTGGGCTGAGATTGTCTGAGGGAATTCCACAAGCTATAGAGAGGTAATCTGATCTGCATGGAGGGCAGGGCTGGCCTACAAACCGAAAGATTGTGGCCCAACTTTTGCTCATTTTCACTCACACTACTCACTGGATGTTTGACTATTGTACCGTCTTCCAAGTCTCTCAAGCCATATTAAGTACCAAGAGGCCTGTTTCTCAATGGGATATCCCCCCGACTCCTACGGATCTATTACTAGGGGGTAGGTAGAACTCCTGGGTCCCTTGGACTGGGGTACCGCATGACTATGGCAAACGCCTCCCCTTTCTGTCACCCTAACAGTCCCTCCAGGGTGACTCATTTTCCTAAATAAGCTACGTGTGGTTTTGGTTTGACATCACATGTGAATGAATGAGTAATTTTTTTAAGAACCAGACTTATTTTTGATCCCAACAAGACATACAGTGCTTGTTACTCATAGTTTTACGCCAGGGGGTCAACACTGGTAACAAGTCCACCAACCTTTTACCCCTTTTCCTCCCTTGGCCAGGTTTGCATATACATCATGTGGCCACACTGTGAAAATTTAGTAAAATTATTCCTTATTGATCCTGCCAGATTAAATAAGATACAGCAAAGTGAGTTAAAGCCATGTGCCCCGCTGTGTTACTACTTGGCTTTCTCTTTGTAGTGTGCATATGTGTATGCATTTGCGGGTGCGACCACATGTGTGTGCAGGCCCACGTGCATGTGTGTGAACACATGTGGAAGCCTGAGCTTGAGTCTGGATCTCTTCCTTGATGCTCTCCACCTCATACATTGAAATGGGGTCTCTAGCTGAATTTAGAACTCAACCTTTTCAGCTCTGGGGATTCCCTCTCTCTGCCTCCCACACACTAGGATTATAGGCAGGCAGCCACTCCCACCTTGCTTTTCCCCCACGGATTCTGAGCATCCAAACTTTTATTTGGTCTTCATATTTATTTCAGGTTTGTTGTTGTTTTGGTTTTTTGAGGCAGGGTTTCTCTGTGTAACAGCCCTGGATGTCCTAGACTTGCTTTGTAGACCAGGCTAGCCTTGAACTTACAGAGCTCCACCTGCCTCTGCCTCCTAGGTGCTGGGATTATTTTCATCCGAAGGCAATATGCATCGAGAGGCACAAGGAGGGTTCTCTGACCTCCCTTTGTACCTGAAGCAGAACTCAAAACTCTCAGAAGAAGGCGTTCCCTCACTAAACCATACAATAAGAATGTTTTTACTACCAGACTAGGAATTAACATGGGAATGCATTCATACAAGCAAAACCTTACTCAAGATTTGTGACCTTTCTCCTTCACTATTTCCCCATGTATATCCCAATTCCTTTCCCACAGTTCCCTGGCTTTTGACCAGACCTCTTTGTATTGTTGTTTACATTGATGTGTGTGTGTGTGTGTGTGTGTGTGTGTGTGTGTGTGTGTGTGTGTGTTGGATCTAACAGCTTTTTTGAATCTTCATTTTTCTTATGAAGACAGAATGCAGATGCTGACCTGGGCCCGCAGAGGTACAGTGCTTACATAGCGTGAGCAAGACTCTGAGGCCCTGGGTTCCATCCCCAGGAGGGAGAGAAAGATCCCTGTCTTGCCCTTTGGCTGCCTGTAGGTATGTGTACTGTGCAAGGAAGGATGAAGTCACCCTTTAGGTGCCATTCAATAGGGATTGGGTGTGGGAATCCTACTTCTTGACTTACCTGCCTCAGTTCTTGGACCCTACAACCATGGGATGAGTGTGACTCAGAAAGGAGGCCTGGTACCACAGCAATTCATTTTCTTCCCTCCTGTAATCCCTGCTTATGAGCACACTGGTGGTGGGGTGGAGCGGGGGTGGGGATGGGGGTGGGGTCAGACAGTGGCATTTCAACTGAGCGTTAACTTGTTCAGTTCATGTCCCATGGTACCACATGCCAGGAATTACGTAGCTAAAATGTTAACACACTGATTTTCTTTTTTCCTTTCTCTTAAACATGTGTAAATGTGGACTTTTTCTTCAGAGCACTGGTAGTCTTTGGAAACATCCTCAGCATTTGACTCACGGAGAAGTTGGACTAAAATGCCTTAGGACCACCCCGGCGGCGGGCCTTCAGGATGCCTGAGCTACAGCTCAGATGGCTGCTTCTACCTTGTTGGGAACTACTTTGTAGACTTTAGCTGAAGATCTTGAGCTGTCAGGAGCTGTCAGGATACTGTTTAAGATACAGACACATTCTTAAGACAGACATGCGCACCTGCCATCCCACGTACACATAGCAACAGCAGCTTTACCCTCCTGGGTTTTTTCCACTCCTTCCTCACAAACACACTTGCATGCCCCACATATGCGTTCAACCTAGACAGGTTCAGGGGCATGGGGGGCGGGGTGGGGGGCGGGGCGCCCAGGGGAACGGGACCCCAGGGTTGAATCAAATGCTGATTAATGCTGCTACTTTTATTACACCAAGGTCTTGACATTCGTTAGGTGAGGAACACAGAGACTGGTGGGCTGCTGTGATAGCGGCATGCATTCTTTCTACAGTGTGGCTTAGGGAGGCCGAGGTTACTGCAGCTCACACAACAGAACTGCTCTCCAGAGGGAAGAAGGGAGACACTGCAGGTCCTTGTTCCCTTGTATCAGCAGACACAATGAACTTCACCACCATAGCAGCCTAGGGGGTGCAGGGTCAGGTGAGTGTGCTTTCAACAGATGCCACAGGAGACCCAGCTTTGACAGGAAGTTCCTAAAACTTACAGCCAACAGTACTTCTAGGTTAAGTACATACTTCCCACATGTTGCACTGATTACAAGGACATGCTGAGCTCTGTGTCTGGGCTGGGTTAAGCTGCCAGGAGTCCTCAGTTACAGACATCCTGGCTTCACAGGGAAGAATAAGACACGATGGCTCTGTCACAATAAGGCCACTAAATTCACAGCAACAATGACTTCAGAATAAAGCTCTTAAGACTACAGGGAAACAGCTTTTCCTCTCTTGTCAGGTCCTTCTCAGGGTAGGCACTTGCCCTGAGACTGTCACATGGTCATTTCTGGGCTGCACAAATAACTGAGCACAAAGGAACAGAGGGGGGCGGGGAGCCACACATGTCAAGTCATGAGACATCGCCACCAAACATGGCAGACTGTTGTTGGTGAATGTCTTAGATGCCTTTCCTGGTTGGGCCGGATGCCCTCCTGTATCTGAAGAGCTAATCTGAAAAGAGGCTGGCAAAGGACTTCCTCAAGCTCCGGATGGTTTCCGCTTTGGCTTCATCCTCATTGGCTGAAGACCGGAAGAAGGAGGAGTCAGAGAAGCTGAACGCATTTGTCAGGGACTGCGACTTGCTTGAAGATAAAAACCAGAGAGAACATGAGGAGGGTGTTCCAAGTGAGGCAGCGAAGGGCTGTCACAGGAGGGTACACAATAAGAACGCCCCACTCCCTCACTCCCTCCCCAGGGAGGACAGGGCAGCAGGAGATGGTTGGGAGGGCGATGCTAGGCATTGGGAAACCCTTTCGCTACTTCCTCACCTTCAGTGCTTCTGAAACAGGAAGGGATGGGAACAGTGTGGGGACAAGACAGAAGGGCGAAAGAGACAGGGGAAAGAGGAAGAATGGGTGACTCAAAGGCTATGTCTTTTATTTGAGGCTAAAAAAGTCCCCAACTTCTAAGTACAGATCTAGGCAACTCGCACCCTTTTCCTTTCATGAAAGCAGATGCCAGCACTTATTGGGCTCCTGGCCCATTTTCCATCCGCTGTCAAGACTGGCTTAACACTGGAGTCTTGACTCTGCCACAAAGTCACGTCTGACCTCAGGCAAGCCATGTGTCACTCTGGCCCTGGCCTTTCGTGACGATTTTGGTAGAATGATGACCTCTGGGGCCTCTCGGTTCCTCCGATTTTTCTATTTCAAAGGAACCTTCAGCTTGATCCTGAAAGTCTAATACCTCCATTACTCTGGTCTTGCATTTTTTTATTTTTTATTTTTAAGAGAGGACTAATGTAGCTCAGGTTAGCCTTGAACTCCCTGTATAGTTGAGTATACCTTTGGGCTTCTAGCTCCTAAGTGATTGATAATAGGCATAGACTACAACACCATGTTCTATGGAGTGTTGGGGCTCAAACTGATTCTGCTGACTGTGCTACATCTCCAGCCTCATGTCTTTGATGATGATGATGGTTTTGGTTTTTTTGAGATAGGGGTTCTCTGTGTAGCCTTGGCTGTCCTGGACTTGCTTTGTAGACCAAGCTGCCTCGAATTCACAGAGATCCACCTGCCTCTGCCTCCCCAAGTTCTGAGATTACAGGCGTGTGCCACTGCACTTGGCTATGTCTCTGTTCTTAATATGGGCACAGTCACCCCATAGACGACTTCCTCAGAGGACCCTTGATATAAGGTTTGTGGGGTTCAGGGTACACAGGAGTAAAAGAGACACTTTATCAGGTCATGATTAGTACTAAATATTATAATGGGAAAAAACCACAACCTCCCATACACACACACACACACACACACACACACACACACACACACACACACACACATACACACACACACACACACACAGAGAGAGAGAGAGAGAGAGAACTTATTTTTCCATAACAAGTGATTCAGAAAGAAAAACTGTGAAGGCTGAAAGGTGGGGGAAAGCCAACACCACAATGCAGGAGGAAACATGAGGTTTGGCTTCCCTTGTGGCCTGGCTTGTCTTGACTCCCACTGAGTCCTTCGGGCTCTAGCATTCCTCTGGGACCTCCATCCCTCTCCTAAATGTTGAGTGCATCCAGGAAAGTCCCACCTGTGTGCCATTCTCTCCTCCCACAGGGGCTGTGGACAGGTGTCCTGCCTTTCGTCAGAGCTGGTGACAAGCCCTCACATGCTGGCCTCTCGGGAAGGAGACCTCTGCGTGCACAGGCAGAGGGCACTGGGTACAAGCCTCCAGTTCATCATCAGAGGCTGGCTCTGCTCATCAGCTTCAGCCCAGAGGCAACGGCAACCCAAAAGTTTGCTTTAATACTGGGGCCAGGGCAGATACGATGATCCCAGTCAGTAAGTAGAAACTGTCCCACTGGGGAAGTGACACGGCAAGTTGGACGTAAGAAGTGCTCCTGGCTTGAGCTGGGGAATAAGAGTAGCCATGTAAGATCAGAAGACCTGGAAAAGTGACCATCTGGATACCCAAGGCCCAGGCCAGATTCATCGCTGGTTTAGATGGGTGCCTCTGAGCAAAGTTTTCTTCTGTGTGCACAACTCATCAGTGCTCACCTGGACTCTGAAAGTCCACAGCCTCCCTCTGAAGACTCACTGTCGTCCTTCATTTTAGAGCAGTGGTTCTCAACCTTCCTAACACTTCATGTTGTGGTGACACCGCCCCCCCCCCCACAACCATAAAATTATCTCACTGCTACTTCATAACTGTAATTTTGATGTTATGAATTATAAATATCTGTGTTTTCCGGTGGTCTTAGGTTATTAATGGGGTCATACCTCATAGGCTAAGAACCACTGCTTTGAACCTACAAGCAAGGGTGGACCACCCTCGTGTCCCTGAAGCTGCTGTGATCTCTGCCAAGAGTGGTGACAGAGTCTGCATAGGCACACTAAAACCAGCACATGTGGCTCTGGGGAGTGTGGGGAGCAGACTGCATGGGGGCCACCCTCCACAGACAGGACCACTGCTTCTCTGTGCAGCAGAGCACTGTGCAGGGGCCCCAGGGCTGGATGTTGAGAATGACACTACAGGGAGTATGGGTCTCTTTTGAACTTTAACTAGGTGCCACCTTTGTTAGCCACGCTTCCTCCAAACAGAGCTGAAGATAAAGGCGGAGATGGAGTTAACTACGTATTCCTTTTCCTTTGGGAAGCCTTGCTGGTTGCATACTCTTGAATCTGAAGTAGGAATGACTTTAAGGGGTTTTTGTTGTTTGTTTTTTTGTTTAAGTTTGGGAGATATGCATATGGAGGGGGGGAAAAAGAGTATGAGCCCTAAGTAGGCAAAACAGAAATGGACCAGTAACTTGCTGCAATTCCTTATGAAGAAGAGTGGCTGTGAACATCCAGCTTAACCTGAGGCAAAATTTAACTTCCTTCATTTCTCCCCTCCCTAGTCAATCTAGCCATTCTTCTCACACACACCAGAAAACAAACAAACACCCACAAACCATCACCACCACCACCACCACCATCCCCAGATCATCAATATCTGTGGCAATCTGAAGGTGGTTCTATAGTAGTTCAGAAGCCCACAGCCATGAAGGGGAACAGGAAAGGGGGTAAGGAACTGCTGGGTTATCTTACTTGAGCTGTGGGTGAGGCTGGGGCTTCTGTGGTGGAGCAGCCGGGGGTGGCTGGGCCTCTGCCAGGGAGCTGCTGCTGGAGGATGCATCACCGTGGGTGGTGGTGGGGCCGCCCGGCCTCTGAGGAGCCGAGGAAGAGGAGGAAGAGGAGGAGGAGGAGGAGGAAGAAGATGGCAGTGATGGTCCCGAGGGGAGCCGACGTGGAGGCAGCACCTTGCCTGGGGGCTGCATTCCTTGGGGTTGCCCAGGGCCCCCTAGGTTCAGTACAAGAAAAACTTCATAATTTAACCATATCAAAGGGTTCTCTTAGTAGATTCTATGCCTCAAATGGTGTGGTTAGATCATTGCTAACAGGATCCGTGTAATTGTAAATAGCTACCCAGGGCCCTAGAGGGCTGGGAGGGGAGTCCTTAGCCAAGATGTCTTCACTGCTTGCTCCTCCTTAGACACTCAGCAACTTAGCCAGAGCAGAAGGCAGAAGGGCGGGGAAGAAGGCAGAAAACTGGGAGGCCCCACAGAGAGAAGCTTCCTTACAGAAGGCCTCCTCCGGCCCAGAGGGACTGTGATCTGCTTCCCAGAAATCCTTACGAAGGAGCCATCTTGCCCTAAGGCTTCCTAAGAGCCCCAGATTCTACACACAGGATGCAGGAGAGGGCAGGAGACAAACAGGAGAACGAGAGTCAGAACATCCGAGAAATAACCTATCGGTGACACTCCCCTAGCAAGATGCCAAGCTTCTCTGGGCCGTAAACCATTCAGAAGGCCTACCATTGTGTTTTAAAGACAGTAGTTGTTTCAAAGATGATGAAGGATGAGGACGTTGTTCAGAAAGGGCTCTGTGTCTTAAGACCAGCAGTGACTAACATGGTTTTAGTGGAGCTGCCCCTCATCTGCTCCAAGCCTGCAGGTGTCTGATTGCCACACCCATCCCACCACCTGACCTTCGCTGGAGCATTAACTCCCATGGCCAGGATCAATCCTTTCTTCCCAGACACTCTTTGCCTGAGTGCCATCCTCAGGGGCTCCAGCACAACAAACCGCTCAGGTGTGTGGGGAAATTCTCCAGACAGCGAAATCCCAGTCTCCCCCAGGGATGTGGGTACCATCTGGCAAACAGCCCCCTTACTATCAGCATACCTTTCACTCAACATGAGACACAGAACCATCAGACAGATGGCCCATTGAGGAAAAAAAGCTCTCCTTTGTCTAGGGGATGACGAACAGAAAGTGTGGTATCAACTCATATTTTTCAGAAGGGGATCTGGACATCTCTGAAGTCAAAAGACCCCCACAGACACATGCTGACTAGTGGGAATGATCCTTAATTGTCCTGGGAAATCTAGTTTCTCACTTCAATCCCAGAGTTTACACTCATGGGCCCGTTGCAGCTAAAACTGGTGCTGTTATTTTCCTAGAAACCAGAACACCCCTATGTCCTCTGCAGAGGCAGGAATGTGTCTATGCTACTGTGCACCCAGGACCACCAGCTAATTTCCCTTCTATGTGGCAAGGGCTCCCCTTTGTCATCAGTCACCAATTAATAGCAGGGTATGTTACACATAAATACATACATATATAAAGTATGTGGAATTCTATATGTTTAAGGGTTTCAAAGCCAAGCTAGATAACTAAATGACCAGCCAATTATTTCATGTGAACCAGCTTCTGCCTCCTGAAGTCTAACACCAAGACCATTACCTCATTAGCATTATTGCTGCATCGGTGTTATCAACTCAGGTTGATAACTCAGCCTCCTGTATCACAAACCTGAGTGCTTTCCCACCTGTACAGAGGTCATCGAACAGCCAGAAACTTTACAACTGAACACTGAAGACAGATATAACTTTTCCTTTATTGCACATTGAGCTGTACAAGAGAATCACAAAGGAGAGGTGGTCCATCACACTCCCACCAGCGGCTGAGGACCTCCCAGCCGTATTGGTACAAAAGAATGGGGGGGGGCAGGGGGAACAACATTGGAAAAGAAATGGGAACAAAACACCTGAACAGAAACCCTACACTGTGACAAAAGTGCTCCCCAGGCCACAGAGTTGTCCCTTAGCATGCTGCCTGAGGGCACGTGATAGTCAGGTGCTGCTGTCTGCTTGCGTGTGGCAGTGGGAGCTGTAATCAGCTTCTAAGCCCCACCTGAGAGGCCTTGGCTGATGCCACCCTGTAACCTGACTGAATTCAAATGGCAACTTTGTATTGTGGCTCACAGATGTCACACAAAAAGCACCTGGATGTAACACACTGAAAACATGCAGAAAAGCAATACCACCATCAGCTCGCCACTGGGACAAAGAAATAAATTAATTAATTAAAAAAAACAAACAAAAATGTATTCCTCCATTCTGGGAAATGTTCCTTCATTCTATTCTAGCATTTCTTTAGACCAGGAGGTGTTTAAGGTCCTGATTCTCAACCCACCTGGAAGTGCATATATGCATATATATGTGTGTATATGTCTGTATACATACATACATATATATATATATATGTATGTATTTACAACTGGCTGACTACTATCTTCATCTAAGGGAAGGGTCACAGATGTCAACATTTACACTGTATGCATTTCTCTAGAGCCTCAGATGTTTCCAGAAACCAAGAGAAAACAAGGCCTATGCCTGTTGACTCAGTTACATACAACCAATACTGCTTACTCCTTAGACTTGGAAATCCCAAAGCCAGCCATGTCACCACAAAGGTGGGGAATGTAAAAGTACAGACAGAAGCATTTCTTCTAAAAGGCAGATGGCTGACATGAGCTCCCATATGGGCTGTGGTACTACAGAAGGCCACTTGGAACCTATTCCCAGTCCTGCCCACAGACGGCAAGATGAGGTACTACGGACCCTCGAGTTCTGGCTTAGTTAACAGCTACATCATCTGTCCAGGGCTCCTTGTCAGAAGGAAGGACAGACACACCGGCAATGGTTCTCCAAAGAAGCCAAAGCTGAGAACTAAAGTGGTCAAGCCCAGAGTTATGTTGGCGGAGTGCCCACTCAGGTGACATGAGACACATCTGATCTGGTCTCATGTTGGGAGCCTGGGGTGTGTTCAAGTCCTTCTCAGACTGTTGGTCCCTGCATTCTCTGTCCAACACTGCTGGAGAATCAGCTCTGTTCATAGGTCAAGCTTTGAGGAATACATGGCAGCCCAGTTCCACAGAAGCACATATGGCCACTTCAGAAACAGCAACAACAAAGAAACAACTGCAGGCACTGAGATCAACATATGGGAAAACACGAGATCATTTAGTTATTGCACATCGGCGGCCCCTTAGTATTATTTTTATTTTAACCTTGTAGCTAGTTGATAATCAAAACGGAAGGGTACACAGGGTGTAAAATACAGAACACATTCCTGGAAGCAGCTGGTTCTTTGCATTTCATCACTAAAAACACAAGAGCTCTACAGGCACAGCCAGCTTAATTCACACACACTCGAACTGCACCAGACCGTAGCGAATGGAGAAAACGATGTATGCCTTCAAATTCAACGGATGGAACTATGAAAAGCAGACCTCGAAAAGAATCTCTTGGAAGTGCTATCTATTTACCCTAGTCATGCAGGGAGGAAGTAAAACACAGTTCACTGAAGACCCCAAGCACTCGTGGAGGTAAAGTGGGGAGGTGGTGAGTCTGAGCCCGAGGGAGGAGGAGAAGAGAAACTGGGCTGACTTTGTGGTAGCTGTCTCTCCCCATCCACCCCAGCGCTAGGACCTCATCCCTCATTGTGTGATGCTTTAACAACACGACCAAACCACCCGGAAGATAGTCACGCTGGACTTAAGAGAGGCACGACTCTTTTGTACGCTGTTGACAAACAGCCCTGGAACCACAAGGTATACAGAAGAACGCGAAAGCATTGTAAGCACAAACAGGGACAGGTAAACAACCAGACAGGGAGCTGACACTGCATAGGAGAAACAGTCCAGTCAGCACTGAGAGGGCACAGCAGTGCACCACTCGAGGGTCTGCCGCTCCCCTCCCGCCTTCCTTTCTTTTCTCTTCTTTTTGTTTTTGGCTTAAATTTTCTGCTTTGAGAAATTAACTACCAATCCCTTTAAGAAGCTTGGACTTGTTTTGGACCTACGGCAATGCCATTACAGTCGAGAATATACTGTAAACAACCTTGCGGGGGTGGCCGCTGAGGAGGGGTCTTGCTGGAGTCCGGTTCCTTTAGTGCTCCACTCTGGAAGACAAAAACAAAAACAAAAACAAACAAAACAAAACACAGAGATAAAAAAACAAAGCTCCGAGTGAATGCCAAAGACAAGTGCAGTGGCAAGGCTGCAGGGGGATGGGGATGGGGACCCAGGGTCTGCTCAGAAGTCCTGGTGTTCAGACCTCCAAGGCTTAGACTTCTGTAAGGAGTAGGCAGTGCGGGGCTGAGAACTATGGTGCCGGGCGCCTATGCCTCCACTATGCTCTTTCGTTTTGCTCGCTGCAGACTTCCTTTATTGGAAGTTTATGTTTGTGCTTGGTTTGCACTCCACACACCCTGCCACCCAGGTTCTACTTGTACTTTGTAAGCCGCCTTATGAAAGGAAAGCAACTGGGTTATGCATGGCTCTTGGGGAGGGTGGGGTAGATGTGTGAGCTTAGATGTGGCTCACTGAGGATCGGGATGACCTGTGTGTAGAATGGGTTCAGCTCAGGGTTGGCTGGGGTCTAGTCAACCACTCTTTGGGCTAGGCTGTGCTGCCCGAGGGAGAGGGACCCGAAGGAGGGTAAGATGCTGCAGACGGTGAAGCTCTCAAGGCCAAGTTGTTTTGCTGTCTCGAACTGCAGAATTATAGTCTGCCCAACGGCATGGCTCCACTCCCACGCTTCCTCTCCTCCCAGCTGGGATTCTGATTATGTCCTGACAGGATCAAAGATGCATGTGACTTGGTTTGTCTCACACTTGCGTTTCAGGCAGTGCATGTTTGGAGCTTGTCTTCAGTGTGCCGGAAACATCCTCTAAAGCCAAAGTGTGCCAAGTGGGTCGATGGTGATATCAGGGTGTACCTCCCCAACAAGGGCTGAGAAGTGGGCTAAATGTACCTCTGAGCAGCCTCCCACTTCCCTCTCAACGCCCTCATGCCTGGAGATAAGACCCCGAGCCCTATTCCCACATCAGTGCCATTTCTCGCCCCCCCCCCCCCGCTCCCCACTTGGCCTGGGCTGCAGTCTGGCCACCTCTCTCCTCCTGCTCTCTCTGGCCAGTTTTTAGTTCACATACCCTGGAAGTAGAAGTGTTCCCTTTGCAGTATCTCAGTCTTTCAATAATGACATCATCTCCAACTGTACAGGAGTTTGTACGGGAACAGGCCTGGCCTTTGCACCTCACAGCAGGGAAGCCCATCTTACCTGTCAACCACCTTCAACACCACCACAGAAAAACGGACATTTCCACCCATTTCTTCCAAGCACTGTTTCCAGAAGACCTGTTCTGAGCCCTGACACTGAGAGACACACATACACATACCCACTAAGCCAATTGGTGGCCACCTAACCCATCAGGGCTCCTCAGTTCCTCCCTCTTGGGACCATCTTCTAATTACCAGCTTTGATCAAGCATTTATCAGTTTCACTTAAACAATAGTGTCCTAGTCCTTTCAACTCATCTCTCTAATCTTTCTTCTGCACGGCCATTGCTACCCTTTTAATATTTCTCCCTAGTTGTGCCCCTTCTCTCAGTAGTTTACATCTGGAACTTCTTGAGTGTTCACTGTGTGCTGGGTCAATGGGCCCATTAGGTGGCCTCTCCCTTACACCTAACAGTGGCTCTATCTGGTAGATGATGCTTTACTGACATTCCCAATTGCTTCAGCACCAGTGGACTCAACCTCTCCAGCCTTCAGTTCCCTGATGTCCTAAAAAATATCCAAACCTTCTGAGCCTAACCTTATTGTTTAGTCTTTTTTTTTTCTTTTCTTTTTTTTTTTTTAGGCTGTATGTTCAGTGTCATGGCCCCTCATTATCCAAGACAGAATCTCGAGAATCATACAGCCCAAGCCTGTGGAGCATGTAGACTGATTCTCTCCCTCCAGTGCTCTGCTCTCCCTCAGGCCTCATGGAAGGCACTCACCATGCAGGCTGACCCTGGCTCTCCTCAGTCACAGAAATATACATGTGAGACATCCAAGGATAAAATGAGCTCCAAAGTCCGCTTCCCAAAGCTTTAGGGGAAGAAGTCCCAGAGGCAGTCCATAGGGCTAGACCCTGGGAATGTGCCTTGGCTATACTTGATGGTGCCTAGAGAGCGTCTTCTCCTGTCCCTGGTTTCAAGGAGGTTGTAGATGGAAGACTTCTTGGGGGCTGATGGAGGCCAGGAGGAGAGTCCCCCAGGACTGTCCCTTGCCAGGCTGAGACACTCTGGCTCCTCCCACAAGCCTGCTGTCTTCCAGGGGCTGAGGGCTTATTCCCTACGGGGTTTGGCTACCACGGGATCTGTCTCCAGTCACCAAGAGCCTCCTGGGATGCTGAATTCCACAGAAGTCTGGCCACTCTGGCGTCACTGCTAAAAATCTGGCCTATAGCCAGCCCAAGGCAGGAACTCATGGTCAGCCCGAGAAGTAGAGTTTCTCTCAGGAAGCTGATTGATTCAAACAGGTAAGGATGTTTAGCCCAGCTCCTGTGACCAGCTGCACACAGAAAAGGAGGAAAGCAGCCTTTGAGCTGCCTAAAGAGCCCCACGAAACTCTGACCTTTATGGAATGACTGCCAGAGGGTGTCAGTTTGATGCCACTGCCAAAACTGATGTGACTGAAGGTGCATCTGTGTCTTAGTAAGGGGGAGGAACAGACCCATTGCCTTCTTGCTTGGTCAAGTCTCATGAGAAAGTCCTCCCACCACTTCTGGGCACCTTTTTGAGCAGGTGCACTGGCAGGGTCTGTGAAGAGTTAAGAAGCTGAGAGACTGGAAACATCTTCCCTTATGTAACTTTTGACAAGTTACTTCATCTCTGAGTCTCAGCTTCTCCTAATGGTCAGACTACAAGGACTAAATGGTGACGTGACCCTGGCAGCACCGGTGTTAAGTGTGAGTCACGGCCAGGGGTAGCCTAGGTAATAACGACTCTCCCTCCGTGAGAGCTCTTCATCTAGCACCTAGAAAAATTCAGCCAGAGATCTGTAGAGGGGACACAAGTTGTCATAGGCAGATGACTTCTGTGGGCTCTTCTGGCTCCAGGCTTCCACTAATTCTCTGTGCATTTTCCAACTCTCTGGATGACTGAGGTAAGAGATAAGCCCTTCTTAGCAGTGCAGTCTTGAGGCAAGAAAAGCCCCAGGGCTGCTGGGCCTGAACAGAGATATCCTGCAGGCACAGGCTTTGAGGGACTCGGTGAAGGGAGTATGCTGCTGCCCTTAGAGGCTCACTAGGCTAATATCCTGCTCTGCTGGGTCTATGGGGCTTTAGCAATCAGAGGAGCCAGGGGCCAGGACAGATGAGCCTCCCGTGAATCAGCTGGTTGAGCATCTGGCTGTCAAGGGAGGAGAGCAAGCTTCCTCATACAGTAACCCAAGTGCCTGGGTTTCTCTTTCTTTCTTTCTTTTCCCCATGTTCTCACAGGTGCATCAAAACACCATGGTGTAATGATATTGTATAGAACCCCCTGAGCTGGGGGGTTAGAACGCCCAGCTCTCCTTAGCAGCCAGGTGACCCTGGGTAAGTCATGTTCATTGTCTTTCCTGATACGGGGGCACACACACGGAATTACCATCCCAGTTTCTCACACGAGGGCTTCGAGGTTTAAAAATAACAAATGAGCTTTATAAACTATCAAGTCCTAGCGAGTGACTGACATAAATCAGCATCATCGCTTCTGTTTAAACAAGGGCAAATCTATCGTGTGAGAACTGCGTGTATCAATGGAGAAGATATTGTTAAATAGCTTTCTGTCATCTTGTGCATAGTGGTCCTTGCATGGGAGAGTCTGGGTTGGGTTAGACCGTGCTTTCCCTCTGTGCATCACCGCCTTAGTTTGGGCAAGATCCACTCAGTTGTGAGTCACTGTCCTGGAAGAGAAACCAAGCCCATGGCTGAGGATCTATGGGATTCCTGCTAAAGGTACATCTTATTTTCCACCCTGTAGCTTTCGCTAGCAAGACTGACAGAGGAGCGCCTGAGTGAGGCCCCAACAGGATGGAAAGCTGAGGAAGGAAAGACATTGAGTGACTCAACTTTTGAGAATTGTTGGCTTAACACCAGCTGCCCCCACCAGGAGGAAGGCCTGTGCTTGCTCAGCATATCTGAGACAGGAAATTGGGAAAGGGTCCCAGGGTCTGGCCCCAGGAAAGGGGCCAGGCCAAGCTCCTTGCTGGCCACGCCACAGAACTATTCTGATCAGCTCCCCCAGGCCTCTCTTCCCCGGTCCAGTACTCCAGGGAGAATGAAGCAGGAGGCAGGAATGTGGTCAGGAGGTTGTAGAGCAAAGGGGACGGTGTGTTTTCAGCACCTTGAGACCTTTCTGGACTCGCCCTTTCAGACGCTGCTGTCCCCTTTCCTTCCTCTGCAAGGGTATAAAAGGTATCCAGGGGTGAGCTGAGGCTCCTTCTTTCCCAGGGGACCCGCTCTGTGGGCAAAGACCATTGCCTGGACCGTAGCCCTCCCATAACCTGAGGACACCAGAAATGGTCCGTGGAGGCCACAAGTCCTATGGGGGCTCTGAGGATCAGGTCACCCTGGGTCAGAGTGTCAGTTTCGAGTGATTAAAGATGTCCCCGAAAGTAAAGACAGTCCAAAAATAACCAGTTTCTCTTAATAGTTCGTTAAGGGATCCAGACACTGGTGGCTTTATCTGAACCTGCCCCCAATCTCCTTGAGTTCTCAGCTTCTACTCACTGGGGAACATGGTCTCCGAAGCCAGTCCTGCTGTGGGAAGCAGGAAAGCCTTGGTTTGTCCTAACTTTACCTCTTAGAACAAGTGAAACAGCCCCGATGTGGGGCTGGAGGAATGGTTGTGCCTCTCTGTTAAGTGTCCAGCCCTGGAAGTTACCCTTCTCAGAGTGAAGAGACCTCTTTTCATTCTTGGTCTTCTCGTTGTACTTACGAGCTCAAGGGAAAAACGTATTTATTTTATCTTATGTGTATGAGTGCTTGCCTGCATGTATGGATGGATACCATGTGCATGCTGATGCCCACAGAGGTCAGAGGTAAGTGTCCTTATCTCCTGGGAGACTTGGATCCTCTGCAAGCACTGAGCCATCTCTCCGGCCCCTCCGTCCATTTAGTCTAAACTCTTCCTCCTACCTCTCCCAGGTCTGGTGGTTACATGCAGCCTGGAGCACAATGCTCTAGCTCTGGAAGATTCTGAGAGTTACTTGCTCCATCAGCTCCCACCCACCCTTCCTTTCACCACCTCCCCAGTAAGTAGCTTATCCCGCTGAGATCTGAACATTAACGTGGCAGTCCCACGGTCCAGAGCGGCAATCTCTGCTCTCACCATCAGTGGGTTGATTCCATATACAAGGCTAAAGCCTGTCTTCCAACAGATTTGCCTCTGGGACCATTTCTAATCCGTGACGGCATCAGAAAGCTAAAGACATTGAGTCATAGGCTTCTCGAAGCGGCTGGTAGCCGAGTTCCTTTAACTTGTTTTGCTGTGTGTGAGACAGGGTCCCACGTATCCCAAGCTAGCATCCAACTCTCTGTATAGTCAAGGATGGCCTTGGAACTTTTGATTCTTCTGCCTCCACCATAAGAATGCTGGGATTGCAAGGGTGCCACCACACCTGGTGCTGGGTATTGATCCCAGCGCTTCATGCGTGCTACGCAAGTCCTCTGCGACTGAACTACAGTCCCTGCCACCATCCTTCCACCTTTGTCCATAGAGTAGATGAGCCACGAGCCCCAACATCCTGGTCTCTCCTCTGAGAACACTCAGTAGGAATCCATCCTTTTACACTACCAGCCCTGGACTAGAAGCAACATTCAAGATTCAGGGAGAGAGCTTCATCTTATCCCAGGTACCAAATGCACATCAATGCTTCCAAAGGCCTCGTCTTAAACTAGGTCTCTATGGCTCTCACCCACAAGCCAAATCGGGAGATGGCTAAAGATGTAACAAAGGGGCACTGGAGAAAGATCAGCCTTGCTTCACTCGTCAGCATCTGGAATTCCTGCATTACTGCTTGGCATTTAATCTCTGGGAGATTTCACAGGAAGATAAAAAGTGTGAGATTGATGTAATGAGACATACAAACAAACAAAACCCAGCAGCCACATGAAGACAAGAAAGTCATCTCTCTTGGCAAAAACCTGAACCCTCTGGCTACCTGAAGGTCTCTCCCTTGTTTCTGGGAGTCTGGAAAGCAGCTCTCAGCTCTCCAGAGCCCCAGCTTCAGGCCCAATGATTCACCCCACACTTCTCAGCTATTTCCCAGTCGTCAAGCTGTTCTTGACATACTTGGTGGCCCTAGGTACTAGATTTTTCCTAAGCTCTAGAGATGAAGTTGTGAACAAGTTCCTACTCTCAGACTGAGTATGTTTGGGGGATGGGACAGCAAGGGTGACTGGCAAAGAGGGTCTGTAAGTATGGACCACAGAGGCTCTGCAATCGTTGGCCACCAGGTGTCACTGCCACCCTGAGAACAGCATACCCTGTTTAGAGGTTTCCTTGAATGGGGCAGCTGGAGGCTAACAGGCCAGGCCAGACTGAGACGGAGTCACTGACAGCCAAATCAAGCTTTGCTGCTCATCTCTCTGCTTTTGGTGACATGGTTGGTGCTTCCCTGATTCTTAGAAGGATGCACAGCAGTTAGCTGACTTGTGTTTTCCATGTTTAATCCACTACTCCAGGTAAGGGGCAGGCCTGCAGCAAGGCAAGGCATACCCATGCCTCGACATCCTCTCCTCCCTCCCTCTAGCCTGCTTCAGGTAATGTTTAATCATAGGAAGGAACTCTCTAGTGGTAGAACAGGGACGGACAGAGAAAGAGGCACCGGCAAGTCACAAATCTGTCCTGGTCCTCTTCTATATTACTGGGCAAAGGGCAGATCATAGGACTTTGTGATTTAAGCCAGAAATCTTTTCTCTTTCAGCCTGTGATTCCATGGTCACAGCTGAAGCTAACAAGAGCGGCTTGACTGAGGATTGGCATACATGACACAATGCAGGGACTTGGCAGGAGACATGACACGTAGGCTGGGGGCCCAGGCAACGTTTCTTGGTTTACATCTCTTCTGCTTGCACACTACCAAGGGTCCCTTAGCATCCTCACATTAGCTCCAAATAGAATGATAGGGCCATTGAAGGTGTTGGTTCCAAATGGGGACACATCGTCAATTATGTTCTATGAAGCCTACTATAGGGACAGAGGAAGTAAAGTAAAAAAAAAAAACTTGCCCGACCAGGAAGAGTATTTTACCCTTGCCATTTAAAAAAGACCTGCTACTAAACTCAGAGATGTTAAAAATAGATTTATATTTGTTATTGTGGTTTACATTTTCTACAGACAACTGACTGCAACTTGGGCAAACTGCTCTCAACCACCTTTTTTTTTTTTTAAAGAAGACCTGTGATGTTCACATGTGCTGCATAACAATATTTAGCTCAATGACTGGCCATACACATGATGGTGGGCTCATGAAATTACATTGCCTAGTCATGGCATGCCCTCTTAGTTTGCACTACATCAGTGAAGTCACATGAGATCAAAACTCCCCAGGAATATCCCAGTTGTAGAACCCTGCATGACTGTATCCAATGGCTGCTGGGTTCTGGAGGCTTTGCTAAGCCCTTGAGATGGAATGGTAAACAAATTCCTACTTTCAAAGTGTTTGCATTCTGGTAGAAGTGATAAAAAAGCAAAAAGAAAAGAACAATCTTATCCAATGGGAAGTGGGGAAAACACAGCTCAGGGAAGGAAGGGTAGCAGCTGCTAAGCAGGTGGCAACTTTGGATAATTGAAGAAATGTTGTACTGTTGTGAAAGTTTCTTTACCAAAACAGTGAGTTGTGCCAAAAACAAAAGAGAGAGGGCGTTTTAGGGAGAGGCTATGAGAGATACATAGGCCTTTAGGACTAGCATCGCTTGAGTCTAGAGCACAAAGTGCAGATGGCACAGGGGTGAAAGGTCGGCGACATCCTATTTAAGTAGCTTGGGAAGTGTAGGCGAAGGGAGCGGATAGGGTGTTGATGGAAAAGCCAGGACTGGGCTTTGGCTATGCTGTATTGAGACAGGCAAACGAAGGTGCTGAGCGGGCATTAGACACATGACTCAAGAATTGCAAGGAGTGGTCAAGGCAAGAGATAAATAGAGGCTGGCCAAACTTAACAGGGAGTTTTTCAAGTCGGGGTACATCTAGAGATTTATCAGAAGTGGAAGGGCCAGGAAAAAATATCTGGGAAAGAAATGTTAAGACCAGGCTGCCCTGCTTTAAGTTATTCCACACTGTATAAAACAGTTGTTCTTGTAGACTGTGCCTTACTCTAAGGGACTCTATTTCATGAACAGTTTTGGGTCCCATTTTAAAGATAGAGGACACCTGTGCCCTCGGGCGTGCACACACAGCACCATCTGTCCAGCACCATCTACATGGCACCATCTATTTGGCATAGACTGACAAAGTACTTGTTCCTGGAGTAAAAAAAGATGCCATCGTATAAATTTATTAGGGTGTATTAAATCACACCAGGGAAACTGGGCCTAAGAACTTATCAGACACACCAGATAAGAAAGGATATTCTTTCCTGGATACTCCCTCCCTGGTCCCAGAGGCAGACTCCCAGAACTACAATGATAATACCCCTCACTGACGTGTCATCTGGCCAGCCTATGTATGCACGAAGGACTGGCAGACAGAAAACTCCTGACTATCCTTGAGCTTTGACTCAGTCCCCGCTGCTGACATGGCTATTCAATTTCCTCCTGCCTGTGTGACCTGCCATTCATCCCACTGCTCATCCCTCCCTCTAGACTTCCCCTGCCCCCTTGCCTCTGCAGACAAACTCACCTCCATACTCCACTCTTAAAGCAGCAGCTGACAACCGACAGCTGAAGTGACAGCTGCTTCTTCAGCTTTTTCCCTGCAGCAAGGTTTAGGTCACTCTTCTCCTAATCAATATAGACTCTGTTTATACTCCTACCAGCCCCCTTCTGAAAAGCTCTTGACTTTAGCCTGCTGTAGCCACTCTTTAATCTACATACATACATGGAGAAAGATACTGTGAGGTGTGTGATGAGCAATCTTAGAGTTAATATTTGTAACTCAGATTGCAGTGAAAGAGCTTCTGATGCCTTTGCTAGGTCACCATGAAAAGGTGGGAATATTTGGCAAGCTGACTGTTAAAAAAAAAAAACACAAAACCATTACACCTTGTGAATTTATTGCCGTTCAATAAATTCTGACATTGCGGGAATGCACAAACACGTTTGTCTGTTTGACATAACACATTCACGACAATAAGTCACCGAGGTAGAATGAAATACAAGAAAGAATGCGGTTACAGAGTCTTATCAAGCAGTACCCTGAAGGAGTCAGCTGTATCAAATGCTATTGTGAAACCAAGACAAGAAGAGACATAAAAGTCAGACTCGGTGACGTGGAGGTGACTCTGCTAGGAGCAACTTCAGTGGGATGGTGGTGGTAGACTGTGATTTGACTTTGGGCGGCCCAGTAGCCAGTCCACATCCAAAAACAGTCTGACACCACCATTGGGGTAGACTGAGAAAATATGATATGATAAAGAGGTGACAGTGGGAAAAACAGTGTGGGGGGGAGAAGTTGAGCTAAAGTGAATCGGGTTTGAAGGGTGTTTTATTGCTCTTTGTTTTTTTTTTTTGTTTGTTTGTTTGTTTTGTTTTTTTTTGTTTTTGGTTTTTCGAGACAGGGTTTCTGTGTAGCCTTGGCCATCCTGGACTCACTTTGTAGACCAGGCTGGCCTCGAACTCACAGCGATCTGCCTGCCTCTGCCTCCTGAGTGCTGGGATTAAAGGCGTGCGCCACCACGCCCGGCTGCTCTTTGTTTTTTAATGGGAGATGTTTCCACATGGTTGTGACCATTTGGAAAAGGATAAACTAATTAAGGAAAAGAGAAGGAATACTTTAAAGCAGATACCATTTCTCTATAATCAGAAAGGATGGAAATATTCTAATCCCCCCAAAATTTATTATGTGTATATTGGGCTTTTTCAGATAAGGTCTCACTATATAGCTCTGGCTGGTCTGGCACTCGATTTATAGACTAACTCCTAGAGATCTGTTTGTCTTTGCCTCTCCAGCTGTGATTAAAGGCACCCACCAGGCCTTGCTCCAAAGAAAATTTTAGATTGGATCGCCTGTGATAGACAGTTAAACAGAGCCAGAGACGGGTCTAACTTATCAACTACCACATTGTTTCAATTTAGTCAGTTTTGGCAAAAATATTTATTATACCCCATGTTTCTACCTACTTTAAACAGCATACATTCTACTGACTAAAATGACAGGTCTCTTGGCAATTCAGGTTCATAATCCTGGATGTCAGCCTTTCTGTCTACAGTTCTGCAATGCTTGAGTGTTTAGGGTAATTAGCTTCTACCCTAAATAATAACCTAGTCTGATTCTGCCTGCCTGGTATAAACATCCAGCCCTTTATTCTTCCTCAGTGAAGGCTTTCTAGAAGGCTGATAGCTTGCTCGTGAGTGCAGTGCAATCTTGGAAGGCATTTGGTCATCGCCACACAAGGTGGTTGTGTTTCTCCAGGCCTCAGACTGTACCATTTCAACCCAGAATGCGCCTCTTGCACACGCCAGCCTTCACTGGGGGCTTCATGTTGTTCTGCCTTGTTTTAGGGTTTCTTCTCTTAATTCTCACGATGCTCTATGGACATGGACTGTGGTTACCTTTTCTTAACTATTGCAATGGACCTTGTCCAAGGCCATAAAGCCAACAGATGCAGGTTTAGAATCCATATTCGGGTGATGGTCATTTCAAATGGACTACACTGCTCTGTTCTGTTCTGTTACAGTCTATTCCCAGAACTCTTTCTAAGTGAATTTTGAAGGAAAAGGTTTCTAAGGGAATCCTAATACAAATGCCAAAGCCTGAGCCTCATTAAAGGGAGATGATTCCTCTCGAAGTTGCACAGATGCCTTGGGAGCACTTGCTAAGACTCAGTGCCCTGATTCGCCATCCAAGTTCTTATTGCTCTGCTACGTTCAGCACAGAGAGTCGTGGAGATATGCATTTCAGAACTTCAGACCTGAGGTCTTCTCTGTTCTTTGGCTAGTTGCAGAGCTGCTGGGCCTAAGGTTCTGCAGAAGTTTGCGTGGGTTTCCCAGTTGACCGGCATCGAGGGTGCTGCCACTATGCTGGGAGTCGTGTGCCACATTAACCGAGAAATGCCCCCTTCCTTCCCAGGAATGAAAGCAGGTTTCTAACCTGAATTTTACCTTGTTAGTCTTCCTCAGAACTGGGGGCTGACTTTTTCCTCCTTCCAAACAAGCAGCCTTCTAAAAAAGATGCTGCTACATACACCAGCAGTGAGGAGCCAGTGAGCCACTGGCCTAGACTTCCCTCAAAGATCTCCTAGTTCAAAACAAGGCTTCCTGAGTCACAGGAGAAATGGATCGTAGCTCCCTGGAGCCCTGGGTACTCTGCTCTGATACTGCAGACTGCTGAAGAGCAGGCCTCTAAAAAGGGGTACTTGAAGGTAACCCAGAGGAAGGAGCTGAAGAGGAAGGAGAGAGAAAAGACCTTGGATCCCAGCTAGGCCTGTAGGTATCTGACCTCTGTCTCTTCCCAGAGCCACAGTGTCTGCAGCAGTGGCTCCCGACTATGCTGTGTCTCTTTGCAGTTCCTTACCTGTGGCTGCTGGGTGGTTAAAGGTCTCTGAGGAGACAGGGCAGGAGTCCTGGACAATAGCTGGTTCATCTTGCTGATGACGAGATCAGTGATGAGTTGTCTGTCCTCCACTTGGTGGTCCCCAATCAGTGGCATGCTACAGTCCATGACCTAGTGAAAGATGTGGAACTGTAAAGGGTCCTCTGTGTTTTATGTTTTATGGGAATGGATACAGTTTAAGCCAGCAGAGGTGGTCAGTTGGCTGGAATCGTGTTCCTCAGCCAAAACAAGAACCGTGTGCTCCTGATACAAACATTTGCCATGACCCCTTTCCTTTCCCTTTACCGGAGCTGAGATCTGAGATGCAGACTGGCTGGCTCCTGGGAGTGGGAAGAGGAAAGCAAGGAGAAGGTATGGCCTGGGGCTGGAAGGTTACAGTGAGAAGAGCAGGAAAACAGGAAGGGACTGCCTTAAGAGCAGGCAGTTTTCATCTTCTGACTTTTCTTTGTCTGTCTGTCTGCAAATGTTCTGCTCATGAGCAGCCTGACTCTTGCCCTTGCTCCTGATGGGTACAGCTTCTCTGCCTGCCACTCATCTTGATTCTTCCTGTATCTAGGGCAATGTTTCCCTGCCCCCTTTAGGAAATATCTGCTTTAGGAGGCTCATAGACTCTGGGGGTCCGAGTCTCACTTGGTGAGGATAAACAGGCTGACCTAGAGAGGGTGGTATGGTTATCTAGAAAGCTCCATGGTACGCAGGCTATGGAGTAAATTCTGAATCTAAAACCCACTTCGGCCTCCTGACACTGGTATCCTGGAAACACCAGAACTCCTATACTCCCAGGAAGACTGAGCCTAGTGGGAGGAGAGGGTGGTGTTCACACTGGCATAGCTTTCCCTTCAACAGGGGGAAACAGTTAGCCAAGCTTGGTTAGGGGACCTGGCAGAGTAGAGCATCTCAAGGCCAAGAGATGGTAAAAAGAACCAAGTTGACACTGATTCACCCTGAAGCCATAAGCACATTCATGGCAGAGAGGCTGTCCTTCCTCACTTAATAAAGTGATTGGGCTGGACTGAATGATTCTCAAAGGTGGCTTTCTCAGAGTTAAAAAAAAAAAAAAAAGATACAATCACTATAATGTCTCCATAAAGACAGGCTGGGGACCAGGAACCTAGATGTGCCATCTGTTGTTCTTTGCGTGGCTTGGCCAACAGCTCTCTGCTTAGAGAGGAAGCTTGCTATGCAGATCCACCATCTTGGAGCTCCATAATTAGAAGACTCTAAATGTAGTATGGGATAGTCACACAACTTTTGAGCCAAGAGTCCGGTACTGCACAGTTATCTGTCCCTTGGACTTACCTCAAAAATGTAGTCTTTCCCATCTTTGCCATGCACAGCTTTGACTGCACAGATGTCCAGGCCACCAAACATCTCAGAGCAGGCATCTACCCAGAGCTTGTACCTGGACGGGATAGGAAGATGTCCTGAGGCTAAGAAATTGAGCTTCCATCAAGCCTCCATTCTGGTAAGGTCTTTCTGCCCTACCCCTCCCATCCCCCACTTCTATTTCTTTTCTTCTGCCCCATCAAGCACAGTCCCTATTTATGGCACCTCCTCTTCCTTATCTACTGAACCTACCCATATTTCTAAGACCAGAGTTAGGCCTCACCTTGTCCAAAAGGCCTTCCAGACCACACTGTTATTTCTTTATTGGAACTCCTATGGTACATAGCCCTTATCTCTGTAACAGCATTTGACTTGGCCCTGCCAGATCTTGCTCACTGGCTGCCAGAGCTTCTGTGTTTTATTAATCGTCTCTATAGAAAGCCTCCCTCCCTTTAGATGTGGCTATTTCTAACACATCTTTATTGACCTCTCTCACTCACCGGTCTGACATGGCGATCTGCTCCAGCATTGCGGAACCAGTGTTTGTCTTCCAGTTCCCTGAGATGGATGTCCTCCTGAAACAAAGCCCCACCAGGAAAGGACAGGCTGTGAACCATACCAGGAAAGGACAGGAATTCCAGAACTACAGATTACCAGATCGCCCCTGTGTTCCCTACCAGAATTCCCCTGAGCAACCAAAGGGTCTATCTGTTGGGCCTAGAGTCACCTGTGATGCCTTGTTTGCTCAACAAAGGTCTATCTCATACAGCTCTGGCTCCATGGAGCCTGCCCCAGTGTTTTCAACCAGAGGAGCTCTTGCTCTATTTGAACCCCTAAAAAAACGACCTATATCTCACTCGTAATCTTAGATCTACTTTTTACCTTAACTATTTGAGCTGAGTTGTAGGCCAAAACTTGACCATAACTATATCAAAGTCTTGGGGTACCTCTGCCTTATGCTCCTAGCAGCCTGTTTAGAGTCTGGACTGACTGAGAGTAATGCATGAACAGATTCCCACTAGCTCTCATGGATATCTCCCACCATCTTTACCTGGACATTTTTTTAACAGTTACCCTCTGAGGGTCTCTAGAATAGTAGCAGTTTAAACTTAGTGAGTCACTTCCCCTTTGGGGCTTGCCTCAAACAGCTGAGGAATCAAGAACCAGCCTCTGCTAGGTTGTGCTCCTCCCATGAAGCCAACCAATTCACAGTTTGAATAGAGCCAACTAGTCCTGGCTAAGTAGGCGGTAGATGGCCAAATTTCTGGATCTGGATTGGCTGGGTGACCCATAGGTCACTCTATTTCTCTGACTCTATCTTGTCTGTGAACACAGGGTTACCATGAGGGCCAACTGGTACAAGCTTAGATAAAGAGAGCTGTTTCTATTGCTGAAGTTATTGGATTTTACCTCTATCCAGTCAGGAGGGAGGGGGAGCCTAAGGGACCAAAACGCACTTTTTAAATTATGGGCAAGGAGCCGGGCGTGATGGCGCACGCCTTTAATCCAGCACTCGGGAGGCAGAGGCAGGCGGATTGCTGTGAGTTCGAGGCCAGCCTGGTCTACAAAGTGAATCCAGGATGGCCAAGGCTACACAGAGAAACCCTGTCTCGAAAAACAAAAACAAAAACAAAAAAAAAACAAAAACAAAAATTATGGGCAAGGCCTTCACATGCTGTCCTTAGAACTCAATGCTACGTGGAGGGTTCTGGTGCCGGTTCCTAGGTGTTTCCTCCCTGGTAATCTGATTCCAGACACTGAGAAGCCCACAAACACAGCCAGCCTTTTCAGAGCTTTACAGTGATGCAGTGAGTGAACTAATGGGGTGACAATAGTCCTCCCATACATGACCAGTGCAAAATGCTTTTGAAAGTGCACCACGGTCAGAAAGTAGGAGTCTGTCCAACTTTACAGATAGGAAGAATAAGGCGCAGAAGGCTTCTTGTCTGTAATTACATCTCTAGTCAAACCAGACATGAGAATTTCAAAAGTCCTGGGTACCCACTACGCCAATCAGAAATGAAATGAGATTCTTCAAAGCTAAATTATACCATAGGTTAATAAAGTTTAACAGATATCTACAGAATAACCCATCTAACAGATAAGAAATACACCTCTCAGAGGCTCATAAAACCTCTAAAATCAAACACACAGAGGCCACAAAGCAAACCTTAACATAACAAAAAACTGAAATAATTTCTTATGTCTTATCAGACTACAGTGGAATAAAACTACAAGTCAATAGCAAGAGAAATCACAGATCTACACAATTACATGGCAAATGAAAAATGCACTTTTGAATGAATAGCAGCTCATTAAAGCAATCACAGAGGAAACTAAAAACTTCCTAGAATCAAATAAAAATGACAGCATAGCTGATTAAAAGCTCTGATACAGCTAAGGCAGCTTTAAGAGAAAAGCATATAGCCAAAGTCCTAGTGTAAAAAAAGGAATCAGCTAGGTCTCAAACAAATAACCTAATGATGTACCTCAAGATTCAAGAAAAGCAAGAAGCCAAACTCAAAATGTAGTAACTGGTAAGAAATAGAGATAAAGGTAGAAATTAGGAAAACAGAAACTAAAGGACAATATACAGAACCACAAATTTAAAAGTTGGCTTTTTGAAAAGAGCTAAGCGGAAGAAACAGAAGACTAAAAACCACCAAAGTAGAGATAAACAGTAGATTTGTGACAAGAGACTTTAATGATAGCCAGGGATCATTAGAGAATATTTTGAAAACCTATATTCTAAAAAGCTAAAAATCTAGAAAAATGAATGCATTTCTAAAAGCACATATGTCCAACTAAAATTAAATCAAAAGATATAAATATCTTAAACAGACTCCTAACAAGCAACATGATTGAAGCATTAATTAAGTCTAAATAGAAATAAAAACAAGGACCAGATGGAGTTACTGCTGAATTCTATAAAGATTTTTAAGAAAGACATGACATCAATACTTGTAAAACTTACCAAAAATGGAAAGGAAAGAGATATCACAAAAATTTATTATACAAAGCCAGGTAGCCAAACCAGGTAAGAAAACGAAACAAAAAGAAAACTTTAGACTAATTTCATTGATGGATATAGATGCAAAAATTCTCAACGAAATACTTACAAACCAAATTCAAGAATACATTAAGAAGGACTGGCAAGATGGCATAGCTGACAAAAGTGCCTGCCACAAAGAATAATGCCCTGAATTTGATTCTTAAGTCCCATATGGAGAGAGGCAACTCCAACAAGTTGCTCTCTGACCTCCATGCCTGCACTGTAGCAGTGCACACACACACACGTGCACACATACATGCATGTACTCATGCACACACGTTCATACACACACACATAAATAAATGAGATAAAACATTTAAAGACACATTAAAATGATACATCAAGGTCAAGTTGGTTTCAATCCAGGGATGCAACACTGATTTGTCATACAAAAATACAAAGAAAAAAAAAAAATAGCACCAGGCAGATCTGGGCCCAGGGGTTCTGCTTGATCTATGGCACCAACCAAGGACAATATGTGCAGTCATCATCAAACCCCTACCCAGACCTAGCCAAGGGACAGGATATTCTCCACACTTAAGTGGAGACTGGGGACTGACTTTCACATGAACTCTGGTGCCCCATATTTGGCCATGTCCCCTTGATGGGGAGGCCCGATGGCAGACTACCAAGAAGAAACTTGATACCCTAGCATCATATTCAAGGGAAGGCGGTCCCCATTAGTCACAGTCACAGGGAAGAGGAATGGGGTGAAAGCGGGAGGGAGGGAGGAATGGGAGGATGCACGAGATGGGATAGCAATTGAGATGCAATATGAATGACTATTTTTCAACAAAAAAAAATTTTTTTAAATAGCACCATATAAATAGACTTAGTGACAGAAGTCACATGACTATCTCAATATACATAGAGACAGCACTTGGTAAAATACAGAAGAAAGGAGGAGCCCTTTTCCTCTATCATCTGACCCCAGCCTAGCAAGTCTCACCTGGTCCAGTCCGAGGACTAGGGGGAGGGGGGGCAGGGAGGAAGAGGAAGGGAAGATGGGACTGGGAGGAGGTGAGGGAGAGGGCTGCAGTCAGGATGTTAAGTGAATAAAGTAAAAATAAACAATGCTTTTAATAGAAAGAAAGAAAAGGAAAGTGGAGACAGATCTGGAAGCGAGTAGACAGTGGTGGTGGTGGTCAGCCAGTGATGGAGGGTGGACCTGTAAGAGGGGGAAGCCAGTCTGACACTTTTTTCATGTCACTTTTGATAAGAGTCCTCAGCTCCTGAGCCAGAGGGAAACATCCATTTCCTCTGAATTAAGAACTCCACATGAGGTAGTAGTTGGCCTGAAGGGGAGGATGCGAGAAGACAAACAGGGTTGGAGATTTGTCATCCTAGCTTCTCCAGACAAAAGTGAAATGATTGCTCATGAGTCACCAGAACTGTAGATGCCAGGACAGGGATGACGGACATTCCTTCTAGCTGCTGCTGCAGTTCCTTCTAGCCGACACCGCTGGATGTGAGGTCAAGATTTGATCAGAGCCGCTTAGGTCAGCTTGTCCACAACGGATCTACCTCCCTCTGGTATGCAGCGGTGCCATAAGAAGGTCAGGGAAAGCCAGATGAAAATCGGGCACTTCATACAACTGCCCAGATGTTTCCAAATAGCTGAGTGAATACTTGCTTTCAGCTATGGGGGTGTGATGACTGAGCTTCTCACTTTTGGTTTAAAAGGGGGAGTTGAGTCACGTGATGCTGATTTACCTTTTTACTAACTCAGTGAGAGAGGGAGGGCATGGGTGAGCAGGACACCTCATGTTTTGGAGGCAGAACTGGGAGGAACTGGGCTGCGCACGAGAAACTAAAACCAGGTAACCAATTGTCAAAAAAATTAACTTTAAAAAAAATTAGAAGAAACTAGAAACAAAGGACACCTCAGCATACTAAAGACTCCAAGCCTATAGCCAACATTATTCTAAGTGGAGGAAGCGGAGAGCATTTCACGTAAAATCTGGAGTAAGACAGGAGTGCCTGTTCTTGCCGATCTTAGTCAATAAAGTGCTCAAAGCAGGAAGGCATCCCCAGCACGCTTCAGCCTTCTTCAGTGGTGCTCCCTAAGCCCCTGGGTGCCCACTGCCATCCAAGGTGGGAAACAGCACTCTCATCACTCTCCCACAGCAATTCACTGCTGAGAAGAGCATGCTCTGTGGGAAGGACTAAAGCTGAGTGGGGCAGGGATGGGAAGGAGCGCAGGGAAGGGGTATTTCCCTCTCTCCAGAGGAGCCAGCAGTGAACAGAGCGGGAGGAGACTGGGCAGTGAGGGCAGGTGGGTATGGCAGAGGGACAGGAAGAAGGCATTCACCCTCATGTGCTGAAGCCCTGAGTGGCAGAAAGCAAATGCATGTGTTAATGATGTTCTTGATTTGTAGAGAAAGCTACGTCTTATCCAACTTTTTAAAAGGCCAGAGGTTATTATCTCAAAATTGGAGCTGTACACTATCTGCATATGTATGCCAGAAGGAAAGCCCGGCAGACCTTGAAGTCTTCTGTGTTCCGGACATCCTCATTTTTCCCTGTGGATGTGGCTATGTGGAGCAGCCATCCACTCTTGCGAAAGCGAGGCCTTCAGTGTTTGGTGGCATTTCCAAGGCTGGTGTTTACATTAGGGGCTCAGCTGCCTCTGTGCTCTTGCAGTCTGGTGAAGCATGCAGAGCCCGCTGGTAGTATGAAATGTGTAGTGTGTGTAATATATAAAAGAAAGTACACAGGGTCACATGCTACACATCCATTTTTTAAAAAATATATCAAAATAAGCATTTCTGTGAACACGATGTAGCGGCAGGTTTAATGTCTGCCATGGTTTTGGAAGAGTAAAGACGGGTTAGTGTCCTCGATGTTTGTCATATCCTGCATGACAGTGGGATTAAAGAATTCCTGTAACTACTGTTAGTAAAAAGGCCCATATACTGCATATACCTCATATTCTGCAGTCTACAGCCTGCTCCTGTCTGAGGAAAAAGTAAAATCTACTTAGAGGCTAGTGAACTGGCTATAATTTTATTTCTCGGACCCCTCCCCACCCTGAGCTATAAGGAAGTCAGGCTAAGAAGCCTGACATAGGGCCACCCTCTCCCTACTGCTACCTTCTGGATCAGATGAGGTTAAACTGAGGTTGCTGGGGGCAAATGGAAAGTGCCCGCTGAACACCCCACACACACTCACATGTAAGCCTTGTAGTTGTTGCCAATCTTCTGAACCCGGATGTCATACTTGGCGTCAATGAAGGGTTCTGCTGTGGCATAGGTTTGGGTGAGGGCCACCACACTAGCAATGTCCTGGAAGTCGTAGTGATTTTCCACTTTGACCTAAGGTTGATGTAAGGCACACAGGAAAGGCGACATGTGCACACAATCACTGAGAAGCCACAAGGGGCTGAAGCCTCCAAGCCAATCACATAGTTTCTAATACTGGCAAAACATGAGCATCCCATCTCCCCAGCAGTTCCTTTGTGTCTATTCCCTCCCCAGAGCCAAAGTCATATTTGTTGCAAAAGATCTAAGGAGCCAACTGGGTTGGTTGTACCCTTCCTTGTATGATTGGACAGAATCTATGGCTTCCAACGGACCTGGTCAGGTCCTTGGGAAGAATCCACTAATGAAGGAAGAAGAGTAGCTTGCAAATTGGCTTGCTGACAAAAAGCCCCTTTTGACTCCCCCCAGGCCACCACCAGCCATTTTGCCTTACCTTGCCCATGCCTGAGTGAGCATGGCCAATCTTCACCACCACAGGGAACGTAGGAAGTGTAAGCTGAGAGCAGAAAAGGAAGAAATGGACTGGTCAGTAAGTCTTTTCTCTTTGGAATCCTAAAACATTCTCCTTGGGAAGACCCTTTAAAGAACCAGTGCAGGGGCTGGAGACAGCTCGGTGGTTAAGACGGCTTACTGCTCTTAGGGAGGACCTTGGTTTAGTTCTCAGCACCTACCCCAAGTGTCTCGGAACCATCTGTAACTCCAGCTCCAGGGAATGTGACACCTTCTGGCCCCTGCAGACGCCCACATGCACACAATGAACATGAATTCATACAGGCATACATACATCCACACAGACTTTAAAAAAAATTGGTGAATATTATAAAAATGCATAGCATGAGAGTCTTGAATAATTAATAGAAATACTGAAATAAAATAATGAGTGCAGCCTACTGGTCCTATACATGGGACCCACAGAACGACAGCAGTGTTTGCAAGGTCTCACAGGAGTGGAGGCAGAGCTGTTCTCCTGTCTGGCGCTCCACATCTCACTGCCTCAGTTTTCTCTGTACTAGACAACCCAGGCAAGACATCCTCTCAGCTAAGGAGGATTTTATTTATTTATTTTTAATTCATGAAAGAGTAAAAATTGCTGTCTGTGAGTTGTACTGTAATAAACTAGGAATTGTCTGGAATGCATTTTGAGCACCTTGATGTCTGCTGAAACATGCGGCCCTGCCCACCTCTCCCTGTCAAGTGCCATCTTCCCCATGTCAGCCGTAACTGTCCTCTCTCTCTCTGTCACACTCTTCACTGCCTACCAACACCACAGTCTCAGTACCAAACACAGTCTGAGTATGCGGAGGCCTTTCTCTGTCCAGCTCAGGATTTGGAAGAGATGACATAAGAACTCGGTAATGTTTACTCTTGGGAGACATCCTTCAGCAAGTAAACTCTTCCTCGAAGCAGCCCAGTTTTATCCCAGGAGGAGTAAGATTTAAAGGAGCAAGAACCCTCCAAAGGCAGGATTTTGAGCTACCACAAAATGCAGGCAGAAGTAGCATGGAATCGAGACAGCGTAGGGAGAGCGCCAGACACCACAGCGGCAGGTGAAGGCTCCAGTTCTGTCAGGTCACTTGATGGCACCAAGCCTCTCAGCTTTCACATCTGCCAAGTGACAAGAGTGGACTGATGCTTTTCAGCTCCGGGACCTGTCACTTGCCTTCGTCTGACTTCGTTCTCTTCCAATTTCTTTCTTTTTAAGCACCACCACCACCGCTACCATCTAACTAATGTCATCGAAAGGAGATGGACATCGATGGTAGGGAAAAGTCAGATTGTATAATGTAAACTCAGAGTTCCACGGAGTGTAGCTCTGATCAGAAATGTGGGTTTGGTGTTCTGGACAGCAAAACTACGAGAAGGAGAAGCCATGTAGTTCAGTCCTATTTTCTGGAGAGAGAGAGAAAGAGAAAAAAAAAAAAAAAAAAGAATGGGGCCCAGAATGGCAAAGATCACGAAGGGACCCAGTGGCAGTCAGAATCAAGACCCAGCCTCCTGTCCTCCCCCAGGCAGTCATTCTACTAGCTTCTTTCATTCAAATTCTTGGAGCACTTTGCTGACAAACAGTGGACAAGGCTTGGGTCACAATGACCCGAATGCCTGGCTTGTTTGCTAAGCGGCTCTACCTTCTGCAACATGGCAGTCTCCAGGGGGCAATGATGTGCAGTGGGGGGAGCTCTGAGGTCCAAAGTTTGCCCTGAGCTACAGGACATCCCGTATTTTAAACCCCTTGGAAAGAACTGCCCCAAACTCTCAGCAGAGTCTTAAGGCTCTGGCTGTTTGAAAGGGTTTTAAAGCACTGGCTACTTTCTCTGACATCCTACCCCACCCCCCAGCTGACAGCGCCAAGACACACACACCCCAACTTTCTCTGTCCTGTTCCCTGACTGTTTGCTGTTGCTTTGGAGCCTCATAAATAGGGCATTGAAAACACTTCCTGCGGCTGAAAGAAGCCCTGAGTAGCTTGTCTCATTCCCAGTGTGCAGCTCAGCGAGGGGTCCGTCCTCCTCTGTCACTGTCTCTTTTGCCTGTTGTAATTCTGTCTGCCTCTGACTTGGCCTGTGTCTCTCTGTCTATGCCTCTCCTCCCTTGCTCTTAGTGCCGGAGCCTTAGTCCCTCATCTTTCTGCCTTCTTGTCTCTTCACTGGTCTTTGCTTTTCTCTTGCTGCCCCTAAGGCCCGCCGAGTCTTCCTCTATTTCCAGGCTGCTGCCGTTTTAGGAAATCTGCAGGCTTTCCTCTGCATTGCTGGGTCTGTCGGTCCGGTCAGGAGGGCCTTGGGTCCTTCAGCCGTGGGTGGCCTGGTGCCAAAGGAGGGAGGAGCCCACGGGGGCGGGATTGGCCCTAAAGCCACCTCATAAAGACTGAGACTGCACGAGGCTTTCAGGAGGTGTCCTGGAGAAGCTGTTTGTTACGACTGGCAGACCCCAGGAGCTCAGCTGGGGCTCTGCAGTGTCATGCCCTGGAGTCCCCTGGCTTCGCTGAGCTGGGCACTGGTGCTGCGGCTGCTGGCCTTGCTGCGGCCACCCGGGTTGGGTGAGGCTTGCAGTTGCGCGCCTGCGCACCCCCAGCAGCACTTCTGCCACTCAGCTCTAGGTGAGTTGTGGACCACAGCAGGGGTTGCCTGTGAGAAAGTTGGTTTGGGGCAGAGCTTTAGACCAGGAGTCTGAGGGAAGGGGTGGAGCTCAGATCATGTATGGATGCCTCCTGCTGCTGCAGCGGATAGGTCAGAAATGGCTATTGCTTTATTGACCTTGGAAGTGCAAAGCCTGATTTGTAAGAGAATAAATGTTCTATTATGGACCTCCAGAGTCCATTAGCTAGCTTGATGGGCCCTAGCTGTCTCTGGAACTATCTAGTAGTTTTCAGAACTCCTGGGGTGCCGAGGGTGGGTAGGGGGGTGGGGTGGGGTATTCGCATTACAACACCTGCCTCCCTGCCTGAAGCTGAAGTTGCCAATGTGCCCCAACAAGACACCTCTCTCACACTTTTAACTACTATTTCCCCTTCACTCTTCTGAAGATTTCTTGGTTCCTTGCTGATGGGTGCTGCTATTTTTCCTAAGGTGGTCTCCACTAGATGAACCTCCTGCAGGGGGAGGACCCTGTCACTGAGCCTCATGCCTAGTGCAAGGTCAGACAGAGAGGAAGAACGTTTAAAACAGACTTTTTCCAGGACTGTACTTCAGTGATAGAGCATGTGCCTCTCACGCCTGAGGCTCTGAGTTCAGTCTTCAATGCAAGGGGATGGGTGGGGGGTGGGAGGTGGGGAAGGGGGAGGGGAGAAAGTAAGGAACAAACAAACCAGTTCTTGACTAGATGACAAGAGATGAACTTCCTCAATGGAGAATTGAGATACTTAGAAATTCGATAAACACATATTACTGTCACTTCTAGGTAAGCTATGGGGTTCTAAGATGTATCTATAACACACCAATTGCCTTGAAGGGACTCCTATTCTGCTCACTGTACCCATGGCTATGGAGAATTGTGGAGCTGTTGGAAACCAATAGATTAAAAGGCCAAAAGAGGACAGTTTGAGGACCTAACAGCCTTGAAGGGTTTAAAGCTGGCAAGCACTGCAGAGTAAATTCCAAGTCTCTTCTCTCATACTGCTGAGAACCCAAAACACTTGAACCAAAACTTCTCTGGACACTCAGAGGACCCCAGACCATCCAGATCCCACAGTGTTGGACTTTCCCTTTTTTCTGTGCAGTAATCCGGGCCAAAATATCCAGTGAGAAGGTAGTTCCTGCCAGTGAAGACCCTGCTGACACTCAAAAAATGATCCGGTATGAAATCAAACAGATAAAGGTACATGGGGGCAGCAAGGGGCTGAGCCATGATGGGGTGATGGAGGGCTGGGGTTTGTGCTACGGGAGGGATGAACCTGGTGGGAGTCAGGCGGTGGGCTCAGGCCTCCTTATGAAGGTGCCAAAGTGGAACTGTGTGAACTGCACAGGGGATGGGAACCAAGCAATATTCAGGGTGGGGACTCGCTGTTTATCCTGTCCTGCAGCTCTCTGTCCATGGGACCTCCTCATCTCCCTGGGGTACACTAAGGTTTAGACTTAAACAAACAAAAACAACCAAACACCAGCAAGGTCATCTGTATACCAAACCTGAATTCGACTCCTGTGTAACGTTTGGAAAGAAGTGAGCGTCTTGTAACCTGCTGCTGTGCCCATTGCACGCCTGACCCAGTGCTGCCTTTCAGATGTTTAAAGGCTTCGAGAAGGCCAAGGATGTTCAGTATGTCTACACACCGTTCGACTCTTCTCTTTGTGGTGTGAAACTAGAAACCAACAGCCAGAAACAGTATCTCTTGACGGGTAAGCTAAAGGGCTAAACCGAGTTGTGGCCATGATCATGGCCTCTTCATTGGGAGGCGCAGTGAAACTCCCTTTCAACGCAGGAGTCCCTCTCCTGCGATCTTGGCCACTGTTTCACCATGTTAAGGGCAGGATACTCTACCAATCTAGACCAGATAGTTCCACTGGGAAAGTTTTAATTGGTATAAGGTGGGGTTTTTTTTTTTTTTTTGATTGTTTTTTTGTTTGTTTGTTTGTTTGTTTTTGTTTTTTTTGTTTTTTGGGTTTTTTTTTTTTGTGTGTGTGTGTGTGTGTGTGTGTGTGTGTGTGTATCTTGAGCCCCAATATGTCTCTGGAAAATGCTCCCTGTTTATCTCTGCCCTGTGCACAAGCTTGACTCTAACAGCTCCACTTCCATGAGTCTGGGGCTGGGCCAGCCTCCTCCATACTGAACTAGTTGGGAGAGAACAGTCGCTGAGCCACCTATCCAATACAGCCAAGAATATGACCTGGGAATAAATGGACACAATACTAGAGTATTCTGGAATTCGGGAAAAGAGGTGCTGGTGTAACTGGGAACGAGAAGGGCAACATCACTGCTTGAGTGGGCTCTTGGATGTTCTACAGATAGAATAGCCATAATAAAGAACGCAAGGAAAATAAAAACCATAGGGCTCATAGGGAGAACGGGGAGGAGTTATTCGTGGAGCCAGCAGATGACCATATATACTACACACTGCCAGCCCCTGGGTAGGAAAGTGGAGATTCAGGAATAGGTCATGGCCCTCAACGAGTTCATAGTCCAAGCATGTCTCCTGAAGAGTGATAGGAACCAGAGGACACAATGAAAGGGGCTTCTTGGCTCTAAGGATGTGGGATTGTGCTGCCCTGGCAGCCTCTGCAGAGATAGTACATGACATCGTACCCTCTGCTTCCCTCATAAGCATACCAGTCCCTTTACATCTCTTGATACCGCATCCTGTTCCTAAGCACCCACTTCATGTGTCTCACCCTCACTGAGGCACTGAAGTATACCAGGGAAAAGAGAGCCCAGGGTGTCTGTCCTCAAGTGGGTAAAGAACAACCAAGGGTGAGGATACACAAGAAGAGCATAACTGCAAACAAACAAACAAACAAAACAAAAACAAAAACATGTCAATGGCGCCCATGTCTTCATGAGAAGCCAATGGTTCCTTCATTGATAAGTAAAAGTCCTTTGTGACTAGAACACTGTGGCCATTGTAGCTTTTTCTTTGTCACTTGTCAGTGACATAGTACCTTGCCTCTTCCTCCCTGAAAGCTGAAATGAACTACCTGTAGTTGCAAGGTAGATGGCTGTCCTCCTGCCTTTGTCCAGACAATCCCAGTGTCCAGAGGCCTTTGCACTTGTTTGACAGTGAATTTGCACGCATCCCTTCAAGGAAGTTTCCTTTGTCTATTGTCTTCTGCACTTGGGGATAATCATGCTTTCCTTTGTTCTTTTATCTGGGCAATTACAGTCCAGTAACCTATGCCAACTTCCTTTCTATCCTCCTAAGGGGCAAAATCCTGTCACATTGACTTCTGCATCTGCTACTAGGTTATAGCATCTGCTCAGTGAATAAGTGGTTGAGTGTCCAAGTTCTAGAGGGATGGCTTTGATGAAGAGATGTACTGGGAAAGATCAATAGGGCCAGTGAGATGGTTCAGTGGTTAAGAGCACTGGCTGTTCTTTTAGAGGACCCAGTTCAATTCCCAGCACCCCTATGGGGGCTCACAACTTCTGGGCTGCTTAAGAAAAAGATCTATGAAGCCCGGTGTGGTGGCGCACTCCTTTAATCCCAGCACTCAGGAGGCAGAGGCAAGCGGATCACTGTGAGTTCAAGGCCAGCCTGGTCTACAAAGTGAGTCCAGGACAGTCAAAAATAAAAAATAAATAAAGAAGAAGAAGAAGAAGAAGAAAAAGATCCATGAAAGATTAGAAGTAAATTGATAAGTTTTTAAAAAGTATTTTCTTAAGGGGAAATGCTCATTAAGATAGATATCAATGGAGCAAGAAAGGCCAAAATGGATATTGGAAAGGGATGGATAGCTTTTGTGGGCCTACAGCTGTACTGAGAACTCTGTAGACATTCTGTCAGCTTTATTATTTCCATCCTCCATTTGAAAGCTCCTGTAACCTTCTTTAAGGTTATAGCAGCTAGTATGTAAAAGAGGGAGTCGGGCCCCACTCTCCCCACTAGGGATCTGGCTCAGGCCTGCTCACAAGCTAAGCATGTACTCTACTACTGAGCTTACTCCCAAGCCTGCAGTCGGTCATTTTGTTGTTTGGTTTTTTACCTGTCCCTTTTGCTTGTTTCTCTAAGAAAAGGTCTTGCTATGTAGCCCAGGATGACCTCCAGCTTTTGATCCTCTTGTCCCAGTCTCCTGAGGGCTAAGGTTACAGGCACGTGCCACCAGATCAGACGAGCTACCATCTGCCTTTAAATCCCACCTTCTTTCTGCTTCATGCTAGAGCAAAAGACCTTCAGCAGATCTCAGAATCATGCCTTGTGCAGACACCATGCCCTAGTCTTTGCTTTAAAGATTATAGGGATTTCTCTGGTCCCTTCCCCTAAGTTGTCACTGCTGTCAAAAAGCCATTTGAGACTAGAGTTTTCTCTGTGTTGTATAGTGTATGTTTAGCATACATAGGGCATGTTTTTAGTGCGCACGCGCACACGCGCACACACACACACACACACACACACACTCACACACACACACACACACACACACACACACACACACACACACGGAGGGAGGGAGGGAGGGTAGGAAGGAAGCAAGGAAGGAAAGAGAAGAAAGGCCATTACAAAAGTTGCTCTTTTGGACTGCTTAGTGACTGGAACCCCTGGTCTCCTAACTGGACTCCTTTCCCTCTCTCCACAAAGGCCAGATTCTCAGTGATGGAAAGGTCTTCATCCATCTGTGCAACTACATTGAGCCCTGGGAGGACCTGTCCTTGGTGCAGAGGGAGAGCCTGAATCATCACTACCACCAGAACTGTGGCTGCCAAGTAAGGGAATGTCCATTTCCAAGGTCTTTTTTGTGGGTGAGGGACACGTTTAGAGCCTTGTGGTCGCATCCTTCATGTATTCCTCCACATACATGTATTTACTCACTTCCTGTACTTAAGTTGTGCCATGAAGGTTGGGGACGGGAAAACAGGGTCCATAGTACCTTACCTCAAAGTGCTCATACTCAGGGTAGGACACCAGCAACCACAGCTGGCAGACTGAAATGCTATTAAACCACTATTTAAAGAGAATGTGACCCAGGCCGCTCCTGTAATATCAGTACTTGAGAGGCTGAAGCAGGAAGGGGAATTCCAAGTTTGAGGCCAGTTTGGGCAACACAGTAAGACATTGTCTTTTTATATTAAAAAAAAAAAAAAAATAGAAAAGGAAGCATGGAAAGACAGACAAAGTACTCTTTTCCAAGCCCTGTAATAATTTTATTTTCAAATTTTAATTTAGTCTGTAAGAAATTTATGAAGAAGTAAGATGCTTGTTCTAAGGTAAAGAAATAAAAGTTCTGAAGAGTTTTTACAGTCATGGTGAAATAGGCCCATCAAAGCTGAGTCTATGTGACACCAGGGAGATAATGCTGTCCATAAGGAGACGGGGAGAGAGCTCGGGAGGAAGTCTGGGGCTGGGAGAAGACAGGGGCAGATGAGATGGTGGTGAGAGCACAGGAGTGTGTGTGAGAGGCAGCAACAAAAAGAGGATGTGCTGTTCACTCTCAAATTGTCTGATCACGACTAGATCACCACTTGCTATGCGGTGCCCTGTACCATCTCAGCCCCCAATGAGTGCCTCTGGACAGACTGGCTGCTGGAACGGAAGCTCTACGGGTACCAGGCCCAGCACTATGTCTGCATGAAGCATGTTGATGGCATCTGCAGCTGGTACTGGGGCCACGTACACCTCCAGAAGGAGTATGTTGACATCATCCAGCCCTAGCAAGGACCAGCGACCACCTCCTTGGAAGAGTTCTGAAGACCAAGCCAGTTCTCAGTGGTACTCTGACCATCACCACCTACCATGTTGCTGCCAAACAATGGGAAGTGACAAGTGGATGGCCTGGCCAGCAAAATGGAGGCTGTGGGGGCATGTGACACCTTATGTCCACATCTCAGGCTCACAACTTTCCAAGGGCTGGGAAGGTAGTATGATTTATCTGCCTTGCCCTCGGCTCCTCTCCTCAGTCTCCCAACCCTTGTTAGTCTAGTTTACACCTATTACTGAAAGTTTGTATTCTGGCTCTGTTTAACTGGCTTTTCTTAACTCCTACGATAAAGGAGCAGCTGTGACTGTCACAAAATGGCACAGCCCATTGCGATGTATAAACACGGAAGGTGGGCCAGCTGTATCCTGAGTGGGCTGGGTGGCTAAAGTGAGAAGAATACAGTAAAGCTCCGTAGCCTCTGCTCCCACTGTCTCGGCTTAGCCTAATCCTCTGACACACTTTCATCTGCTTGAAGGACACAGTGAGAGCTGAACAGCTTGCTCTTCCTCAGTGTCCTGCAAGTCCCCTGATACTACTGCTGGCAGAAGGTCTAGCCCAGTTGGCACACATCATTGTACAAGAAAAGACTTACATACTTGAACAAGCATTTTCCCTCAGGTTAAATATCTCCATTGCCTTCTATTGGTGACCAGGGACTTCTCTTCAGCCTCCTTTGGGTTGCTAATGTCTCTGTTCCTACTTTAGAACCTTGTTTTTAAACAAGAAGGGGGGAAGGGGCAACAACCAAAGTGACCCCGAGCATGATCTTTTCCTGAGGCCACATTTCAGTAGAGGGTGCGAGGGAGACAATACAAGGACCCTCTAGGGACAAGATGCTAGCTGGGGACACACCTTGCATTCACTTCAAGTTTCTTCACTCGCTCTCCTTGCTAAATGTTAGAGCGGGGGTGGGGGGTTGGGAGGAGGGGGAAGCCAGCTGTGACCCTGAGAGTACTTCCACCCTTCAGCTCAGTCCCCTTACCCCTGTGTCTTGGACTCTAGCTGCCAGTCCTGAAAGCTCCTCCGCCTCTGTAAGTCTTCAGGCTTTGTCTAAATGGAAATAACACTGACAGTGGCCTCTGTGGTTTATTAAGTCACAGAGCTCAGCATCCCCAAACTTTTTCCTGGGGAAGCTCTAGAAAAGATGGTAGAGGGTATCAGTTCTTTTTTGACAGCTCAGAACTATGTTTCACTTTTGATATGTAGTCAGCTGGTGAGCAGGGCCATGTGTGCTGCACTGGAAGAAGGTGCTGGGTTCAAAGGCAATGATGGAGAACCCTTTTGGAGGAGGGGGTTGGAGGGGCCAAACATCATCTCTGTCCCAGAACACAGGACTTGGCAGGTTCTGGCAGTGATGTCTCCAAGTAGGACCATCCATCCAGTGATAATCCCCATAGCATCCTTGGGCAGAGGATGAGGGGATAGGGAGGAACATGGAAAGTAACCTCCAGGTCGCTCAGTATGAAACATCCTCACAGCCTTCAACCAACCATTTTTCTTTTCCTTCTGACCTTTGGAGGTGGACTCAGAGGAGGCATAGGAGTATCTGTGCTTTGTCACAATTTGGTGGTGGCCAAGGACATGAAAGCCTAGTGAAGAATAACAGGAGCAACAGCTTTTATCTCAGGAGGCTGCATACCTACCAGAAGGCTATCACCTGAGGAACTTGTCTGAAATCATGTGTACACTGTATTAGCTATCTTGGTCCAGGGCAGCTATGCCCTTAGCATGGTTGGGAAACTGACGTCCAGTGAAGGAACGTTAACACGCCAGTGACACATGGCTAAGCTAGAGCTACACTCAAAATCATGAAACCTCCTGACTGTTGGGTCACAGTCAGGACTGTTGGGTCACAGATGTATAATTCTCTCCTGTTAAAATGCCTTTTGTTTCTGCTCTTCTCTACTCTGTCAGCTAGCTACCTCTGCTGCTCTAAGCAGCTCCACAGCTGCCTGAGGTGCTGTCGAGGCTCTTGCCAGACCTCTAGAGTCACCATGTGGCTAAGAGTAGGAACAGCAGAGAGTCAAAGCCCCACTTAGCCACCTACCATCTCTCGGTGATTGGGGTAGTATGTCTGCTCAATGAGTGGAAATTTCTCCCCTCCCAGCGTCTTGAAGATGGCCACCATCTGAGCAAACTGCAAAGACAAGAAAGAATTTCAATGTATCTTCAATCCCTGGAACAGACAAAGCATCAGTTCATCAAATAAATACAGAACCTTTGCTCTGTAGAAGGCAATACTGAGATACTGAGAAAGGCAAGGTACATACAATTTCTATTCAAGGACGTATGCTTTAGTGAGGGAAGGCAAAGATAAAGCTAGTATTCATCAAGGGCCTACTTAATTGTAATGACTTCTACATAGTCCCTTTTCAAATTGACAAGGCTGCAAAGGCATGGGGGAACTTCACTTGAATCATAGAACTGGGGCTGGGAAAGTGGTAACCATCTGTAATCTCAGCACTCAGTAGAGGTAGGAGGTAGCCAACCTGGGCTACATAGTGAGCTCCAGGCCATTGTGCTGGGTTACATGGTAAAATCTTGTCTCGAGGAAAAAAAAAAAAAAAAGAACTAAAAAGAGATGAATCTAGGATTGAAACTTGAGTCTCTAACTCGAAATGCCTATGCTTCTGAGTAATGAGAAGTATAAAGCTGAAGAGGTAACATGCCAGGTGAAGAAATAAATGATACACACACACACATCCATGTGCTATGCAGAGTCTGCACAAGACCAGAGGGTCAGTGGGAAGATGGTACTGACTTACTGGACTTAAGCACTGAACTTGCTCAGCCCCTTTATGTGGTAAAAATGAGAAAAAGCACAAGGTTCAAATATTCAGCACTGGGGCTGTAAGGCTTCTGGGGTACATCTTGTACTCCTTGACCTTTCAAAAGCAAAGAAATTAAGAACAGAGAGGTCAGCGGCCCAAGGTCACACTCTTGAGCCAGGTTCACTGCTAGACCTTTTATTCAACCTTCCAAGTACCTACTTTTCAGATTCTGCATACTCTTCTCACAGAAAGCAGAGGACCTCCCCACCTAGGCCAGTGATCCCACAATGCCAGCCAACCCCAGTGCATGGGCAGCAGGGGAAATCTAGCATCTTTTCTCTAGTGGGATCACTTCAGGCTCCAAACCACTAAAAGCTTGGTTGGCTACATGAGCAAGCTATTAGCTAACGTGACCTCTAGTTGTCAGAGACCTTTTTACAAAGTTTAGGTCCTGTTCTCTGTAAGGAATATTAGTGTGTGCACTACACAGGATGGCTATTAACAAAGTAGTCTTCTGGTGTTTTTCCCTTAATTTGCTAGTTAAGTCCAAAGGCTCCTCCTTCCCAGACTCCCTCCTCAGATGGGAGTGGAGAAGGGTCAGTTCCATCAGCTTCTCACACTGTGCATCAGGAAGAACGTCTTTTATTACACTCCCCCCCTCCCCAAACTCCTCTATCAGACCACGGTCCTTTTTTTTTTTTTAATGAAGATTTTATTAAAACATGAGGACACTTGAGCCTTTCTTGGCCACAGCTTTCAGTGACAAGAAACTTTAGAGTTCTAAGACTTCCTTTAGGACACTTTGCTGTTGAAAAAGACTTCAGGCAGACTCCATTCCAGGTCTCCTGTTTTACGTGTGAGGAGACTGAGGCTGGAGGAGCCTCAGGGCACACCTGCTATTGAGGCCATCCTGGGAGAGTGCCCGGGTTTCTTTCTTCCTTGCCCACTGCATCCTCTGTTGTTCTTTGTTTACTTCCCATCCATGGGTTCTCCCATTTTCCTCTGACTGCCAAGACTGACCCTCCGCCCCTTTCTTCATTCTCCGGTCCCTCCTACCACTTCACATGACCTTCACACCTATTTGCCCACCTGGACCTGGCAGGATTCCTTCTGTGCCCAGGCTTCTAAGACTCTCCAGCATCCTCGGGGAGCTGCTGCCAGCTCTGCCTAAAGACCTCTGTCCTGCTGCAGCCCACACTCTGGCATGGCACCAAGACATGTGGGGCCCTATCTTCCCTTCGTGTGGGTGAGTTACACAGACAAGCACAGAGATGCCAGCAAGGCCTCCGGCAGACTCCCAGGGACCTGGGACAGCCAAGACTAAAATGACAGCCAGTTCCCAGGCTCCAGTTGGGTCCCTGAGAGCTCACTCTACCCTCCCCACTCCATTCTCTGTCTGATTAATGTACTGGGCTTGGCATCAAACCTCTGCCTCCCTGGAAACTTAGATTAAGTTGCAAGTACACAGTTACCAATTAAACAAAGGTAATATCTGATAAGGGCTATTTCCTCTATGCGGATTGAAAAAAATGAATCTGAGAGCTGGTGTGGAGTTGGCAATGAAGAGAAAGATGCTTACTTAAGCCACTTATCTAATGACTCAAGAAAGAATTCATTGAAGAAATGGGTTTTCAGGTTCTATTTGAATAAGGTGTTATGCCTATTTCTCCTAGACATTAAATGCTTTAGTTTTTAACCCAGGTCCATCCATCAATCTCCAAGTAACCCAGAATTGAGATACATCCAGAGCAATCAGGGATGGTGGCATTCTTGCTTTCTTTGCACTGTTGCTTTCACTGACAGAACTACTTCTTCTGAAAACACATAGCTGGCCTGGCCAGTTTTGGGGATGACAGAGTCATTGCTCAGAGTCATCCTGGTGCAAGGAAATAACCTTCTTTAGCCCACCGGATGGCTCTCTTCACATCAAGAGCACCCCCAGTAAGAAATATAGGAAACACGAGCCAAAGTGATCCTATCAGAGGGACAGTCCCCTCACTGTCACTAAATGTGTCCACTTCTACTGACAAGCTGAGAACAACGTGTAAAATGTCGTTTGTGTGGCAGCTGCTTGGTGAGGCTGCAGGGAGAACTTGGCACGTGGCCAGCAAGCCCTGTTGTTCCCATGCGATGCCAAAGGCAATGTGCTGGGATTGGGACTGGGTGAGAATGTGACCCCTCACCAGATCCCAGATCCCAGGAGGGATCTCTCTGTTCCTCCCTTCTCTAGCTTTTATCACAGTTTAGGAAAAGAAAGCACGGGGCCATTTTCTTTGGACGGTCTCAGTATCAGGGAACTATAATAACTACATTGGCAAAGTAACAACATATACTGTTTTTTTTCCTTTTTAAAAATATTTTATTAATTTATTCATAGTACATCTCAATTGTTAGCCCATCCTTTATATCCTCCCATTCCTCCCTCCCTCCTGCTTTTCCCTATTCCTCTCCCCTATGTCTGTCACTGAGGGGGACCTCCTCCCCCTGTATAACGCCATATACTGTTAATCACAGTTAATAGTATACACAGAAACTGGGACATATGAGATGGTTAGTCACAGGGCTGCATCATTCAATCACTCAGTAAAAGCTGATACCAGTGGCATCACCCTGTGTAGCTATGAGAGAACCGAATTCTGACAGGAAGTGGGATGGAGTAGGTTAGGGCATATGTCAGGAGGAAAGTCATGTGACTGAGAAGAAATGGGAAGTTCCCAGAAAAGATATTTGACAGACACTTCATATGTGTTTTCTGAGATAGACAGCACACTCAAATCACACCACCCTTTTAGCCCATTTCTGCAGAACAGTAGGATTCCAGATGTCACAGGCCACACACAGGGGAAAGAGGCAAGTGAAGCTTAGGAACCCAGCCCCTCCTTAACCACAGCAGCTCTCAGACTCCCTCCTCATGGTCCATACCTCTTTCTCCTACACTGAAAGGTCTCTTTGGTATCCAGGGAGCAAGAAAGCTACCCATTTAAAAACAAAAGAGTCAACAGCAGAGTTAATAGGCCCGTGTGGTTACAGAACACCCCTCCAGCTCCCAGAGTGAAGATGTTTAAGGTTCAGAAATGTCACAATAAGTTTGGTGGACCTTGGCAATCAAGCATGTGTGGAATTTGATTTTTGAGAAACAAGATGAAGAGGATATGATTGGAGACAAGCATTTCCTTCCATGAGGCCAGCCTGCGGCAGCAGAGCTTGCAGTGGGGATTACTACCCCAGTCATCCGAGCCCCCCATGTCTCATTCTTTCAATGTTTCCTCTTCTTAAAAGTTTCCACAGCCAGGGCTGGAGAGACGGTTCAATAGTTAACAGCACTGTTTGTTCTTCCAGAAATCAGAGTTCTTCTTCCAGAGTTCGATTCCCAGCAGCCACATGATGGCTCACAACCATCTATATAATGATGCCCTCTTGTGTTGTGCAGGTGTATATGCAGATAGAGCATGTGTGCACGTGCGCATGCACACGCGCGTGTGTACACACACACATAATCTTTATATAGATATATAATAAATCTTTAAAAAGAAAAGTTTCCACAGCTCTCCTAGGTTTCTAGACTGGCTGTGGAAGAGAAAACCAAAGCCGCTCTCCTCCACTCCATGTGAGAGGCAGTGAGACTTAGAGAAAACCTGGCTCTGTAAATTTGGCAAGGGACTTAATCCTTGCTGGGCCTTATTTCTCTGTACAAAGTGAAAATAATAATACCTCCCTGGTAAGCTTATAATGAAGATGAAATGATATTACGTAGAATAATCTCAGAGGGTGGCACCATACAGAAAGAGGTTTCATGTGCCTCGCTTTCAAAGGGGTAATAATACTTGACTATCTCAAAAGAAACTTCTAACTCACATTGACATTCCTGCAGGTGCCGCTGAATCTGATGTCAAGGATGCTGAGGCACTGATAGAACTCTGTCTCTAACGCCCTTCTGAATTGGATCTCTCTGCTAGCTTTAGGCCCTTCCAATAGTTTGCCCATTTTAAGAAGCAAGAGGCACTTTCCCCACTGCAGCCCCTGGTCAAGGAAAGACCTAAAGGCGTGTAAGGATTTCATCATAGGATCTTTGTGCAGCACAGCAGAGAGGTCAAAGGTCAACTCTGCAGCAAAAGTGTGCAGCCGTGACATCCTGGTGATATGCTACTGTAGTGGTCTGCCCCTCCCAGCCTCCCAGCTGACAAGTCTCTCAGATCTTCTCAGTCAGGGCTACTGGTGGAGTTCTGGGGGTGGGGGCAGGGGTGTTGGGGGCTAAGGGTGCCTTACCACCCATGGCTTGTCACAGAAGTTGTAGATGGACTCCAGTGAGTTGATGCTGGGGAGGCCTGCATACTGCATGCCAATGACCAGGTGGCGGAAGTCTTCATTCTCCGCCATGCCAAACGCATGCTGTCGGATGAGCACGAAGTCTGGTCTGAAGGACCTGGTAAGAATGCAGGGGCAGACTTCCATTAACTAACACTTCAAGTGACACATTTCCAAAGCCTAAGACAGAGAGGAGATGCCAATGACCATCCGGTCCATGACCCTTGTGTTATTACTGCTCCTTTCTGGATGGGGGACTGAAGTATCATGACGCGTTCCAAAGGAGACCTGAGGACTATGTTTCTGAATCCCTCTCATTTCCTTTGGACTAAATGTGTTTTTTTTTTTTTCCTAGTATACAAGTACTTGCAGGCTGGAAGAGAAGACACTTTTAGATCTCCACACCTTAAGTGAGAGAGATTTTTCTTTGTCCTCGTATGGTAGTGTGAAAGCCTGAAGTGCCTGTGGCTCCAGAGTTGGTGCTCAGATCAGGTCCTGGAAGACCACATTACTACTAGATCTCTGGTCCTGACGTCCGATTCAATTCTTTAAGGCTGCTCCTTAAAATAGGCAATGCCCTCATGAGGCCCCAGGAGAGCAAAGGAGCTAGGCTGGCTGAGGACACATGCCAAACTCCTCAATGTTATTCTTCCAAAACGGACGCTAGGGAGGGGTACAAATATTTTTCACAGAACTGAGGTTGAGCAATGGGGCTGCAGGAAGCAGTGAGAGTACGGAATGTCCCCGTGCATGGGAAAGCTCCCCTGGTTTCACCTCTAAGCCAGCAAAGCTCCTAGCCCTAGCCGCTTTAGAGGACTAAGTTGCCTGTCTTCATGGCCTAGCTTCAGAGACCTTCCCAGAGAGGCAGTTTGTGGCAGCATCTGCCCCCAAGGCTCTGCAGTTCAGCATTTGACACCATGTACAATGGCCTACCTGGTCCTCTGCCCAGGCACTCATCCAACCCCCACCTACAGATCCGGCCCAACCCAGCTCAGAGATTGGCTCTGGTAGTGAGGGTTAAAGGAGCTTCTCTCAGTCGTTCAAGCGCTTACTACCATGATGGTATGATATGTGCTTAGGGTGCTCTGACCTCATGTGGGTCCAGATAACCCCTGCTGTTGGACACTGAAGCCCAGCTGTAACCCTGATATCAAATCCCAATCCTTTATCCCAGTTACAGCAATAATCCAAGCTCCCACATTGGCAGCTGCCCTGGAGTCCTGTTGCTGGACCTTCTGTCACTACCTGCCTATGTGTGTATCTGCATGGCACATTCGACCCATGGACGAAGCCGGTCTGTCCTGCTGTAGGACCTGCCTAAGCTCACTTCACACCTAAAGGGGCATCTGCTTTTCCTCTGCTCCTCTTCACATCCCAGAATGGGCAAGCCAACTTTCCCGTCTCAGACATAGCCAGTCTGGCCTTTCCTGTTGTTGACCCAGATCCCATTGGACACTAGACTCCTAGGGCTCGGGGTCCCATGACTGAGGTGAGGAAGAGAATGCTATAGCGAACCCCTCCTCGAACAAGAGAAAACCTAAAGCAACACTAATCTCCTGGGAAGAATAGAAGCCATTCCTCCCATCTGGAATTCTCGTTCCCTCCCTGAATGAACTGCCGTGCATACATCGACATCCCAGACTTAGGCACCCAGAACACCAAGGGGCGTGGGCATGCTCAGCACCTGGTTATTTTCTTCCATCTGCAATGTCTATTCCAATATTAGATTTTCCTGTCAGACACATGAATTGTTCGGAATGAGGACTAAAGAGAGGATACGGGGATGAGTGCTGAAGGAGCATGCATCCAGTGCAGGCCTTTACCACACCAACTGTGCATGAATCTATGCAAATCAGCCTAAATAGGAAGGTTGGGTGTTTTAAAAAGCAATGGAGGGCTGGAGAGATGGCTCAGAGGTTAAGAGCACCATCTGCTCTTCCAGAGGTCCTGAGTTCAATTCCCAGCAACCACATGGTGGCTCACAACCATCTACCATGTGATCTGATACCCTCTTCTGTAGATAAAGCACTCATATACAATAAATAAGTATTTAAAATATACAAAGCAATGGAACCTGGTTTTCCAGGGGAACTACTCAGAGAGATAAAAGCACAAACTCATGCTGACTTGAGGGTAGACAGCAGTCCTAACAGAATCCAGTCACCTCTAAGTGAGACTGGGAGACTTAAGGTTGCTTTCTCTGCTGTCTTCCCTAGCACTTCCATATAACCCACAGTGCGACTTTGAAACCACCACCACACCAAGTCAGAGGTGACAGCAACCCAAGGACAGAAAGGTCCTTACCGGACAACCTTTGTGCCATTCCGGAGCACCTGCATGTCCACAGCATAGGTTCCATCTGCATGGGCCACCAGGTTAAGCTCTGAAAATTCTGCCTGGAGAATAACAGTACAGCAGCGAGTCAGTCTCAGTGCGCCTTCATTTAGTTTCTATGTGTTCTCACATTTATTAGATTTCACCCAATACTCAGTCAGGTGCTAGAGAGAAAACTACCCCATCTACCAAAGGAGAAAGCTGCCTAAGCCTCTCGACTTTCTACACCTATCACTGTGTCTGACTCCCAGCTCAGCATCCTCTGAGCCTCTCTACAGAGATAGAATGTGGCCAGGACAAGCATCTCCTTTCTCAGTCTCCGCATGAAAGCACTGCGTTCTGGTTAAGCTAATGGGTTTCCATCTCTACTCTCCTTGACACAGCATGCCAAGTGAGGTACATGCCCTGCCTGGGTTTCTGTTTCTTCACTTTCCAACACAGGGGTAGCTTTTTATCAACCCAGAATACCTAACAAGGTTTTGTTTTGTTTTTTAAGATTGGAATATAGACTGGGCATGGTGTTGCACCCCTTTAATCCTTGCACTCTGTAGGCTGATCTCTGTAAGTCTATTGTTCCAGGACAGCTAGAGCCACTAAGTAATATCCTGATGTGAAAATGAATAAATATAAATAAATAAAAGTAGTGATAGACAGGAAAAGTATCCAACTATTCTACAAATCCTAACACACAAATAAGGAATAATTTCTATTATATCACAGAAAATATATTATTTAAACAGGACATCTCCCCTACCCCCAAGGGACCTAATTTTCTATTACCAGAGTGCAAGAGGCAGAAGAAGGTAAACAAACAAAGGAAGAAACAAAACAGCCTTTCAAGTTCCCTTTAAAAACAAGGGGATGTTCTTTTGTGGGTTCCCTCTGAAGTGTAGCCTCAGGGACTGAGTAGGCAGACAATTAACAGAAGGCGTGTGCCCACCCAGAATTACACTGCCATCAATAGTACATGGGTGTGGCCAGTAGCCTAGGAAGACACTCCTTAAGGCTTCCTGAGTTTAGGAACCCTGCAAAGCAAGAGACCACGGGGTAGCACATTGTTTGCCTCTGAACCAACATCTGAACTGTTAAGGGTCAAGGAAATGAACCACTCAAGGACAAGAGACACAGCGGAGGACCCAGTGAGGGACTGAGGGCATGTGAGGCTTCATGCTGATTACCTGCTCCACCTTGATGTCATAATCTCCAAGGACTTTTTTACCTCGAAAGCACTTGGCCCTAGAGAGAGGGAGGGAAGCACACAAATTAGTAAGTGTGTAAACGCATACATGTGATCTCCACAGTAAGAAGACTAAAGCAATGAACCCCAGACTGAGAGTCGGGAGACTTTGGTTCTGGCTCTTCACTTGCTTTGGGCTGCCATAAAGTCTCCAGCAAGCCACTTCCTTTCTTTTAGCTCCATTGACCTGCCTGCACAATTATCCACAGGACCCTTTCACTTTCAACTGTCTTATTATTTTATGTTCTAATCCCCTGTATTACACACACACACACACACACACACACACACACACACACACACACACACACGTCTAGAAATAGGAATTTCCTCTGTATTGTTCACTTGATAAAGACCAGGTCTATCTTATACACTTCTGAGTTTTCTTGTTACCTTGGTTTTCACTCCATTTAAAATTGTCACACACCTGTGGACTTTTAGGATTTAAAGAAATCCCTATGGACTGGGTGGGTTGCAGTCAGTTGAGTTGTTGGCTGAGGGGACTCCTGTGGCGATTCCCAAACAACCCAGGCTGATGCTAGGACTACGTTAGCTCTCTGCAAACTGTCCCATTGCAGAGGACAACATCCACATGGCTCACTGAACATGGAGAGGAGAGGTTGAGCGGGTGCCTGCACAAAGCCTTCACCCTTACATTCTAATCTCTTTGGTGTGGGAAGGCACTCTGCGGGCTACAGAAAGTGAAACATGGCCACCAACCTAACCACAAAACCTTTGACCTACAATCTCTCCTGCCTGCAAGAGGTGCTGGGGCAATCGTAGCCCAGAACTTGTGGGAATGGCTAAATGATTTCTAATTTAACTTGAGGCCCATCCATGTCCAACACTGCTTGGATGACCAAAAACCAGAGGCTGGGTAGCCCAGAGACTTATGATAGAACCAAAAATGATGTGTCTAAAAAAAGAAAATCAACGAAATGGTTCCTAACGGTATTCCACTATACTCATAGATTAGTGGCCCCTTCTAGTCATCATCAAAGAAGCTCCCTCCAGCAGCAGATGGAAGTAGATGCGGAGACCCACAGCCAAACTTGAGAAGAAAGAGTCTAAACTGTTGGTTTTCACTGGGTCTCTACCATTGGAGCTTGAGGAATACCTCAGAAGAGGGGACAGAAAAATTGTAGGAATAAGAGAGACTAGAGGACACCAGGAGACCGTGGCCCACCGAATCAACTAAGCAGAGCTCATGGGGGCTCACAGTGACTGAAATAGAAGCATGGGGCCTGCATGAGCCTGCACCAGGTCCTCTGTGTATATGCTGTGGCTGTTAGCTGGGTGTTTTTCTGAGACTCCGAACTGTGGGAGCAGGTGTGTCTCTGACTCTTTTCCTGCTCTTGGGACTCTTTTTTTGCTGTCTGGTTGCCTTGTCCAGCTTCGGTGTGAGGGCTTTTGCCTTGCCTTGTTGTATCTTGTTTTGTTGTGTTTGGATGTTGTCTCTTGGAGACCTGCTCTTTTCTTATGGGAGACAGAGGAGGAGTGGATCTGGGGGAGAGGGGAGATGGATGGGAGCTGGGAGGAGTGGAGGGAGGGGAAACTGAAGTTGGGATGTATTGTGTGAGAGAAGAATATTGTTGGTTTTTTTTTCCAGCTAGAATCAAAGTGAGAGAGAGAGAGAGAAAGAGAGAGAGAAAGAGAGAGAGAAAGAGAGAGAGAAAGAGAGAGAGAAAGAGAGAGAGAAAGAGAGAGAGAAAGAGAGAGAGAGATCGGTACGAACTCTGATTCCTTCCTATGCATACCAGGAGAGCCAACAACCAAAAAAAGCAACTGCAACAGCATAAAACTCAGCCTGTATCACAGACACTCAGGAAAACAATGGTGCCGAGTTATGTAGCCCAGTGCCTTCTCAACCTGTCTGGGTTGAGAGGAACTTCATGATGATGCATCAATGGCACTGGCCTGTGTGAGGAGAGCACGTTCTTGCACATAGTTACATAGTCACATTTCTTCTTTCCTGCCTCTAATCTTCCTTCCCTCTGTAGGATTTTTTTTTCCTCTCTGCTATTTGGACTTTGTTCTCTGTTTGTAAAGAAGTGCCTGGTTACCTGTACCTAGTAAGCTAAATTATGCTTTTTTTTTTTTTTTTCCAGTGCTCTCCACTTGCAGTTGGCTTATTTTGTCAGAGGTTTTTTTGAATCTTGCCACAAAAAATAAAGGAATAAACCGATATTTCATCTGACGTTGTGTTCTAGGTGCTATATACTAGTTGCTTGTAAAAATATTTCATTTAATCCTCAAAATGACTGACTAGACAGGGAGACAATTCTCTGAAACAAAGAAATTCAAGATTCGTGGGAAGAAAATGACATTTCCAAAGTCATTTGGCCCTGAGTGCAGCAACCCCATAGCACCATCTTCCTCTGCTGCTATGTCCTTCCCGCTCTCCCACACTGTGGAAACTGACTTACCATATGTGCTGCACCAATTTTTTTTTTCTCGTTTTTTTCTTCCGCTCTGAAGACTTAATGATGCTATAAGCACTTGTCCCATCACAAATACTTCCTATCCTGGTTCCTGTCAACTTACTCAGGATGAGGCCAGGCTATTTCCTTTGCTCTATGGATTCTGGAACAGAGCGTTCTAGGAAGTTGTCATTTGTGCTATCCAAGTCCCTGGCCACCCTGAAATTGCTCCTCTGAGGCACAGGGCCATCCTGGAGCCGGATCACTAAGTCCAACCCCCCTCCCCCACCACCTCTGCCCTAATTCCTTCCTAAGTTTCACATCAGCTTCCTTCCAGGACCTTGATCAACATTCAGAGACCAGCATGGCCCTCGGCAGGGGCCCTGTACCACATGCGAGTCTCTCGACACTTCTGTCTATGCATCTCTGTCCCTGTTGTGCAGACACCGGACTCTGTCAGACTTTGCTCTTGATTACAACAAGGAGGAACTAAAATAAATGACCCGTGAGATGGCTTTTCTATGGTTGCATGCCTACAATGCTTTCACGCATGCTTTTCTGATGCTTCTTCCTACCTTTGTGTACCAAATAGCTTTTCTGTAGGATTAGCCTCCGAGGCCGCAACATTAACCTTCATTCTGTGTGAAGGCTACCATTTTCAAAGCACGTTCTTTGACATACTAGTTTCTCACAACTCTGTCCATTGGACCGCTGGGGAAACTGAAACCCTGAACAGTTGAGCAGCATGCTGATTCACAGAAAACATCGTAAGTTAAGCTGAGAACTGAGGGTTTGCACCTAGAGGTTCACGTGTTGCCAAGTTTTTTAACTTGCTCATTTATCTTGTGGGTTTTGAACAGTGCTACTCAGGTATATTTATAGATCTTGGCTGGGTTCATCGGCCACTTCCTGCACCTGCCCATTGACCAAATTGGCTAAAGGACTGTTTTCATGCCTTTCCTCCACCCCAACCTTGCAAGCTATCCTGATTCCTGTTGGAAATCTTAGTTTGTGTTTCCTGGCTCAGGGTCACTGACTTTTCTTTGCTAAGCCACCATGTTACCATAATAAAAGAGCTAATATGGCAGCAGATGGGGCACAGATCCCTCTCCTAGAGGATGAACAGATTCATGAAGCAACTGGCCCTTGCACATTCTGATTTGTTTTCTAGGAAGAAAAAAAAAAACTTCATAAAATAAGTTTTATAACTTGCTATCAAATGACAGAAACACCTCCTGAGCTTAAGAGGGCACTAACAGGAAGCAGTGTGCTGGGACAATCTCTGCAGCTTACTCTGGGGCACGAGTGCTGGCTGCATCCTTTCCTGGCTGTGTGACCTTTGGGAAAGACCTTACATTTAAATAAATAAAAACAAAGTTGTTTTATATTGCTATTTTTATTGTTTGTATTACTATATTTATATTAAACCCATCTGTATTCAAAACAACATAAAAGGAAAAAATGTAAATGTTCCATGTTTCTATTCATCTCTTATCACATACAACCCCATTGTCATTTGCCAGCATGCCCTTCCATTGTGGTGGGGATGTAGACATGACTGCATGCTCTAAACACACACATCTTGCTACAAAAACTTTTTGAGCCTTGACTTTTCTCTCACTCAAGAGCGTGTCTCAGTGATAGGCTTTTTAGCACACAGCGGTGGGATCCCTGTAGCAGCTACAGGAAATGCTCTACGCGGTGATTTCATGGGTGTGTACTGCTGAGTAGAGCTCCGTACAACACAGTGAAGTCTTTGCTTCACTCGTACCACAGGCCCACATTTTGCGGAAATGATTTTTGTAGAATTCCTGGTGCAAGAAATAGACACTGCTTCTTACAGAATTATTAAACTGCTTCCCACCCAAGGAAAAAGTTATATCACACTTCTTCCTGTTTGAAAGTTTAGGAAATGTATTCCACCTGCCTCGGTTTTCACATACTATCTCTTGCATAAGAGTAGGCACTTAGCATGGGCTTTCTGATTGACAATCTTATAAAATAATCCAGGCTCATACCTTTGTTCTCACTCCTAAACAGAACCCAAGATGTACATCCTTGCAGCACAGACTAAAAATATCTGTGGTGCCTGCATTGTCAATTTCCCCCTATTGTAACATTTTCTTAACAAGCCTAGCAGCTGAGGATCCATGTGAGTTTAACGGCTTGCAGCTTCCTTAATGGACCAGGTAATAAACCATCTCCCCTTATTGCTAAAACGGGCAGAGACATCTAGATATAACTCTTGTTATTCAAAGAAAATAATATGAGTGGTTCATGATGGGTGGAAAGATGGCTTGAGCCCAGAAGTTAGGGACCAACCTGGGCAACATATTAAGACTTTATCTCAAAACAAAACAATTGTGAGCTAATGACAAATTTAATAACTAGCAGTAAAGACTTGGTGATAATCAAATAGTACATGTTTTATGTACTTTATCATATTTAAAAATACCTGGCCTGCAGATGCTATGAAGGGAATGATGGGTGTATGTGAATATGGTCTTTCACACATACATGTGTGAAAGCTTCATGACAAAATCATTATATATAATTAATATATACTCATAAAAATAAATTTTAAAAAGGAAATGAAGTCTGGTGAAAGTGTTTTGAAAGCTCTGAAATACTAAGGAAATGTAAATTACTGTTAGAAAAACACAGCAAATATTGTTTATATTAATGTAACCAATGTGATTTCCTCATCTTCTAGATGTTTACCATATTTGTCTGCTCATGGCACTTGGCTCACAGCAGTTGCATCTAATACCACCTTTCAAAGTCAATTGTCTAATAATTGGATGCCTGCCCCACATGCACACCCATCCCTTATGTAAATCCTGCCTTTTCCAGAATCCCTTGGATTTAAAATATCTACTATGTTCTGTTCTGGGACTGTATGTTCTAAATAACTATAATCACTATGTATTAAATGTCCAAATCCCTCATCAGTCTCCCACTTAGCAGGCTCACAATCAGGAGCTGCTTGCTTGCTGGAGATGCTGGGAGTGGTGGTTTGTGAAGGGCTGACCTAGAAAACCAGAAGCCATTCTCAGGACCAGTCTGTCTCTGCAGACCTACATGCCTCTCTTCATATGTGCCCATGCCAGACTGTCATGTCCTCTTGTCCTGACCCTTCCACACAAGAACACGTTTTCAAACTCTAGCTACAGTGGCCGATCAGGGGCCAAGAAGCCCTACTGTAAGTCTTCCCCAGATGCCTGAAATGTGCACAAAGACCGAACTTCAAACTGAGAATAACTGCTAATGCGGCATCTGTAGGCTCCAGAAGGCACAGAGAAGACTTTCCTAGAACTTTGGAAATAGCCCAGGATTTAATAGATGCCTAGCACTGGTCTAGACATTTATCTCTAACAAAGTGTTTCTGGCTCTTGGTGACTTGTTATTTTGACCAAGCACCTCATTAAAAGAATTTGAAAAACTGGAAATACAAGATTCCTGTTTACACACACACACACACACACACACACACACACACACACACACACACAATCAATCAAGCCTGTCTGACTGTTCTGCTGAGTTTGTGGGCTCCTGCTGCCACCTACTGGAAAGATGTGTCTTGGAATTTTACCTTATTGCTTGGTAACCGCCACAGTCACTACCCCTCCCTCCTCATCCCTCCAGGTTGGTTGGTGAGAGCTGTGAGAGCTTGAGTGTAAAGGGCTTGCCTGACATGCTCAGGGCCCTGGGCTCTATCTCTAGCAAACAACACAATAGAATTGAGAATTTGTTGTTTGTTTTAAACCTTTTTCTTTCTTTCTTTCTTTCATTTTATTTATTGATTAATCAATTATTTTTCTAATAAATTCATGAATTGTTTCTTCTAAAACACACATATCTGCAGAGATACCACACTAGAGAAATAGTACTTTGCAACATGCATAAAAAAGGGAGGGGGGAGCTGTGGCACATCAGTAATTTCAGCAAGAGTTTGCTGAGTGGCCAGTGTTAAGTTCAGGTGAGATTGGTGGGGTATTAGCAGTTGCTAGGTAGACAAAAATATCTACAGAGGACCAATATCCACAAATGATTGCTAAGGTTCCTTACAACTCTTAAGACTTATCACTGACAATCACACTTCTACTCTTCAGTCTTTCTAAATATTTTAAGATTTAAAGCATACAATCACAACGACTATATAAAAACAAAAGGTTCATATAGATCAGAAAGTTTTCTCAATCTTCAAGGCACATAAATAAGTTTTCTCTCACAGGTTATTGAGGAGACAAAAACAACCATACAAAATGGTGGTGCAAGAAATAAGCCACAGAAGCACAAACAGGCACCATCGGAACTCAAATAAAAGAGCAGCTCCTGTCCCTCCATCAGAGTAGTAGGGATAAGGAAGACAAGATTGAAACGTGAAGGCAAAGGCCTGGAGACTCGAGGAAGGCTCCAGATACTGCGGGACTAAAGCTCACCTTGGCTTAGCAGAGAAAGGGGCTGCATATGTGAGACTTAAGGGCTAGCCAAGATTTGGGGTGTGTGTGTGTGTGTGTGTGTGTGTGTGTGTGTGTGTGTGTGTGTGTGTGTGTGTGTGTATGTGTATACACAGCACTGAAGGAGGCCAGTAAGGGAGTTGGATCCCTTGGAGCTGGAGTTACAGGCAGTTGTGAACAGCCTGACAGGAATGCTCTTAACTACTGAGCTCTCTCTACAACCCCTAAAAAAATATCAGTTTTTTTTTACTGTGGAAAATTTTAACCTCAAAACACTATTTTGCCAGACCTTCACATCTTTGTTGCTGGGCTATGGTGTAAGGTTGTCTGTTTGCTTGTTTTTAGACAGTGTCTCAGCTAGCCCAGGCTGGCCTTGAACTCTGGATCCCCCCTGCCTCCACAGGGTGCTGGGATTAACAGTGTGTGCCACCACACTTGGCTTTGGTTAAATATTTCAAAGAAAATCCCCAAACCTATTTCTCCTGCCCATTTTTCAGTAATACCTTTAACTGGTCAATGGTTTAATTTTATTGTAGAATAATACACATAAACCTTTCATGTTAACCACACATTTAATCACATTACATATACTCACTGTGCTGTGTAACTGGCCCACTATATATTTTTACAACTTTTTCATCATCCCAACTAGAAAACACTCCTCTGTTCCTTCTGTCCTGGAAACCTTGAATCTATTCTCTCTTTCCACAATTTCCTAGTCTAGGATAATGGCAATCCTTTCAGGCATAAGACCATGCCATCCCATGAACAAAATGAATACTTTTATTAACATCTTTACTGAGTCTATGTTCAAGCATTCCCAACTGCTTCCAAAAATACTATCAAAGATTTTAAGCAGTGAGGTGACATAGCCAGGAGAGCCCAAGGTCAGAGAAACCACGTTGAGACTACAGGGGCTAATGCAGGGCTCAAGAGCACCCGGGGACTTGTGGTACAGTGGGCCTCAGAATACCTTGTTCCTCTGAGACATGACAAACACAGTTATTTTATAGCACTCCCACGACAACTCACTCACTTGTTTGAGGCCTGGGAAATTGGGACACTACTTGGGCTATGACATTAGAGCTGAAAAACAGGATTTAGTGAGATGAAAGAAAGTGACAGAGAACTCCACTGTGAATGCCCCGGAACAGAGACTACAAATGAACCCTGAGATAGTCAGGTTGAACCTCTTATGTTGGTGAAGAGATTATTAACTCAAATTTGGATTTGAATATAATGAATTTCTTTCAGGACATGGGAAAATTCTTGTTGATTTAGGAATAAAAAATTAAGACCCAAAAGACACTGACACGGCCTAGGTAAATGCAATATTCATGGGCTGGTTTTGTATCATTAATTCTGTGATTGAGTCACTGGATCAAACACTAAAAGGAAGGCACTGTTTAGATAGAGCAAGTGGCATGACAGCTTAGTCAACATTCGTATAAATGATTTGGAAGAGAGTGCATGGGGAAACTGCCAAGTTTGCAGATGGCATTCAGCATTTCCAGGGATTAAAATGCCAAGCTGATTAGGGGTAAACTGAAAGAAGATGTGCACGTGGGCAGAAAAGTGGCAGAGGAGTTTTAATGTGACTAAGTGTAAGAAAACACATTTTGGGGAATACATTTCAGAATATCATTAACCGTTGTTCAACCACAATGTGGTAAAGAAGCCCAAATGGCAGAAAATTATTCCCTCAAGAGAGTCCTGAGAGATGTCACAGGGGCGGGGGGAGACTAAGAGAGAAGTGAGGGGAAAATGTTACCAACAAGGGGAGTGGGAAGTCAAGTCAGCACAGAGGGCTTCTCACAGCCCCACCCTGTCTTACACAAGCTGTAGTACTTAGTGATACAATGCACTGCGTCTTGTATTCTACACCAACAACACTATGAAGGTAGAAATGATAAAGAGAAAAAAGAACCCAATCAATAGCTCTGGTTTTGGGAAACGACAGTAGTAAGCAATCCTTCCTCAAACTGTAGGCATGAGTGTGGAGAAAGGAGAATGCCTGGATAGCTAGACTCATTCACCCCGCCTACATTCATCCTTACACTGTGTAGTGACCCCTATAGCAAAGCCACCCCAATGTTACTGATTTTATGGGGAAATGAATCCACTGTCTTGCTTAAAATTAATAGTTAGTGGGTGTCACAAGGTATCAAAATCAAATGCTCTTCTGATGATCATGTTTAGAGACTGGACATCTCTGTCTGTCAGGCTGTGTAAGTCTCATTTTTGTATACCCAATGCCTGTTCGGCTGCTTGACATAAAGAAGACACACAGGAAATATCTACAAGGTTATTAAATTGGCTGCAGCTCAACATCTGGATATTAATATCAGAGAGGGAACCCAGGCTCAACCTGACAGAGTCCTGGGCTTAAACACCCCTGAGAGTTTGCGCTTGGTCCTTTTTTTCTGAGCTTATTAAATTCCTTCAAGTGACCTTCAGGAGAGCTTCAAGCCTGAGCTGACAGATGGGACCCCTCAAAGGAAAATATCAATCTCAAAGCTCTAAAAATAATGAATTCCTGAGTAAGCACTCAGTTGTCACTTCAGTTGGAAACAAATCCGATTTCCTGAGCAGATTTTCTGAAGACATCTATATTGGGGAATAATTGAATGATGCAGCATTACACGATAACAAGATGATCAAAATTAGGGAAAAAAAATCTGTAACCCAGGAGAACACATGATGGGAAGATTGGATGCATTGTCTGTAATTATAGTGAAGCCACAGAACAGAATGCTTTGCAGTCATGGGACAGATTCTCTTGCCATGACTGGCTTATAAAATTACATCAGGCTGCTTTGATGTTGAAGCAAAGTAGGCCTGTTATCAAGTTTGCTTTGGGAAAAGATCAGGCAAATATAATTTTCAAAAGATAAGGACGTATTTCATGTAGGATAAATACGGTTCTCGGCATTGAGAAAGCTCTAGGTTTACCTCCCATGAAGGGTTACAAATCATAGCCAACAGTCACTGCCACTGTGGGTCACATTTCTATCCTTCAGCAGCAATCTAGACACAAAGAAATGCTCTCCACAGTGACACACTACCGCTCTGTTTCAAACTCGGGCCTGGCTAAGTCAATTAGGAAAAGGTCTTTTCTTTGGGTGCTTGTACAGGATGCTCTTCTGCACTGGGGCACGTGGCTTGGAAGCACCGTGGGAGGCCTTCCAGTCACCACCTGAACCATGTACACAAACATACATAACAACTGCTACCTACAGTTACTCACCTACCTCTTCCCAGTCACCACCACTGTGCCCCTGTCTTCTGCAGCCACACTGTCACCATCCTTTAAGGTCCCTATCTCTTCTTCCTACAATAATTTCTTTTCTTTTTTTTTTAATTTTAAAGGCTAATATGAGGAGCTGGAGATATGGCCTGGTAGCTAAGGGAGCAGGCTGATCTCATTTCCCAACTGTCACATGGCAGCTCACAACTGTCTGTAATTCCAGTTCCAGGGATCCAACACCTTATTCTGACCTCTTCTGTCATTTTGTGCACATGGTGCACAGACATGCATGCAGGCCAAATACCCATACATGTAAAATAAAAAAAAATTATGTAAAGAAAGCCTAATATAAAACCCATCAACTTGTCACTTTAAGTAGACTCAAACCAATGTAGCTAAATTTTCATAGTTGTATCTCCTCCTTTTAACCATATCACAAACCTCATGGGGGTAACAGTTTCTTGAAGATCTTACACATCCTATTGTTCAACAACTCACCCTCACTCACTTCTACTTTATATGAATCACACCTATGACAGTTACTTTCATATGTCAACTTAAGTAGAGTATTAGGTGGCCGGCTCTTTTGTTAAATGGTATTTCTTATCATGTGAAAGTGGTTTTGAATCAGTAGACTAAGCAAAGCATATTGCCTTCCCCAGTATGGCTGGCATCATCTAAGCATGAAAGTGAGTTCTCTCTCTCTCTCTCTCCCTCCCTCCCTCTCTCTCTCTCTCTCTCTCTCTCTCTCTCTCTCTCTCTCTCTCTCTCTCTCTGGTAGACTCTCACCAACTTAATTCTAAACTCAGGCTAAAACTTTTACTATTGGTCACCTGGGTCTCCCAGCTTGCCAACTGTTAATCAAGAACTTCTTACTCTCCATACCTGTGGGAGCCAATTCTGTTTCCCACCCTGTGTGGGAGACAGAGACAGACAGACTGAGAGATATAGACATAAAGAACATTATAGCAATGATTTGCTGTTGCAGGGACTGCTGTATTTATCTTATGTCCAGCTCAAATATACGCAAAAAACAAACATTTACAATGAACACTTACTCCAACATGTGACAGGGACAAGCTCTATCTTAATTGTTTTGGCTTGTTTGTTTGTGGGGGTGGTTGGTTCTTTGAAACGAACCCAGGGCCTTGTGTGTGATAAGTTAGCACTCTACCATGAGGTGCACCCCAGATCTTAATACGCTATTTCAGGTACAAATCGACATGCCAGTTATTGAAGAGCTTGCATATTTTATTCTCATTATAACAAGAACACAATCTTCTCTCATCTCTCTAAGAGAAGGTTTTGCTTAGGGGCCCTTCACTTATTATTTATGAGGAACAGGCCCACAGAAAGGAAATGTTTGACTAGTTCAAGATCTAACAATAGATTGACGTCTAAGAGCACACACCTGTCATCCCAGGACTCAGGAGGCAGAGGCTGGAAGATCACAAATCTGAAGACAGCAGGAACTAAGCCCTGTCTCAAAACAAAAAGAACACCATCAAAAAGGCAGGACGTTGCTCATCCTGCCCTGTGTTAAACCCCAGGGGGAGGGGATCTAACAGAGGCTTGAGCATGTTCCCTTCCATCCCTCAGTGCTACCTCTTTACAGTAAAATTTGTAATTCTCCCCAAAACCAGATGCTAAAGTGGAACAAAGATCCTGACTCCTGCTTAGAGCGCTTGTGAGACAAGGACCAGAAAAGGCCGAGCAGGGCTGAGTGCAGTGGAGCTGGTTCTTTGTGCTTCGCCCTGTGGATCTTGGGCTGCTGAATAGCCAGAGCATGATTCACAGAGCAAACTGCAAGAATCAGGGCGCCCCCCCTATGCTCTATTCTCATTAGCAGAGGGGGCTCCAGCCTCCTTTCTCAGTCCAAGAGCGAGCTGCGGGGACTGGCATTGTCAGCCCACTCACTAGCGTAGCTCAGCAGAAACATCTTCGTATCTCAAGGCAATAACGCTTTGGATTTCCAAATCCCAGCGCAGGTGGCACATTCCATTCCACAATTTTCCAGCTGGCACCACGTCAGGGAGAGATGCTGTTCACCAGAATAGGTCCTCACAACTGATTCTGGCAGGCTGGAAAGAGACCTGGCACTGTCCTGGAAGACGCATGCCATGGTTTCCAAGATGCACCGGAGTACAGCAACGAGAAAGCGAGAATGTCTATAGGTGCCCTCTTCTCGTTTTCATGGGTGGAGAAACTGAAGCTCAGAGGAGAAAAGTGGCCAACATCACAGCATCTGAATCCCGTGGGAATGCTGGTGCGATAGGAAGCTCATGCCAGGTACTGTTCTGGCTCTCTTCTTTGTCAGTGTGTCCTTACCTCTAGCCACTGTTAATGACCTGAAATAATCTTCACGCGCAACAAACCCTGAAGAGTTGTTTTAAAAAACAACCCAATCCTGAAGACATACTGAAAAGAATTATTTGGTACCATTAGTGAAATATATTCTACAAATCCCTTAAATATAATTCTCATTCATCTACTCATTCAACAAAGGTCTATTAGGTTGGGCACCTATTATTGGCTCGTCGATAGGCCAGGCACTGTGTAGGGAAAGGTCGCATCCAGCTCTAACACAAAGAATGAAAAATGAGACGGTGTTGGTAGATTACTTACCTGGAATATATGCACTAGAGTTAATAATGGATAGCATTTCTTACATATTTAGAACTGGCTTCTGTGTTAAACATTTTATTCACCTTATTCAATCTTCAGGTGAGAACTGACGAGGAGAGAACACCACTTCCCCACTTACTCCTTCACTACTCTTCTAACACCTAGCATTATTTTTTAAAAAACAACAACAACAACAAAAAAAAACTTTAGCCAGGCATAGTGGCGTACAACATCTCTGTTAGTTCAAGGCTAGCCCAGTCTGTGTAGTGAAACTGTGTCATAAATTAATAGATAATAAATAGATAGGTATAAATAAAACCAACAATAACACTAACAAATAGAACTCTTAAAGGGCATCCGTTCACATTTACATCCATTTGCATTTATTTGATATTGTAGATGAAATAATTGAGCATAACAACTTCCATTAATATTAGAACACATGTTTCCAAGGAAACATGACTCTCCCATGTGTCCCTCTCCCCCTCATGCTGGACCCTCCCTCCCTTTTCTTAATGGTCCCCTTATACTTTCATATATTCTTTTAAAAACACAGATTTTGTGTATGAAAGAACACAGAATATTTGCTTCTGATCATGGCTTATCTTGATCAAAATGAATTCTTGTTCTATCTATTTTCCTGCAAGTTACATACTTACGTTCTTCTTTATGGCTGAATAAAACTCCACTGTGTATATACACCACATTTTCTTTATCCATTCATGAGCATCTGGGCTGATCTAATTGTGAACAGTACCACCTGTGTGTTTTGAATGAAAATGACTCCCCCCATAAGCTCACAGGGAGCCACACTGTTAGGAGGAAGTGTGTCATTGGGGGTGGGCTTTGAGGCTTCAAGTGCTCAGGCAGGCCCAGTGTTTCTTTCTCTTCCTGCTGCCTGCTGATCTGGATGTAAAACTCTCAGCTACCTCTCCAACACATGACTGCCTCCGTGCCACCATGCCTCTTGCCATGATGATAACAGACTAAACCTCTCAACCGTAAGCCAGTCCCAACTAAATGTTTTTCCTTTGTAAGAGCTGCCATGGTCCCAAAAAAAAAAAAAAAAAAAAAAAAAAAAGAGCTGCTGTGGTTGTGGTGTCTCTTCACAACAACAGAAAGCATCAACCTGGATGTACAGCTATCTCTATTATGTGACTTAGGGTCTCTCAAGCATACTCAGGAATGATGTAGCTGGGCCATATCGCAGTTCTCTTTTCAGATGTTTTGAGGAAAGATGTTGCTTTCACAGTGACTGGACTAATTCATATTAGTACCAGGTGTGTACAGAGACTTCCTCCCTATCCTTCCTTGACGCTTACTGCATCCTCACTGGCACTTTTTTTTTTTTTTTAACTTTTTCTTTCTTTCCTTTATTTTTAAAGGCAGGGTCTCACTTTGTATTTCGGCTGATCTCAAACTCCCAGTCCTTCCACCTCGGCCTCTGCAGTTCTGAGATTTCAAGTGTGCACCGCCACACCTGGCTTTAAGCGCTTTCCTTTACCAGGCTTATAAGCTACTCTCAAGCTCTTGAAATTAAACTTTTCACTTTCTTGATAGCTAAGGCGCGCGCGCGTATGCACGCACACACACACACACACACACACACACACACACTTTTCCTTCCTTCTCCTTTTCTCATTAAGCAGCACTGGGTGGACTCGCACTCACACGCACACACACACACACACACACACTTTTCCTTCCTTCTCCTTTTCTCATTAAGCAGCACTGGGTGGACTCGCACTCACATGCACACACACACACACACACACACACACACACACACACACACACTTTTCCTTCCTTCTCCTTTTCTCATTAAGCAGCACTGGGTGGACTCGCACTCACATAGACCAGGCTAGCCTAGAATGTGAGAGTCTGCTGCCTTTGCCTCTTCAGTACTACGATTACAGGTGTATGTCACAATGCACAGCTGTATGCATGCTTTAAATTTTTCTTTATCAGTCTTATTCAGGAAAATATCTCGAACTCCTTATGTTCATTTCTCCAAGGTCACATTTCCCTAAGAGATAGTATGTTCCAAGGAAGCTTCACCGAATAAGAACTCAGGTTTGCCCAGCTTCTAGTACTTGCTACCTTATCAGGTCTGCCATGACCATAGAGGAGAGTGTGCTTAGGTTCTAAAAATGCTCTGAGAACTTGGCCTAACATTTCTGGAAAAGGAAACTTCCGTCTTAGACTGAAGAACCTTACCATATGTGGAATGTTTATTCACCACTCGGCATTGTCAATCTTACTATTTTTCTTTATTTTCTTTTCAGATTTTTTAAAAAAGAAATACACCATTAAAACCCACTGCTGATATCTCTTATACAGGAAATGATAATTCTGACTCAATTCTGGTCATTTCTCTATATGTATTCATCTAACTTTACTACATGGGTCTGTACAACAAACTATATGTTGTACTTACTTGCTTGGTAGGGAGCTTTGCATAAGCGGTATTTATTATCCTGCATCTATCCACCTTTCTCACCCAGTGTTACATTTTTGACATGTATTCATGGTATTAGACAAAGCCCTGACTCATTTCTTTTTAACATTTTAAACATATTCCAATCTATCCTGCTAATGATGGATATTGAGGTTCCTTGGCTTGTTTTAGACAAGTAATGCTGAGTTCCTCTTTCTCAGCTTTTCTTTTCATAATTGCTTAGTAATTATGCCATTTGATTTCTCTTTTCTTTGAGGTTACCCCTTAGCTCTGACACATGCGCACCTTGCTTAACTAAACAGCAGTCCTCCTTCCCTCTCTGATTTTAGGAAGCTTTAATATTTGTCAACCCTCTTCTCTCTGTATCTCTCTTCTTTGCCACATACTACTGTTGCTTGATATTTTAATTTTATCTTGTTTTTATACTCTCTGAATTCACTGTTTTTGTTGTTTTATATAGTCAAGATTTTTCTGAGTTTTGTTGTTTTAGATCTATGCATATTTACCAATTTCTTTGTTAAATATTGATTTTTATGTTATTACATCCTTTTGGATTTACTTCCTGATAATGTTTGGGTTTTTAATGTATTAATTTTAGGAATTATCTATAAATATTACCACAGCCCCCTTACCTTTCTCTATTATATTCTCATCTTCAATGAAGGTATCCAAGATGGAGTGAAAGCTTGGGACTGACCAGATTTTCCTCTCAATATTCCGGCCTTGCACCACAGTCTACCTGTGATTCTTCACTGGGGGTTTTCTTTTGTCTTTGGATGCTCTTAAGACCTGCTTTTGTCTCTGACGTTCTGTGACATGTCTAAATGTGGCCTTGCTGAACCCTTGAGATGGGATGTACACTCTTGTTGCTTTGGAAAACCCTGAGCCATTACTCTCTGAACAGCGTCTCTTTCCATTCTCTCTTCCTTCCATTCAGAATTGTGATTGAACATACATTTAAAATCCCAACTGTCTCATTCTATCTTCCATTCCTCCTCATTTTGCTTTCCTATTTCTCTCTTCTCTTATCACACTTCTTGTTCACACTTCTGTCTTGCACACACTTGTACACACTAGTGTGTAACTTCCTCTTTTACGAGCTGGGGCTGTAGCTCAGTGATAGATGCTGTCTAGCATGCACAAGGTCCTAGACTTAGTCCCCAAAGCAGCAAAATCACAACGAAAGGAAAGAACAATCGGGGAAAAAAAGGTAAGCTCTTGTTTTTGCAGTTGTCATATTTAGTTTTTATTTTCATGTATATATGTATGGGGTGTGTGTGTGTGTGTGTGTGTGTGTGTGTGTACACGCGCCAGAGCACATATGAAGCATTCAGGTGCATGTAGAGGCCCCAAGTTGACTTCGGGAGCTTTCTTATCTGCTCTTCCATCTTACTCACTGAGGCTTGGTCTCTCAGCCACTCACAGAGCTTGCCAATATGGCTTTTCTTGATAGCCAGCTCACTCTGGGGATCCGATCTCTACCTTCTGTGGCTGGAACTACAGTGAGCTGCCATGCCCACACCACATTTATGGGTTCCAGGGATCTGAACTTTGTGTTAAGCTGTCACTGGCTGGGCATACCTTTTACCTAAATATTGAACTTATAGGACCTCAAATCACCCAGGCTGTATAAACTCAAGTGAAAATAGACTTGTGCTTATGAATTCTTAAAGGGAGAATTTTTCTATTAAAGATTGTCAGCTGATATAGACAAATTTCTTATGTAAATGTATAAATGAGAGTATTATTTCCTAGCTATCATTTTATTAAAGGTCTCAGTTTTTTCAAAGGCCCACTTTCCAAGACTCCTGTCTTGTGACAACTCAAGCCACCTTCTCCTGTGTCTTGCATAGGTATTAAAAGCTAAGCCCTGAGGTTACTAAAGATAGAATATCCTCTTCTAATCTTACTACTCAGTCTGTCTTCATTTTCAGGATATGCTCTCGCTTCCTTGCAAGCTTATTCGTGGATTTCAAAGAACATTATTTTTTATTTGGAGTTGTTAGAATTCAGTGGTGGAGGATTTTCAGGTTACTGAGCTTAAATGATTGGTGGCAATAGAAAAATTTCTGAACTGCAGATAAAAAGCCTAATTCAAAAACATTTATTGGTTGGTCATTGACTGTGATGATAAAATTTTATATACCAATTTGTCTAGGCTATGGTTCCCGATTACTTTATTAGACATTAGTTTAACAACATCTAGACTCTATATGTTGCTCTGAAGGTATTTTGTAGATGTGATTAGCATCTACGATCAGATGACAGTAAGTAGGAGTTAACCTGAAAATGTGGATGAGAATACTAATTATTTGAAGGTATTAATGAAAAAAAAAAAAATACCAGGTTTTCCAGAGGAGGGAGATCTCTACTGTTAGTCTGTAACAGAAAGCCCCACCTGAGTTCCCAGCCTGCTGGTCTACCCTAGAGATATCAGACTTTTCTGCAATGCAAGCTTGAACATCTAGTCTGCAGCCTTCTGCACAGAATCTGGATTTGTCTGCACCCACAACCAAGAGTCTATTTGTCTGTCTGCCTGTCTGCCTGCCTGCCTGTCTGTCTGTCTGTCTGTCTATCTATCTATGCACCTGTTCATCATACTGTGTCTGTCTGTCTAGGGAACCCTAGACTACTGCACTTCTTATGAATTTAAAGGGAAGAAATAGATTATAATCATTCATATCTCTATGTACACGTGGATTTTAAACTGCTCATAGACAAATAACTATTAAAATGTATAATATAATTCAAAACAGAGTAGTCCTAATTATTCATTCATCATGTTTATTAAGCACCAACTATGAGTGGATGTTTCTGGAGGGTAGAAACACAAAGAAGAGGCACAGGTTATCTCTCTGGGAACACTGAATAGTTTGGTACACAGATAAAACAAGGGTGTGCACAGGATCCCGAGAGGAACCTAAGCAAGCTTGGGTAGGAGAGGACAACTTGAGAAGGGATGCCTAAGCTCATCCTAGATTTAAATAGCGCTGAGCCAGACAAAAGTAAAAGGAAAGAGTAGAGCAAGACACTCTGGGCCAACAGCCTAGAAAAAGGCACAGATATACAAAACATCGGAGCATGAGCAAAGATGCTATGCATAAAATACGAGAAGGGGAACAACAGAAGACAAAGGCTACAAAGTTAACCAAACAGCAGAGGGAGGTTGCACAAGATTGGAAATTGAGATTTCCTGAAAGAAGCTTGCTCTGGAAAGACATACATTATTTTAATAGGCAAGAACAAGGAGGAAAATGCAGAAAACAGAGCACCTGGGAGAAAACCCGGGGTGCAGGACTTAAAACACTAGGGATAAAAAACCATGAGACCACAGAGAACGCTGAGTGATGGACTGCTCTCAGCATAGAGGCTGGAATCTGTCTCCCTCAGGGAGTGGCTGGGGGCCTACTAAAAACAGGAGGCAGTGAGGAAATTGCGGTTACCAACACCTACCACCTCCAAGGGCTTGGAAGGCCCCGAAAACACACCTGGCCGTGGCATTCAGCTTGTTCTGAGACACACAGCCAGACTGGCCAAGGGACAGGAAACATCTGTGCCACCTTGACCTGCCTGAATCCGCTCTCTCTACCTATCCTTCTTGGCACCACAAAAACTGGGAGCAGAACAAAGGCTGAGACAAGCCCCGGCCTGGGTCCCAGAGAAAAACAATAACAAGAGGGGGCCAACCTGATCTTCTACAAGGGAAGGAGAGGTAGACCCTGTCAGATTTCATCAAGGGGAATACAATAAAAGACTCATTGTTCCTGCTTCCTCCCCTTGGGAAATGAAGCTCCAAGCAGTAAATTGTGGTTAGGAGAGCACTGGCCTGGAAAGGAACCTTGCATTCTGGTCCAGACCCTGCTCCTAGCGTACTGTTTGCACTGGGCACACCGTCTCATTTCTCTAGCCTCTGTTCTCCCAGTTGTACTGGGAAGGAGTTAACACAGCTCTTGGCTCTCAAACAATGTTCCGCGGTGCCCTGGAGTATTTCTAACTTGTTTCAGCCACGGCAGCTCCATTTTCATACACAGGGTTGTTTCGTGGGGGGTTGGGGAACATTGTTATAAAACGTGAAACCCCCTGGACTTTGCAGCATGAGTCATCTGTGACTGTGGTGAGGTCAACAGACCCTGAATGCACAGGAGCTCAGAAAGAGCAGAGGTAGGCGTGCAGGAAGAAGAGAAGCCGCATGCTTGGGGAAAACAAAACAAAACAAAACAAAATACCAGACAGCACAGAATAGGCAGCTGACTAGCCAAGCTCCAAAATGACCCCACAAGCTTTCCAGGCACAAATCAATAAGGTCAGATAACCAGAAAGGTGACTGCACAAAGGGATGCTGGAGAAAAAAATGTGGAATTGTTTTAAAATTCTGCCCATGCCTTTTTTTTTTTTCCTCACCAAAAACAATGAGAGTTGCTTGATTGCATCATCAGAGAAAAAAAAAAGCTACTGTTGAGGACGGCAAACAGAGATAGTGAGGTATTCAAGAATAACTCATTTATTTGTTTAACTGTAAAATTTTACCAAGTTTCTGCTAGAGGTCAGACCCCATGCTAATTGGGTGAGGTTGCAGAAATGAGGAAACCCCCATCCCTGTCCTTACAGAACATGGTTAGGGATCAGACTGGTCCATAAGTAAGGTGCAATGGAAGTCCAGTTCAGAAGAACTTACAGAGAAGGAAAGGCACAGGACAGAGACCAGCAGCTGATTTCAAACAGCTGGAAGAGAAGTCAAACAACAGAGTGTATACAAACCGAACCAAGGGGAAGAAAAGACTGTCTCTAGGGCCAAAAGATAGGAAATAGGCAAACCCACCAAAATAAAATAATAAGCACAGGAATTAAGGTTAGAAAGACAGAACCAGAGAGGGGTAAATGGAGACTGTGGAAGGCTACACTTTCTAACATGAGCCGTCAGCCATGATGGCTGCTGCTTAGCACCTATAAGCAGATAGCGTGCTATGGGGATTATACACACTCAATTTGGGAAAATCGGCATAAAAAAGGACGGTAAAGCATTTCATAGAAACCCGTATTAGCCTGACATGGTGGCTTTATTATTTACATGTCTTGTTGCTGGGACAAAAAGGATTGTTTTGGCTCATGGTTTCAGGGTAGCCCATCATGATGGGAGGAGCTTAATGCAGGCACATTGATGGATTCTTTGCTCCCTCTCTCCTTTTATTCAGTCCTGGACCTCCAGCCCGTGGCATGGTGCTGCCCACCATGGTGGGAGGGTCTTCCCACCTCAGTCACCCTCATCTAGATACCCTTCATAGACCTGCTTAGAAGTTTGTTTCCATGGTGACTCTAAACCCCACTAGGCTGACAACCAGAAGCACAGAAACAGAAGTCTCCAGTCCTATTACTCAAGAGACATAAGCAGGAGAATTGTGAATTTGAGCCCAGATTTTTCTATATTAAGTAAATGTTAAGAAAAACTTTGAGGAGCTGGCAGTGGTGGCACAGACCTGTAATCCCAGCACTCAGGGGGGCAGAGGCAAGTGGATCTATGTAAGTTCAAGGCCAGCCTGATACAAAATGAGTCCAGGCAGGACAGACAAGGCTACACAAAGAAACCCTGTCTGGAAAAAAGAAAAGAAAAGAGAAGTACTTTGAACATAATGTGTTAAATACAAGTTTGTTTGTTTTTTAAATGTTTACTGTGGCTACCAGAAAATCTGAAGTTTTACGTTTGCAATTTGTATTATATTTTTATTAGGGAATACCTTTAAAACTCTTTCAAACCCAACAACTAAGACAGTATATTACTATAAATAATAGCCTTAGGTTGGAATACGAATCTACAAATTCTGTGTGGTAGCACATGCCTGCAATCCCAGGACTTGGGAAGTCAAGGCAGAAGGACTGTGAATTTGTGGCCAGTTTAGGCAACTTAGCAAGTCCCTGCTAATAAACAAACAAACAAAAAAGCCCCAATATTCCTCACATCCTGCAAAAATACAATTACATAGGGCCAAAACTATATCCATTATATTAAGTCTTATGGAAGCAAGGCAAAGAGGCATAGCATGCAAGAGCAGATGTGGCATCTGCTGGCACAAGCACGGGAGCACGGCACAGGTGGTGGTCTGTCTCTCTGTGTCTGTTTCCCCACATTAAAATGGGACACTGTTACCTTCCACCTGCTTGTATTTTAATTTGAGTTTCCAAAGCTCCTGGTTTAGTATCTCACTTGAACCTAGAGGTTTAAGCAGGTCAAAAATTTTACACTGTCACTGCCTTATTCCTTGTTTGTTTGTTTGTTTGTTTGTTTGTTTTAGGTAAGTGAACTAAAGAAAGTTAAGTTCATTCACACACAGCCCTTTGAGTCTGATTCTCCAAGAGCAGGCCCAGTGTTCTTGCCTCACTTCATACCACCTCCCTTGCCCAAATATTTCCTGTTCGAAGCCTAGTCTTGCTGTTTATTTCGCTCTTGCTGTGCACAGCTCAGGTTCTGTGAGTACACTGTACCCAGGTTCACCTTTGTAGCCACCATCCAGCGCTCTTCATGCTGTCTAAACTCGGCATCAAGACTGCAGCCCAGGTGGGGCACGATAAGAAGGTACAGGAACCCCCATTTCCAACTGCCACAAACTTCAAGGCAGGAAGGGCAGAAGACAGAAAATACAGTCAGAGGAGCCTGACAGTCTGTAGTGCAGCCTCTAGGCAAATGCTTTTAGCAGGTTATACAACAGACACTGACTACTCCTGCCTTCCAAGACATCTTTGATCCATCTCCAGATGCTATCAAGGCTGGTGGGCTGTACTGAGGAAGCATTCTATCTCCCTGCGCCTTTCTAAACAATGTGTGGCCCAATCTTACACAGACCCTAATCCAGAACAATGCAATAAGTCGTTTCTGTGAATTTTTTTAAGACCGAGAAAACAAGATACTTCTTTTCCTAATGATTGTTTCTGGTGCATTATTAGGGACCAAGTCTATCTGACTCAGTGTCTAACCCAAAGCACCTGGCAAAGCTGTCACTCAGTAAACATATGCCTAATGACTCTTCAGCCATCATTTGACTGGTCAGTTTTCTCTAGGAAGAAGTGGGTCAAATGTTGTGAGTAGGGAGGAATTACAGTGATGGTGCCACTTAACTGTGTCTCTTACCTATCTATAGCAGTGGAGAAAAGCTGCTTTATGTACATTCTAACCAGTGTCCACAGAAAATTCCTGGGTAACATGGACACTAAAATGCCCTTTGCTTAGCCCCAAGATTAAATCCCAGTCAGGAATATTCTAGAACCTAGTCTACACCAACATTTATAATCAACAAACAGGAATCCTCTTGGCTACGGAGGATAGCTATCTTAAAAAGCCTCTTCCCTTCCTTCCTAACCTAACATGTAAAGCTCACTTGGAACTCTAAGGTCCTGTGAGAGTAGAAAAGTAAATGGTAGCTAAGGACACCACAGCTGAGACAGTGGCTTTTCCACCTCCAAAGAAATGGGTCTCTAGCAAAAAGTCCATTTGCCACCAGATACCTACCATTCACAAAACCAGCGGAGGCCAAAGCTACTGTTATTTCAAATGTTCTCTTTCTGTGTCTCTGCCTCCCACTCCCACACCTTATGTGTGTGTCCCTTACATCTCTCCCCCGCCCACCTTTGTCCTTCCTTTTGTTATAGGTTTGGTTATAGGTTCATTGAGAGTGGAAGTAGGCAAACACAGAATGTTTGTTAAGGCCTGAAGACAATCTTTTCTTTAAGACAGGGTCCCTAAATGGCCTGGAACTTTGCACACAGGCCAGGCTAGGTGGCTGACAAACCTCCAGGGATCGACCTGCATCTGTCTTCCATCTCCCTACTGGTGGGATTACAAGTGTGTGCCACCATATCTCTTACATGGGTTACTGGATTTGAACTCGGCCCTTCATTGCTTGCAAGGCAAGTGTTTACGAGTGGAGCCATCTCCCTGTCCTCCGTCTGTTCTCTTGCTACCTTCCTCCCTTTGCCCTTACAACCCTCCCTGTCCTCTCCCAACCTATTTCCAATCGTGCTCTCCCTTTTTATTAGCAGTTTGAAACTCAGCAACCTCAGAAAAATCACTACTTTTAAGTCCAGAAATTTGATTAAGAAAGTTTTCATGTCTTTTCCTCGGGAATTCAACAACATCCACTTTTTTCCTGTCTGGAGGCTATAAGCTCATTATTGCCAGTCTTTGATTTATCTAGGTCATTTCCCTCAAAAGAGCTGATATGTGGCCCTATGAATCAGCTAGTAGACTCAGTCTCTTTTCTGGCTATCATTAACCCTCTGATCCCGATCCAGTGACTCATGCAGGGTTCTAACTCTCTCTGCTGAGAAATACCTTGTTAAATAAGCAGCCATCTAGAAATGAATCCAATTAATACTTTTAAACAGTTATGGAATACCTGTTATATAATTATGAGTATCGCACTCCAGGAGATGGGTTTGTAGAACTCTGCTATTTGGAAGACAGTAATGAATGACCTAACACCCATAAAAAGGTCATAGACGGGCCTACTATGTTCTACCTACTATGGTGAGGGTTAAAGGTCATAGACGGGCCTACTATGTTCTACCTACTATGGTGAGGGTTACAGGAAGACAACACTCCCAAATAATCTCTTAGCCTGACATAAAATTAGAGAGGAAAGGGACCAAAGACGTCCAGTGAGGACCCTAGGGACTAAGGCAGGTATTTAAATTGTAATACTATGTCCTTTGTTCACATTTCCCCAGGAATTGTTTCTTAAACAAAGATGGCAGGATAGGTAAATAAGTAAGTGAATGAATAAATGAATATTTCATCTGATATGTGGCACAAAAATTCATATTATTAACAGCCCATTTTCTTTGTGCCTGTTGTAAAGAAAGCAGAAAACGGTCTACAGCTGTGATGGTTGAAACAATTCTCATGTGGCCACCGAGAACAGACTACACACTCTCATCTAAGAAAGGTCAATCTCACCTCCAGGCTTGGGCTCAGAAGCATGTCATGTCCAGGCAGCAAACAAGAACGGGAATATATAACTTGGGGCGTTCTGAGTTTTTGTTTCTTTCAATTATTCAAAGAACTGGTTTTGAATGATCATTTGTTTGATCCAGGTCCAAATTCTACCACTGATTACCAGTTTGACCTTGTACAAATAAATGATGTGACATTTCTTTCAGAATATAGTTCTGTCTCTCACTCAATTTTTCTTTCTGTAAAAATGTCTTTATTCAGATTAAAATTAGATTATTCTTTGGAATGAAAAATAAGAAATCGTTTCAGAGCAAGACATTGCTCCAACAACAACAGTAATTAAGGATAAAAATTAGGACTGAGAGGCTGGTTTCTTTGGTACATGCTGTAGAAGAAATATCCTGAGTTACAACATAGAGTCCAAGCTAACAAAGGAGATCTGAGGTAGAAAGTGGCCACACAGTGTGGAGTCCCCACATTCATCTTGCCTCCACTAGCCATATGTTGACTGCACCATTAACACTTCAACACTATACAAAAATTAACTCAGAATAGAGCTGGCAACAAAAACTAAAAAACTTAGAAGACACTTTAAATAGGCTGTATGTGCCACTTACACTTCCTGTGGGATACTTCCAGGGAAATACTTCCCATGCTTCCCAGCTGGATGAAGCAAGAAGGAAAGGTCTTCAGCACACCATAAGGCAAGTATTGAGGAATAGGAGCGCAGGCTGTCCGTGGCGTTCTAAGCTTAATCCTTATAACCACATTTTAAAAAACATTCCTCAAAGCTTGTATTTCCCCCATCTCTGTCTTTTGGTTGTGAGCCTAGCCTTTAACGGCTGAGCCATCTCTCCAGCCCTCCCATCTCTGTCTTTTAAGTAGACAATCAAGACATTATGAGAAAACTGGCTCTCAAATTGATTGTATCTTAAACAAGCAAGCAAACTCACTAAATATGCAGAACCTCACACATTAATGCTCATTCCTATAGTGTAAATACCAGAAAGACAGATGAATTAGTTCACACTAGTATCAGATGTCTTTTTAAAATAAATACTTTTAAAATGTTACGAATGAGTGTTTTCCCTGCCTGCATATCTGCAAACCACATGCGTGCAGTACCCTCAGATGTCAGAAAAGGCCTGGGATCCCCTAAAATAGGAGATCCTTCTCCCTAGTCCTACTTCCAAACAGTAACTCAGCCAGAATTAAAGGCATGACCATCTTAAGGGGGGTAAAGTCTCATAGCTAGGTCCTTTTTTCAGTTGTGTTAAGTCCTTTAATGCACAGTGCCATACTCCAGAAACCCCACATGCGTCATCTCAAATGGGAATGACCTCTCTAGATGACCATTCACCACTGGACTAAGTAGAGAATTACATTACCCAGCCTGATTACAGTGACATCATTATGCTGACAAGCTCTCTGTTAGCTATCTGCTAATCTACTTTTTCAGTAGATTGTCAATAAGGGTGGACTAAATGTCATTACATTGTAACAACATCCATTACAGAAAACTATGGGTTTAATAAGATGTAAAAAGGAAAACATTCAAGCAGGAAGGAAACCATTTGGCATTAGATAGTCCCAAGGTAAAGACATTTCAATCTCAAAGATAAATTTATCTTGAAAGCTATTGTGGTATCTGCTTGGATGTGGGCAGTAAGAAATAGCTAATACTTCTGATATCTAACTTCAGGTATTTTCCCTTTAAGTAAGAAAGCTTCTATGAGATATATGCAAGGTTTATAACATAGGGATGCTTTACCACCTGGCCTGTATTTGAAATAGTTACATAGGATATTAAAATGTCTTACCCCATAAAACACAAACACACACCTCACTAGGTAATAGACCTGAATCCATCATTTGTCACCTATTCAAGTCCACTTGTGGAAAAAAAAAAAAAAAGACACTTATGTGAATAAACAGCAGAATTTTGCTTTTAGTCAGGCAACGGTGGCACACACTTTTAATCCCAGCACTTGGGAGACAGAGGCAGATGGATCTCTGAGTTTGAGGCTAGCTTGGTCTACAGAGTGAGTTCCAGGACAGCCAGGGCTACACAGAGAAGAGCTTCTCTCAAACCATGCCCCCCAAAAACCAAAAACCCAAAACCCCCAAAACAGTATATCTATGCCGTTGTATTAAAATTAAAAATAACAAATATAATTTTAAAACATGTTATTCTATATAAGACTCAGAATAATGGCTATAACCCTGAATTGCATAATAAATAATTACTAATTTCTTAAATTTAATTCCCTAAACATTTATTAAAGTCACACTACATACATTATTTTCTGTGTTAAATACTTGAACAAAAGGAAGACCATCATTCTTTTTTTTTTTTTTATTAATTTATTCAGATTACAACTCCCATCACCTGTATCCTCCCGTTCCTCCCTCCCTTTTACTTTCCCCCTATTCCCCTCCCCCAGGTCTATGGCCGAGGGGGACCGCCTCCCCACTATATGGTCATAGGCTATCAGGTCTCATCCTGGTAGCCTGCTTATCCTTTCTCTGAGTGCCACCAGGCCTCCCCACCAAGGGGAGGTGAAGACCATCATTCTTATATGTAACTCCCAATTTTAATTTTAGTCACTAAAAATATAAATATTTACTTACTAACTGAACTATTGTACCAGCTTACCTCAAAACCTACAGATCTGAAAAAAAAAAAAATGACTTGAAACAGAATACAGGTGTGACATACAAAAACTCTCATACGGTACCAGGTGTCCTACTCTAACCCTGGGTTATTGGATGTGGTGGATTTTATATGACAAAGCCAACTAAGACAGGAAACTGAGCCAAGGAGCCCTGCCATATCAACACGTTCGTTAAAACAGAAGCCCCTTTTTTCCTGCTGGTGAGAAGAGAGACTCAGAGATTTAGAGCACAGGACGATGTGAGAAGGACACACCCACATGTAAAGAAATGTAGGTAGCCTCCAGATGCCAAAGTGGTTGCTGGCTAATTTCAGTCTATAACCACAAGATACAGAATTCTGCCAGCAAGAATGAGCTTAAGGAAACAGATTGCCCCAGCACCTTCAGAACTCACCCAGATATCTCAATTTTGGCTTTGTGCGACTCTAAGCACAAAACCTACACACATTATGTCTGACCGCAGGGCTGTGAGCTAGTAAATAGGTGAGACATGGCAAAAGAACTACACAGACATTGGCAACATAGGAAACCATGGAACTGTAGGACTTTATCACAAGGTGGGTAGGTATGCAGTAGGACAGGGTCTACGCCATGCTGGAGTTTTCCTAGGAGTATAGAATTCATGTTCTCCCAGAAATCTGACAAGAGAAAATTTTGTAATGCAGTTATGTAAACAATGCAACAAAAGGACTCTGTTCGTCAGTTTGTCTTTGTCTTTCTTTTCCTGGATAAGGCCTCCTGATGGCAGGTTTTCCTTCCTTCGTTTTCCCAGACTTCCAGAGACACCCCTAGGACGCGTGGATCTTGACTTTTGCTCTGCACTTTATCAATCACTGAAACATTAGTTAGTTGTCCATTATGTCAAACACCGAGTATAAATAAAAGACTCTAGTGTTCAGGAAGTGGAAGTTACCTCAGGCCACATGGGGGGCAGGGAAGGCATATCAGGAAAATAATATCTGGAAAATCTTCTTCACGCTTTTTGACACACAGGAAGGTCTACACGTAGGGTCAATAACGGTGAAAGCAGGATTCTGCTTCTGAATACCAAAGTCCTTATTTCTTTTGCTTAACAGAAAGCAAACTCCTAGTCTAAGGCAACAGCCAGTGCTTGAGCTGGCATTCGCAGGCTAAACCGAATAGCTAAAAGCAGACTGCTCAGACAGTTCAATTATGTTGTCAAAGACACGAGCAGTTCCTTCTCAGCTTGCTACAGTGTCTGGAAACGGGGTAAACGGACGCATTTCAAAAGGGATGATCATAGCTTCAGAAACAGCCAAGCGTCTACACTGTGCTTACCGCTGCCTCGTAATGCTCAAAATCAGGAAAGGCTTTTAAAGGAAAATCAACTTCATGCTTAACTACAGGAGTAGCACAGCTCTCATTAAAGTTTTGTTATTTTGCCTTTGAAAAGGGTTTTGTGTGTCCTTAAAAAGGATTTCTGTTCCCTAGTAACTATGAGACTGTCTACACCTCTGTTTATCAGGGGATTTCCTTTTGTCCTTGTTCATTTTGATATCAGAGTAATTTGACCTTAAAAATGAATTTTGATATTCCCTTTCTCTTAAAAAATTTTTTTAACTCTTTAAATGTTTAGTAGACGTCAACAGTGAAGCCATTTGGTCCTGAGCTTTTCTTTAGCAGGATGTTATTGCTTATGAATTCAGTCTTATTATAACTTATTAACCTGTTCAGGTTTTCTGTTTCTTCATGAATCAGTCTTGATAGGGCATATGTGTCCAGGAATTTACCCATTTCTTCCAGGTTATCAAATTTGTTGGTATAGAGTTTGTTAATAATAATTTCTAATGATCTTTTGTATTTCTGTACTGTCAACTATGATGTCTTCCTTTTTGTTTCTGACTTGATTTATTTGTAGCCACTTTCTCTTAATCCAGCGAAAGGCTTGCAACTTCTTCCCATTTGAAAAGCCATTTTTTTTGTATTGTTCTTTTGTCTTTTTCGGTCTGTATTTTATTTATATCTGCTCTGCTGTTTACTGTTTCTTTCCTTTGGCTTTTTAAAAAACTTTTCTAACTTCTTAAAATACTCTGATTAGTTGAAATCTTTCTGCTCTCTTAATTCTATAAATTATACTATAAATTATACTATAAATTATACTATAAATTATACTCCCTTCTTTGTGCTGCTTTTGATGAACTACATAGAGGTCATCAAAATATAAGAAGCAATATTTTTATTTTCATTTTTTCAATAAATCTTTTCATCTCTTTTTAAATTTTTTGTCAGTGTTAATCTGTTCAATTTTAATTATTTGTATATTCCCAAAGTTTGTTTTTTTAAAAAATTGTTGGTAGTGGTTGTTGATGATTTCCAGTTTTACAGCACTGTGATCAGAAAAAAGGAACTTGCTATGCTTTCTATTTTTAAAACTTTTAGACTTGGAGAGATGGCTCAATAGTTAAGAGAATTTACTATTCTTCCAGAGAACAAGAGTTTGGTCCCCAGCACCCATACCAGGTAACCTACAGCCACCTGTAACTCCAGCTTCAGAGGACCCAATGCCTCTGGTCTCCAAGGGCACCTTCACTCACATGCACATACCCACCTGCTGACACACATACATACACATGACTAAAATAATATTTATTAAAAATTTAAGTATTTGTGGCCTACCACACGAGCTATCCTTTTCCTTTTACATGGGATGTATGTGGTGTGCATGCATGTGTGTGGATGCAAATGTGTGATCATGTGTGCATGTGCATATGGAAGCCAGACGTTGACATCAGGTTTCTCCCTCATTTACTCTTCACTTTATTTATAGAGACAGGGTTTCCTGATGAACCCAAAGGTCACCACCTCAGATAGTCTAGCTAACCAGCTTGCCCTGCAGATAGATATTCTCTCTGTCTCTCTCTGTCTCTGTCTCTCTGTCTCTCTCTCTCCTCTCCCTCCGTCCCTCCCTCCCTCCAAAATGCAGGAGGCCACCATACTTGCCAAACTTTTATATGGGTTTTGAGTATCTGAATTCCAGTCCTCACATTTGTCTGGCATTTATCTATTAAGCCATCTCTCCAGTCCCCATCCTCTATTTTTGAAGGAAAATATCAGATATATACATATATGTGTATATATATTTATTCATAGATGAGAATCTTTACTTATTCCCAGTATTTTGAATGTGTCAACTCACTGCCTTGTGCTCCTGTGGTTTCTGATGAGAAATAAGCTGTTGATCTTTCTGAGGCTCTCTTGTATGTGATGAATCATTCTTTTTCTTTTCTACACTTCAAGTTTGCCATTCAATGATCTGATTATATGTCTAAACTCTTTTGGGTTACCCTACATGAACCTTTGAAGTTTCATGGATATGTAAGTTCATATAGTTTTTTATAAATTTGGGAAATATTTTCATTAATTCAAATATTCTTTTAGCCTTTTTCTTTCTCACAGTGTCTCCTATTGGGACAATGGCTGGAATTTTACAGTTATCTGAGGCTCTGTATAGTTTTGCTTTTATTTATTTTGACCCCCACACTATATAATCCCAATTAACCAAGGTCTACTGATTTCTTTGCTTGCTTAATTCTGTTTCAGTTATTGTACTTTTAGACTGTAGATTTTCTACTTTATAAATACACATGTATTATAAGATATTTACAATACCTATATAGTTAGTTAGCTCTATTTTATATATAACATGTATAGACACATACATACTCTTTCCATCCTTTCATTGATAGTAAAGAAAACGTGTCCTCATATTTTCCTTTATTCATTCAGTTACTAGAACATATTTTAAATAGTCACAAACAGCAGAAGCCGGTGACACAAACTTGACAGTAACATCTAGGAGCAGAAGTTTTGTAACTAACAAGATAAATGAAAAGCCATTTGCTTTAAACTTTGAGAAAATGTCATTTGGAATCGGAGTATTGAAAATGTTCTCCCAGAGCTCTGGACTGGTCTCAGACACCTGGGTGCTCTTCTGAGCCACCCCCTGGCCTGCTGTGGGATTCTGAGAACAGCCAGCACGAGTCAGCCCTTTAATACAAAAAACACTTAACTACATACTTAACCAATTCATTTCTGTTTAAATCATTTGTATTTTCCCCCCTCTGTTATGGAGGAAGGTTTATAGAATAGTAAGTGTGAAAATAGGAAGAATATAGAGGAAGTTATTTTTGAGTATATGTGAAAACTGATGGTGATGTGGGATAGAGAAAAAGCATAGAACAAATACAGGGGCATAAAAGATTTGATTCTTGTTAAACTAGGTGAAATGAATGAGGACAGGGAATCTAAAAGTGACCTCAAAGTTTTCTCATGGCTGAATGGAAGGCAACAGCATTTATTAAGATGGAAGTAAGGTATTAATATCTTAGTTTCCTTTCTGCCGCTGACATAAAAGGCCTGGAAAAAGTAACCTAAGGAAGAAAAAAGTTTATTTGGCTCACATTTTAGGTTACAATCCATCACTGCAGGGAAGTCAGGTGGCAGAAATTTGAAGCAGCCTGTTATACAATATCCACAGTGAAGAGGAGAGTACATGAGAGGTGGGATGGCTCAGCTGGTAAAGGAACTCGCCATCAAGCCTGGTCATCTGAATTCAATCTCTGGGACTTACACGATAGGAAGAAAAAAAAATCAATTCCCACTAGTTGTCCTGTGACCTGTACACATACACATATACACATGTGTATATACACTAACTAACTACATAAATAAATGTTTCTAAAAGTAGAAAGCAATGAAGCAATCAACAAGATAGTGTTCACCTTGTCCTCTCTAGTTTATACAATTCATAATTCTCCGCCTAGGGAATTGTGCCATCCACAGTGGGCAGGTCTTCTTATGCCAGTGTCAGCGCCATCACAACTCACTGACATTCTCAGAGGCCTCTTCAGGTGACTCTAGATTATGTCAAGTTGACAAAACTAACCACCACAAAAATTGTCTTCATTTTTTTGTTGTTGTTGTTGTCATAATAAAATACTCTGACAAAAGCAACTTAAGGGAGAAAGGGTCACAGTTCATCATTGTGAGGCAGTTAAGATGACGGGAACTTGAAGCAGCTAGTCACATTATATCCACAGACAAGATCTGAGAGCAACGAGTTGATGTAAGTATATTAACACTCAACTTGCTTTTTCCACTCTTATACAATCCAGGACCCTCTACCCAGAGAATGATGCCATACACAGTAGGCAAGTCTTCCCACCTCAATTATCATGTTGAAGATAAACTCCCACAGACGGTCCACAGGACAATTTAAACTAGACATCCTTACTTCTTGATCATGCAAGACTGAGACTCCCTTCCCAGGTGACACCAGATTGTATTAGGTTGACATGTATATAAGAAATGTAAGTAGAGCCTTTCCTTGTGGAGGCAGGGCTGAAACAGAAGGGCGATCACAAGGTCTAGGTCTGTCTGAGCTACAGAGTGAACTCAAGGCCAGCCTGAGCAACTCAATGAGAACTTCTCTAAAAGAAAGCAGAATAAAAGGTGGGTTAGAGATGTAGCTAAAAGAGCCAACATTTGCCTTGAATGTGCGAGGGCCCGGGGCTGCATCCCTAGGACTTCACCAAGATGTGATGAGGGGATAGGCACAGAAGGAAAAAGAGAAAAAGAAATATAACTAGGAAACATCATGTAAATAGCTAAAATTCAAAGATTATGTCATATTGAAGAAATCTTAGAAATAACAGAATAAAAATGGGAAGAACTCTATGGAAATCACTGAAATTACTTAAGAAAAGCTTTAATGGAGAAGAGAAAACGGGCTCATATCCGAACCCAGAGGAATTTCAAAATTTAGAGATCAGGTAGAGCGTGTTTAAGTAGGGAAGGGTATTAAACGTGAGCCACCACCAAGGCAGTGAAAAAGCATCGGATGCCTAGTTGGGCTCAACGCTGCTGAGAGAACAAGTTTGGTGGTGGAGAAACCAGCACAAAATTCATACAAATGGAGGTAATGGTCCTTTAAAAAGATCCATTAGCGATCTCGCTACCTCTTTACTTCTCTACTTCTCTTTTTTTTTTTTTTTTTTTTTTTTTTTTTACCTCTCTTACCCACCCCCCTCTCTGGGGTACCTCTTTTCCTTCTTCCCCCATGCTCATCTAATAAACTCTGTATAACATTTTTTTAAAAAGCTCCATTAGCATCATAGGAATGAACAAAGACTGCACTTACCTTTTAAAATAAGGCAAATAAGTCTACTTAAATAAGCAAACTAAACACACAGCTGGATGTTCAAAGCCTGCAAGTTTGAGGCTAATCTGGGTCCCATGGGAAACTCAAGACCAACCTGAGCTAACAGCAAGATCCTGTCTCTAAAGCAGCAAGTAATTGTACACACACAAAACAATGAGATGGTCATACAAGACTGAGAAGGACCAAATTGCACAACAGGTGCATCTTAGAATATTAGAGAAAGGTTAAAAAAAAAAGTGGTTAGGGATTAAAAAATGGTAAAGTAAAGGACTTTTGAGAATGACCAGTTAGAGCAGTTAAAATCATCAAGGGAAAAAGACAGTATGGGGAAAAATCAATGATAAGCGCAAACTGATTTCAAGAGAAAATGCTTAGTTCTTCCAGATCAAAGTACTCATATTGCGAAGTTTCCTTGTTACAGCTGAAGTTCCCAACAGAACAAAGGAAAATCCAGCCCGTTACTGAGACCAAATATTCTCTAATGATGGTCTACCTACCCAGGAAAGGGAACTAAACACACACTGACCCCCAGATTCAAAGATAACCCAGATGCCATGGTGTGCTTTGAAACTATCCAGTTGCCAAAATGGGTCTAGTGACGCCAGTCATCTTTCCCTACCTCACATTCTCGGCTGCAGCTGCTACTGCTTAAAATGAAACCATTCCTATGTCAAGAGTTTCCTTTGATTAAAAGCCCACAGGAAATGCCAATACTAATATCCACTGAGTCTGGAGCGTAAGTGAAAGTTTTATTCTCCAAAAGTTGGCTTTTATGTCAAAGAATCCTGCTATGCCATTGTCCCCAAAGACCAGCAGAGTCTGGACAGCAGCAAGACAGAATACCAGAGCTGAAAAAATACCGTCAAGATCAATTTGATGTTAACTTACTAAGGAAGACACAGAAACCAAAAGAAAGGAAGTGATAATTTCAAGGCCAAAGAGATCCTGAAAGACAGGAAAGGATAGGAGAATGGTTAACACAACTTGGAAAAGAAGAATCTCAGCATTCTACTGGTAAGGATAGCCATGAAGATTAGGAAAATGGGAAGAGGCTTATAGAGCTACTTTCAGGTCACCAATGGTACCGTGATCTTTCAGGAAACTTAAGAAGTACTCCAAGAAAAATAAAAGAAAAGAAAAACAGAAACAAACCAAAAAAAGTACTCCAAGTTGGGCGTAGTGGCACTCACTTTTAATCCTGACACTGGGCCAGGCTGGTCTACAAAGCAAGTTTCAGGATAGCCAGAGCTACATAGTGAAGCCCCATCTCAGAGAGAAAGACACAGAGACAGAGACAGAGAAGAGACAAGGAGATAGAGACATAGAGACAGACACAGAGACAGAGGTGGGAGAGAGAGAGGGGGGAAGGGAGTACAACGGAGGGGAGGGGAGAAGAGGAGAGGAGAAGAGAGGGGAAGAAAAAAAGAGGGAAGAAAAGAGAGAGAAAGAAAGAGAGACAGAATGAATGAATGAATGATTCCAGTCATCTCAAACTCTGATTCAATATACTTCTAACATCTCTTGAAGGTTCTAAATTGTCAATCTGTAAGTATTTACTGTACGAAGAAAAGTCCTAGGTCAAGAAAATGTCAGAGAAATGATAATTGGTTGAATTAAGTTTAAGACATGAATATAATAATAAACAGAGAACTGGAAGAAAACTTTCATACTTGAAAAAAAAGACTGAAGCATTTGTGGGACCTGAACAAGAGAGAAGGTTGATACAGCCAGTGTTTATCTATACTTGGTTACATAAGAACTACCCAGAAATCTTTTTAAAAGAAAATGCAGGTTCAGCAGAGAAATAAGATAGAAACTGGAAATCCTTTATTAAAACAACAACACTGTATGGATTTTTTTAATGCACAGCTAAATTTGATAACTGGTGGCTTGGATAACAATTAAGACCTTTTTCACTCCTAAGAATTTCTTATTCTCAGCAAACAATGAACTCTGTCTGAAGTATTGTATTTAAGATTCAAGGGTTCATCCCACGAAAGCCTTCACTTACCAGGAAACTGGGACAGAGGGGAGGACATCCTATTGGGACTCTAGATGAGAGGAGCATGGGAGAATAGCAAAGTTGAAGGATCCAGAGGGTCCTAGAAACCTACAAGTAGAACGTTATGATAGGCAGATTTGGACCCAGGGGTCCCGCTCAAACTAAGGCACCAGCCAAGGACAATACAGGCGGTAAACTTTAAACCCCTACCCAGATCTAGCCAATGGACAGAACATTCTCCACAGTTGAGTGGAGAGTGTGATATGACTTTCACACGTACTCTGGTGCCTCACATTTGACCATGTCCCCTGGAGGGGAAGACCTGGTGGCACTCAGAGGAAGGATAGCAGGTTGCCAAGAAGAGACTTGATACCCTATGAGCATATACAGGGGGAGGAAATCCCCCTCAGGAACAGTCATAGGGGAGGGGAGTAAGGGGAAAATGGGAGGGAGGGAAGAATGGGAGCATACAAGGGATGGGATAACCATTGAGACGTAACAAGAATAAATTAATTAAAAAATAAAATAAAATTCAAGGGTTCAAAGACTCAAAAACTTTAGGATAGTTAGCCATATTACTTAATCTTCTAAGAACTCTTTGATCATGCTACTTTTTTGATAAAACAATAAGAACAAAAATAAAACCAACTCATGGTGCGGCTGTCTTTCAAGGACCTTTCCACCTTTTTGAACCCGCCTAATCTCTGAATTTGCCCCTTGCCAATTCCTTTCCATACAGCATATAATCGCAGCACCATATCATAACATCTACTTTGAAATATACAATTCCTGCTTGTTCACTTTTATGTTATTCACTTGGACTGGAATAATTAAATTCTTGTGCATACCACTATTGTCCATTGTCAGTCTGAGGAAAATGTATTCATCCTTCAAAGCTACCCAGATTCTCTCATCCAGCCTGATGTCATAGAACAGCTGCTTGTGCTCTATTTAGAAGTTATAGTCTCACGTCTTACACTTGGGTCTTTAGTACACTCTGAGTTGATTTTTGCACATGGTATGAGATAAACATCCCACATCAGATCTGACTTGCACAATCCCGTTTTCCTACCACCTAGTCGCTGAAGACACTGTTCTTTCCTCACATGTATTCTTGGTGCCTCCAAGGAAAACCAATTAACTATAAATGTGTGTTTTATTTCTAGATTTTATGTCTTACTCTGCTGGTTTATATGTTTTCTGTCATTATCATACCATTTTGATCACAATAGCTTTGTATTTTGAAGTTAGGAAGTGTGATGTCTCCAGATCTGTTATTCTCAGGATTGAATGTTCAGGGACTTTCTCTGGTTTTGTAAGTATTACAGAACTTCCTATTTCTGTGAACAGTGACACTGGAATTTTAAAAGGGACTGCATTAGATCTATATATTGCTTTGGGTAGTAAAAAATGTAACAGCATCCTTTCAATCCATGGGCACAGTATACATTCAAATATTCTTTTGCCATCTTAAACTTCTTTCTTAAATGTTTTCAAGTTTCTGATATATAGGTCTTTTGCCTCTTTTGCCAAACTCATTCATAGGCTTTTAAAAATATTAGTGTATACAATTCATTCATTCATTCTTTCTTTCTTTCTTTCTTTCTTTTTTGAGACAGGGTTTCTCTGTGTAGCCTTGGCTGTCCTGGGATCACAAGCTGTGGAATTATTTTTGTCAAAGTCTTTTTTTGTATAGTTTGTTGACAGAGTTTAGAAATCTCATTGGTTTTACAGTCTATACTTTACTGAATTTGTTTACTAGATTTTTTGTGTGTTTGTTCTGACAGAATTATTAAGGCCGTTTAAATATATAAGAAGAAATCATGAGCAGAGATAATTTCATTTTTTTCTTTCCTACTTAAATTTTTTTCTTGTTTCTGCCTAATTGCTCTTAGCAGGACTTCTAGTACTATGCTGAACTTGTTTGTTTGGTTGGTTGGTTGGTTCGTTGGTTGGTTTTGTATTTTGTTTGTTTGTCTTCCAAGACTGAGTTTCTCTGTATAACACTCTTGGCGTTGTAGACCAGGCTAGCCTTGAACTCACCAATATCTGCCTGCCTCTGCCTCCCAAATGCTGGCATTATAGGTGTGTCCCACCATGCTGGACCACTGAACAGAAGTTTTAAGAGCAGATGGCCTTGTCTTATTCCTGATCTTACACAAAAATGTTTCACTTTTTAATCACTGACTTTACAATATTATTCTAGGTGTGGACTTGTTGTACATAAGCTTGATCATGTTGAGATATTTTCATACTAAACCTAATTGTTGACAGTTTGGATCATGGAAAATGTTAAATTGTGTAAAATGTTTTTCCTGTATTTACTGAAATTATCCTATATTTTTTGGCTTTCATGTTGTATCACATTTGTTGTTTTTCACATTTTAAAATTTCATTGCATCCACGGGATAAATTTATTTGATTATAATGACTTTGCTGATATACTGTTGAATTTGGCCTGCTAGGAATTTGTTGAGGCTTTTTCTATCTACATTTAGTAGAGGCATTGTCCTATAATTTTCTTGTCTTGTTATTGAGTTTGATTTTGCTGCTTTCTCTTGATTTTTTGAAAGTTTTTTTAAAAAGCTATCCTTACCTGAAAACACAAGGTAGACATGATGATGAAGGGCCATGTTCCGCGAGAGCAGCAGCCTTTATCCAGGCTCTTTATGATATAAGCATGAGGGCCCACAAGACATTCATTACAGTGCTGCGAGAGTTTCAGAAAGATTCCATCACTTTTAGGGGTTTTTTTTTTTCCTATGTATCATGTTAAGCATAGAGGCTTTCTAAGTCTCAGAGAAGTTCTCAGAGGAAAGAGCCAACATTTGTACTAACCTCAGTTCTGCCCTTGACCTTTCCTAACTTCAATGACTTGGTCTACCAGCCTCCAGAAGAAAGCAGAGCTCCAACTTTAATCTAACCATTAGTGGTGGTAATCTACCACCACTACTTACTAAAGGCACTACTTACTAAAATGAAGAATTGTCCAAACTATATAACTAAGAGGAGTAAGAATCATTAAACGTTGTAGTGATGGGGGCTGGAGAGATGGCTCAGCAGTTAAGAGCACCGGCTGCTCTTCCAGAGGTCCTGAGTTCAATTCTCAGCAACCACATGGTGGCTCACAACCATCTATAATGAGATCTGGTGCCCTCTTCTGGCGTGCAGGCCTACATATAGGCAGAACACTGTACACATAATAAATAAATCTTTTAAAAAACATTGTAGTGATGTAAAATTTTAACTTCAAGATCATAAAAAAAATTTAAAGAAAGTAGCCCAACAGGCTTTGTCAAGAGGCAGATAAGAACCTCTGAGATACACAAATCCAAATCCTTTATAAATTCATTTAAAATATATATTAAGGAGAACAATGAAGAGTGGCAGCACCCAGTCAAAACTCATATTCTGACTTCTAACCCCATTACTCTCTCCTGTATAATTAACGACTAACACATGAGAAAAACTAACATAAAAAAGGTACGCAATATATAAATAATATATTGTGAGACTTATGAAAGTTACAAGATCAAACAGCACCAATGGGCATGCTAAGTAATTTTAAGCTTCTCATACAGATTTTATCCACCTGTATTTTAAGTACCTTTTAGTAACAAGGCAATATTTACTTCCTGAGTCAGCTTGTGATAGCATCTCAGAAAGGTCTTCATAACACCACACTTGGCAGAAAAGAGTTAGGAGGCACGAGATTGTTGGCCTTGGCTGGCAAGTGGTGACCTAGATTCCATGAGGGTTGAGGCCATTCTCAGAACTCCAGAGAGTGGCTTGCTTTGGCTGAGACGTTTGCACAACGTAGTTTGTGCTGAACATGTGCTTTCCTGAGGGTCTGAGATGCTGGTGTACACGAGACAGCGTCTACATGGCGAGCCTCGGCAATGACTGAGCACACTGAGTCTCTAAGGAGCTTTCCTGGCACATAACATGGAACCAAGCTCATATCGTAACTTGCTTTGGGGAAGATAAGTGACTCCTGGAAGTTTGCACATGGTTTTCTCTACGCCTTGTCCATGTGTCTCTTCACTTTTTGTTATCTTTGCTTTTTAATCCCTTCACTGTCATGAATCCAGTCCCAGTGGTCACATGCTGAGTCCTGTTGTCCACCAGAGTTGGTTTTAAGGATGCCACAGTGAATCAAATTCAGACTTCCTTAGTCTCTTCCCTCAGACCTTTAGCTCCCACCTTTTGAAACCCAGACACGACATTGATATCTATAAAATTTGGGCTCAGGAATTGTGTAATAATTTTTAAAAATCAAACACACACACACACACACACACACACACACACACACACACACACACACACAAATCTCATACTGTTCTAAGTAAGTTTATGATTTTTGTGTTGGGCTATTTTCACAGCTATCATTGAGCACATGTGACCCAGAGGCCACCAGTTGGACATGCCTACAGGCTTAGAGCAGATGCTGAAGTTAACAAAAACAACCAAGACACACAGGAAGAAGGAACAATATAAACAATACAGGAAAGCTCTTGAAACAAAGTAATACTTGAGTTGGGCCTTGAAAAAGGAATGACACAGACAAGTAGGAAAATAAATTACAAGTAAATCCATTTAGGGAATCAAGGACGAAATCTGAAAGCAGACGAAGACTGAGCATAGTGGGAAGGAGGCATGCATGGTGCCTGAGGGACGAATTACATAACTACTGAGAAAAATACTTCTGGGATTCTGATTCTCTGGTTTTCAAGCACAGATTTAAAAAAAAAAATCAGATGAACCAACTGAACACTAGCAGAAAGGCAGAGAACACTATCTCTGAGTCTAACAGGACTGATCAACTGAACAGCCTCCTCGAGCACTCTTTTAGAAGATGCATGATTTGCATTAACAAAAAAAACAAAAACAAAAAAACAAACAAACAAGGGGCTAAAAGCTCAACCATCTAAAATTAACAACCTAATTACTATAATATGTACTAAAATTAGGGATGCTGAAAAGCAAATCCTTTTAGTTACCTTTTATTGGAGAAGTGCAAAATACCTGGAAACAATAGCTCATTCCTTCTGAAACCAAAGGGTGCTATATTACATATGCCACTTTCCTTTAGAGCAGATCCTCTTGTGATTTCACATTATAAACCCACTTGTTGCACTGTATTGAGAAGACAATTGCATTTGCATGCAAGAAAAGCAGATTGTTTTCTTTTCCACATTTATTTACTTACTTACTTACTTACTTACTTATTTGTCGGAGGGGCATACCATGTCACACAGGAGAGCAGAGAACAATCTGTGGAAGTCAGTTCTCTCCTTCCACTATGTGACTCTTGGAACTGAACTCGGGTTGTCAGGCTTGGCCATAAGTGCCTTTGCCAGCTGACGCATATCATCAGCCCTATTTTGTGTGTGTCTGGCAGGGGTTGGCTAAAACAAATGTTTGTTTTTATGTGTAACTCAGCTTCTAGGACAACCCTTCATTCTAGCTGTGTGCACTAAAGCAGGGAAGCAGGGCATTAGATAAGAATGGGAGGAACGGTCACTGTCACATCTGGCGGGAGAACAGTTTTCTTTTTCCGACTTCCTTTTTTAAAACATCTTATTGATTCTGTGAGAATTTCCCATCATGCTCCATCTACTCATCTCCCCATCCTCTCATACACACCCTTGCAACCTACCCTCAAAAGAAAACAAGACAAACAAACAAAAGCTCTCCATGGAAGAATTTAAAACACATGTTCACAGAACTTACACACAAATGTTCACAGCTGCATTATTCAAAGCAGCCTCAAGTCAGAAACACAAATTGTGTTTACCCTATGAACAAATAAAGCACAATCTAGACATACAGAGAAATTCCATTTGCAAGAGAACAAAGCATGAGTACATACCATAAATGTTTGAACCTTGGAAAACATTATTTTAAGTGAAAGAAACAAATCATAAGGGAGAACAAATTTTCTCTAAATAAAGTACCCACAAAGCAATTCTGTAAAGATAGAATGCACGTCATTAGGGCTTGCCTAGGGACGACAAGGAAGGGGAGATCGCGGGTATGAACACTGATGGCTTTATGTTGAGGTGATAAATAGTTTCTAAGACCTATGATGGTGGTGTTTTCACAACTCTCAATATATATACCATAGTCACCGGGGTGCACACTTTAAGTAAAAAAAAAAAAAAAAAACAAAAAACAAAAAACACTTAAGGAAAATTACATCACAGTAAGAAATGCAACTGGAAGATGAGGAAAAAAAAACTGCTGAAAATATTTCTGGAAATACAGAGGGAAGGAGTCATCATCATAAATTCAAAAAGAGGAAATTCTAACTACCTTCAGATAAATGAGTGGGAAGAGGTTACACTTAAAAGATGGGGTACCAAGCCGGGTGTGGTGGTACACGCCTTTACTCCTAGCATCGGAAGGCAGAGGCAGGCGGATCACTGTGAGCTCAAGGCCAGCCTGGTCTACAAAGTGAGTCCAGGATAGCCAAGGCTACACAGAAAAACCCTCTCTCTAGAAACCAAAAATAAATAAATAAATAAATAAAATAAAAGATTGGGTACCAAGTGGTTTCCAACTCCCCAGGATAAATGCTAGACGCCAAAAGGAAACAGAGCGGTTATCAACATTCTAAGAGGAAATTACTTCCAGCCTAAGATTGTACAGACAGAAATGTGTCAGTTAAGTTCAAGAGTGACATAAAGATGTTTTCAGAAAGGAAAATTGTTTCTATAAACATGAGTAGATGAAGCCGGGAAGATGGCTTCTGAGTAAGTGTGGTGGCTCTGCGCACGTGTGGACTGGAGTTCAAAGCCCTAGCACCCAGGTGAAAACCCAGGTATTGGGAACCGGAGAAAAGCCAATCCCAGAGCTCATAGAGTGGCCAACATAGCCTAGCCAAAACAGTACAGAGAAAAGTGCTGTTTCAAGGCCTCTGCATGTGCACCACACATTCAAGGGCATTCACCACACATAAAACACACACACACACACACACACACACACACCAGGGATATCAAGTGTTAAGTACAACCAAGTATACTTAGCACGTTTGAGTTTAAATTTTAATTTAAAACAGTTAAAGATGGCTTTAAAGTTGCAGGCACGATAAAGAGATGGAGTTTAACACAGAAACATAGGCGTCAAGAAAGCATTCATTCATCTTCTCCCTTCCCCTGCTCTCCCTCTTCCTTGCCTCTCAAGGGAGTCTGGAGCCTATAAAATATAAATGCCATAGAAAAGCGTGTGTGAGCCTTCATGTATGATGCCATGAAGGAGTCACACGGATACTCGCTGTATTTCTAACAACTTTCAGGGCCAAATGCAATCAATCCTCACATTGCATGTGCGCCTTCCTATCTACTTTGCTGCCCTAAAGCTATGAAGACCATAAGTTGAATCTATCTGGGAGAGTAAATTCCTATCTGACCATGTGTGAAGAGCTAAGCGAAGAGGCAATCACTACAGAAGTGCTGCCTAGGAGAAGAATATTGATTCTCTGGACATGGTTGTAATTCTTGATACTTCCATTGCATATCTGGAACTCTAAGTAAAGTCTATCAGCCTCAACTTAATACATTACATAGCCCTCAAATGCTAACTGTGGGAAGGACTGTAGTGACCACCTAGTCCAACGTTCCCACTGTAAAGCTAAAGAATCTAAGGTCCTGAGAATACAGTGATTTTCCTAAAGTTAAATGATTAAAAATGGTTTTGAGCCAATAATGCTGTAATATGATTAAAACTACAACAAACAAACAATTCTTTTGCTATTTAAAAAGCAAACAGGGTCTGTAGCTCAGTGGTACAGCACTTCTCTAGTATATATGAGGCCCTGGACTCAATCCTCAGTAAGGTGGGTGAGGAGTGGGGATATGAGATTCTCGGACAGTCGGAGCTGGACCTTAGCAGCCCACATCCAGTGTTCTCATATTCCTTCTACCTCGGCCCGCATCAGTTACAACATATTTTACACTTGCCACTTGCTATAGTTTTCAGTGAATATTAAGTTCATTCCTTGCAGCCTGATTAAATGTTTTTCATTCTAACGGTTTATTTTCTAGAACAAATAATTCTAATTCTAATTTTGTTTATTTTACTTCTGATGTTGAAACAACTACTTTCATTTTGTAAAACTAAACCTTATTATTTAAGACAGTTTTAGATTTCCAGGAAAAAAAAATGTAAGAGTAGTACACAGCTTCCATTGTCCTCAAATCCAGATTCCAGTTAACATCTTTAGTACATTTGTCACAAATTAATGAACAAATACTGATCCATTGTGATTCATTATTCTGTTTATTTTCATTTTCTTATTTTTACTGAGATGTGACTCACAGACCATAGAATGTGAATATCATAAAAATACTTTGCTATATTCATCGTTATATTATTCTAGACCACTTTTGCTGCCTAAAACAGAAAAAAAAAAAAAAAAAAAAAACCCATGCACCCACTGGTAGTCATCCCAGATCTCCGATGCCTACATCCAGTCACAGGCTACCATGAGTTGCCTTATGGACATTTTACTTCATGTAAATGAAATTATACAATAGGTAGTTTCTACTTACTGGCTTCTTTCACTTAATATAATGATTTCAAAGTTTATCCATATTATAGCCTGTATCAGCATTTCATTCCCTTTGATTGATAACTGACACTGCCACGCACAGCCACACCGGATTCTGTTGGTACATGCATCACCAGACAGACCATTTGGATTGTTTCCACTTTTTGGCTAAATGAAAAGACATTACTTTAAACATTTGTGAGCTGTGTGTGAAAAAGTTCTTGAATATACCTACTAATAGAATTGTCAACTAATAAAATCATCTTGTGTATAATCTTTTGTGGGACTATCATTTCCCAAAGTATACTATTTTATATTTCCAACCATAGAATAAAAGGTCTCAAATACACTTTTCTCTATTCCCTACAGTAGTATAAGGGTCCCAAGTACACTATTCTATATTCTCCACAGTAGTGTAAAGGGTCCAAATTCCCCCTCACCCATCCCTTGCCAGCACTTTTAATTGGCTTTTGTGTGTTTTCTGCAAGTTTTTTTTGTTTGTTTTTAAAGATTTATATATTAATCATACTATCGTCTGCCTGCATGTGTACCTGCACGCCAGAGAAGGCAACGGATCTCATTAGAAATGGTTGTGAGCTACCATGTGGTTGCTCAGAATTGAAACTCAGGACCTTTAGGAAGAACAGCTAGTGCTCTTAACCTCTAAGCCATCTCTCCAGCCCAGCTGTTGTATGTTTTCATGTGTGCGTTCACAAGTGTACATGCATGTAGAAGCCAGAGGCGGACCTCAGCTGTCATCTTCAAGGTCTCTCACTAGGACCTGGGGCTTGCTCATTCACTAGCTTTCCTGCAGTCACTGGAGACCCTCTGCCTTTACCCACGACCCCCAGCACTGAGATTACAAGTGTATGCCACAATGCTCTGGGGATCAGACTCAAGTCCTTGTGCAACAAGAACCTTCCTAGCTGAGTCATTTAATTGTCTATTTGATCACACTTGTCCTTGTGACCATCAAGTTACATCTCACTGAGGCTTTGGTCCCTTATGACTTAATGGCCGTTCGGCAACATGTCCCCTGCACTACAATTGTACATGTGCTGGGGTGAAATGGCTATTCAGTCCCTCTGCAGTTTTAAAGACTGGGTTGCTGTAGACTGTTGAGTTCTAAAAGGTCCTCATATGTACAGACACTAGAACCTTCTCAGTCATATTATTTACTTTGTTAATATTAACACTGAAGAGCACAAGTTTTCACTTTGATTAGGTTTCTAGTGGTGAAACCTATGAAACTTGAGGCTTTTTTGAAGACTGCCACCCCAAGAGTTTCTCACCCCGGCCCTACACCGACACTCCAGCGGTTTACCAAAATGCCCACGTAAGTGTTCCTGCCAGTCTACAACCAGCGTCTTATATTCTGAGAAGCAGCTCTTGGTTGCTATTTCTTAGCTTTATCTCTCCATACTTTAGAGTAGCAAACTAGAATTAGTTTGTTTTCTGTTGTTGTGATAAAGCACCTAAACTAAAAGCAAACTGGGAGGAGAGGGTTTGTTGCAGCTTACACGTTTCAACTGGTCATCAAAGGAAGCCAGGGCAAGAGCTCAAGACAGGACCGTGGAAGGATGCTGCTTACTGGCTTGCTTCTAGGCTCATATTCAGTTACCCTGCTTACATAGCCTGGGCCCATCTGCCTAGGAATGGCAGCGCCTACAGTGGGCTGGACCCTCCTCTATCAATTAGCAATCAACACCCATACCTACAGGCCAATCTGATGGAGTCAATTCTTTAGCTGATGGTTCCTCTTTCCAGGTTTGTAAACAGACAACCAAGATCAGCCATCACAAGTAGTTTGTTCTGGAATCTCAGTTCTTAGAAGAGTCCAGGAAAAATTAATGATTTTCACATTGTTCAGCTGTTTACAGGACAAGGCTAGAAGTAACAGCTTCTAACTTCTTTGTTAGAGTTGTTAGTTGTTACCTGCATTTTCACTGGCAGGTTTAATAACAGTTTTCTTGAGGAATTATTTTGTGTTGCGTGTAGCCAACCGGGTAGATCTGGGTCCACTTCAGTGGTGACAACTAGTTTGGAGCCAAATATTAAGACCCCTAGAGTTATTCTGAAAAATGAGAAAGTAGGCAGGACTGTGGTGGAACTGGAACAAGAGGGCTTCTGAAAAAGTCAGGGAGGTGGTTAAAAGGACAAGTACTCTCTCTGACAGTGGTGCTCAGCACCGACAACACCACAACAGGACCTCTATATGGGTCGGGGTAAAGCCATCCCATTAGGTCTCCAGCACTCACATTCCTTTCTGGGTTTTAAAATCTATCTCCTATTCCATCACTGACTTCACATCCCCCCTCCCTGGTGCTTTTATCTTGATTTATTCAGTGCGGCACTGACTGGCATGATAATGCTCAGTGTTATCAGCAGGGCTAAGAGTGGAGCACATGGAGCTAAGTGAGCAAGTCATCCAGCACTGGAAGGAACAGTTTTCTTGAGATGGAACAATCACTGTCAGGAAAGGAAGTAAATTACTATTATTCTCTTACGGCACAGCCACATGAAGGTTAATAACTGGAATAACTAGCATCCACTCTGGGGAATGTGAATTCTGCTTCCTTTTTTTTTTTTTTTTTTTTTTTTTAATCATCTGTCCCCTAAGTAAACAAGAAAGAAGACTCACTCAGAACACAAGGTCCAGCTCTAACGCAAGCCAACGTCCAAACCATGCATGGCCGTTTAGCTTTGTCTCAGCCTCTTCTTATATCTAATATGTGTTATGGGAGCCTTTTCAACGTGACTGAGGGAGAGTATGATAGAAACTACATCTGTAGAGTTTGCTTAGAAGAGAAGAGGCATCTTCAGGAGAGTGCGTTAAATGAAAAGGACCAGCCTGGTTGCTGCTTCCTGAGAGGAGCTGACACATAACTGCCCTTCAAGACCACGATCCAGCCTTGCAACGGGAGAGCAGCAGAACAGAACAGCACGCTGTATTAAAAATAGCATAAGAAGGCTTAAAGGGAAGGAGAGGCTTCCTTTAAAACCTGGAGAAGAGCTGCATTTAAAGGACCACTTAAGAAAGAAGCTGCCATGGACAAAATGGTAGTGGCAGCGGGGGTGGGAGCGTTGGGGTCTGAGGAAGATCTGGGGGGAGGAGAGCTTTCAGAGAAACCCCCATTGAATACGAGGTATGTGACTTTGCTAAGTTTTTGGAGGCTTGTGGGAAGTTTCACACACCACATGAGTAAGTTTGGAATAGCTTGAGTGACAAAGGAGCATGAAAGAGCCTGGTTTATGGGAGGATCATAAACTAGGAGTCAGAGCACAGCACAGCTTTTTAACTATCTCGGAGGCAGCTGCACGGTCTAGGAGTGAGGACAGGGAGCTACTGACCAATTTCTTCAGGCTATGGGAATCTGGTCTTCGGAGTACGAGCATCTTAAAAGGACAGGCCTATAATCTAACAGCAATAAACTCAAAGCTGCATTCTGGGGGTCAACAGAAAGTAAAGTGTACCAGCTACGTGTTCAACCCCCCTAACCTACCACTTATTGGAAGGCTAAATTACAGGGGTGATACTAATATTCTTGGCTATGTAGCAGCTCTTTGAATGAAATTAATCTATTTTTCCCTCTTTTCCTGAAGAAGGAAGGCATGACTAGACCTGGCTGCCACTGGGGATCTTGATTAGAATACCCTTCTAATGTTTTCTTGCCACTACTCTGCCCTCCCACGGATCAGCTACTCTCTTATGCTAGCCATAGGACCAGGAGCTAGAGCCAGCCCAGGTCCCTCAGGCTGTGTCCTACCCCTCTACAGATCTGTTAGCTTTCCTGCCCCATTGCAATTTTACTTCTTCTTGCTCTCTTACAATTTAACTCTTGGCCTTGGAAGATGACCAAAAATGAAAGCTTAACAGCTGCTTAAGTTCTGCTCCATCTTCCAAAAAATGTGACTCCTGTGGAACTGTGATGTGTGTGACACATTTCTTCTAATGCTAAGTACACTTCTAATCAGGTGGTAAGTACTAAAAACCAGAAATAAATGGAGCACACACTATTTAAGCTCTTTAAGTTTCTAGCTTCTTTTCTATAAAATGTAATGACCTTTCAGAAAAACTGAGTCCTTTAAAATTATGTGTGTGTGCAAATGTGTATAAATGAGAGATTCTAGCACAATGCTTAGCATATAACCAACATTCAACAAATGTTTGCTGACTCCCCAAGCTAAACTGTAAATACTATGCACTCCATATGACTAGTGTGAGGATTAAATAAGGATGTGCCAGCGTATTAGTAACCGAAGCATTTGACAGGTGCATAATTATCATTGAAAAGTGCAAAACAAAGGAACAAAATGAAGAAGAATCAAGCCAGAAGCCAACCCTGGAAAGCTCCTTTCTTAGAGAAGTGGGGGAAAGCCTGAGGAAATCCTGCCTGAAGGGGTAGCATCCTGACACCTCCAGAATACACAAAGCCTTGTGCAGATGCAAGTCCAGAGTGTGCCAAAGGATGGTCTTTTTTTAATTGAACTACTTAAAGACCATCCTCTCTGCTCCAGGGAAGATGCTTGGTAACCCATTTCCAATGGGCTGATGCAGGGACAGACTGGGTGCTCTGTGTCAGAGAATGCAGAGCCACTGAGTGGTAGCAGGGCAGCTCAGAACATACAGCACAGGAAAGGAAGTCCACAGAACATACAGCACGAAGAGGAAGTCCACAGAACCTCTGACCTTTAGTCCTGGTATTTAGGAATCTGCCTGTATTGTAAAAGCTATGGGAGTAGCGGCAATTTGAAAACTATACTGTTACCATGCCTCTGTTCAAGAAAGTATTCTCTGAGCCCATTCAAGAAACACAACTGTCACTGAGCACATCAGCTTCTGCTTCTGTTCCAGTGATAAAGAAGAACCTCCACCAAAAGCCACCACGGAAATCTGAAGAAAAGGCACCATCCCCTTGCTGTAGCTTTACAAAGTTACCTTAAAACTCCACTAGTCTAGAACACAAGCTGCAATGGAGCTCGGTGGTAGAATGCCTACCTCACATAGGAGAGGCTCTGCCTGGGTCCAATGTCCAGCCCCAAAAAAAGATTAATTATTTTTAGCATTATTATACAGAATATTTTACTTTTTAAAACACGTTATCTGAACTGCCTTTATTGAGAGACGATTATAAAAATCAAACATAGCTCCATTGTATAATCTCACAGTAATTATGCAAAAAGTCTTGGATCCTGTTCTGTGCTTACTATGTTCCTTTTGCCAAATACACTTATCTTTTGTTATTCTTCTTTTGGGTGTCTTTATTCCCTATATGTAAAATGAAGAACTCAAGCCAAGTTGGTGGTGCACACCTTTAATCCCAGCACTTGGAGAAGCAGAGGCAGGCAGATCTCTGTGTGTTAGAGGCTAGCACGGTCTATATATAGAGATTCCCAGTCAGCCAGGGATACACAGTGAGACCCTGTCTTTTAAGGAGAAGAATCTATTCTGATAAAACTTAGCATGGTGAGACTGTAAAATCATCACAGATCTGTGAACTGCTGGGTTCACTCACATGGCAGCAGAGCACAGTGCTTGGAGCTCTCCAGGGTACTGATTTCAGCTCTAGCTGGTGTCTGCCTCTGGACACAGAAACTGTGTCCACCTAGGCAAAGATGTGACACAAAACATACTGTGTATTTCCACTGGGCATATGAAGGAAAAAAAGAGAAGACCGTTACAGAAGAAAACATCAAAGGATTGCAAAAACAGCTCCAAACAGAAGTTTACTGATTATTTCTTAAGATATACTCTCCAAGTTGCAAATTCACAAGCCATGACAATCTTACCTCACACTGAACCCAAAACACCTACATGAATTCTTGGGGTTTAGATATACATGTGATTTCAAAATTCCCACAGAAGCTCATTTATACATATATAGAGATAGAGACATACACCAAAGAATGCGCTACTCTCTTGATTACGGCAATTCTAGTAGAGAACCTGCGGCCGGAGAGCATGAGGTTGATCTCCAGATATTAGACACTTGCTTCACAACCTGAACATGTTACTTACCTTCCAGAACTTCACGTGTTTTTTTCAGTGAGGGAGAATAGTATATAACTCCAAAAGACTGAATAGAGAGTTTTTAAAGACACTACATTAAGAGTGCTCACCACTGAGAAACTCCTTAGATTGTCTTCGGCACTGCACCCCTGGCCTAGTCCCAGGTACACAGTAAGTTATAGAATAAGTGTTAGCAACTGATCCTGCAACTGAAATGAAGACTTTATAGGTGACAAGTATCCTTATAAGACTCCTACACTTTCAGAAAACAGATTTTAAAAAATGCAATTATCCTGAGGAAAGTAAAATGCAGCAGACAAGGTTGACTTATTTAAAGAAGACATTGTTTCCTCTGTTCTTGGATTATTGTGATTTATTGAACTACTTTAATTCTGAATGATGCAGAACAAAAAGCATGTTAGCTGTTTCCTTCAAACTAAAGAACAGCCATACACTGTCCCCATAATACTGACAACAACCAAATGAGAAAGGGGTCACTTTTTTAATTTTAAAAATTAATGCAAACATTAAATAAATCTGATGTGTTTGGACATTTGATATCCACTGTCTCCGTCTCTCGCCTGCCTCTATATTCAGCTTAAAACTCCATGATCAAGGATTTCAATTATCTAAACATCCTTTCATTTTCTGCATTCATCTGTTAGAAACCTAAAATAAATGCTGGTCAGCTCAAGTATTCGTTCACCTTCTGCATCTCCAAGTTGCTAAAATGCCAGCAGGGGAAAAAGTAGCACAACAGAGCAGACTGTAACATCACGAAGGCCCCCAGTACATGACAACTCATGTTGGTCTGGTCAAAAGAGAACCATTTCAAATCTTTTCTTTCCCTCAAATAGCTCCCCTCCATCATCTCTCCCTTTCTCTGTATTGACCTACCCGCCTACTAAACAGAGAAAATAGAAGTCACCAGATGGATGCATCCCTAACTTCCCACCATCCGATCTACACAGCTTTCTGTAGCTTTGCCCAGTTTTCCCCACCACGTCTGTTAAAATAATAAATCAGGTGCCCTCCTCTTACCCAAGATCAAAATCACCTATGAGCTGGGCCTCATTCATCTTCCTTCTAAAGGAAGCTCACGGTATCATAATGTTCTTTTTCCATGAAATTTACCTTTTCCTTAAGTTTACTGTGGCATGTAATTGCAGCCTCAGTATATTCACTCTGTGGTCACTCCCTCACTAGGAAAAGAGTGAACTAGTTCTTTCTGTCCTGATAAGGGCCAGTCATGGGATACAGTATGTTCACCTGAACTTCAAACCTCTATGCCTAACCCACTACTCATCTCCCCCTAAACTCTGCCTTTTCAGGCTCCTCTTCTCCGTAAGGGTTACCTCTATACACCCTGCCATGCTGTGAGAACCTCAGCGAACGTCCATCCTTCAGCAATTTCACTCCCTTCATCTCTCGTCTAATCAACCAAGCCCTGGCTATCTAATTACACATTCCTTACACCATGCCCCTTCTCTCCACTCCACTCCCACCTGACAGCTCAGTCCCACCTGGGCTTCTGCAGTCATCACTTCCCAGCATCTAGTCTCCTCTCCCTGAGTCCACTCTCCGGTAGATGAGGCCAGGTGGCGAACTATCAAAACTCTTGCACAGCTTCTCCTTCCACTTAGAATACCCTTAGCAGAGTCGCTCAGGCTGATTCGAATTCACCTAATCAACTTACCAGACTTTCATTTACTCATTCAGCAAATCTTTGCTGCTGTGCTAGGTGCAAAGACTATAGCTGCCAACAGTATGACTCTGTGTGTGTGTGTGTTTGTGTGTGTTGTACATGTGTACACATATGTGGAGATCAAAGGATAACTTCACTGTCATTCCTCAGGCATCGTAAACCTTGTTTATAAACAAGGTCTCTACTGGGTTGGAGCTCACCGAATGGCAAACTAGCTGGCCCGAAAGCCCCAGTGATATGCCTAACTCTGCCTCCTGGCACTGGGATCACACACACACAGCCTTTTCAATTTTTAACATGGGTTCTGGGGATCAAACTCAGGCCCTTGTGCCTGGAAGACAAGTTCTTTAATACCTGAGCCAGCTTCCTAGTTTTGAAAAATAAATTATTTTTAAAATTGTATCACAGTAGAAACATACAGCACAGAATAACCCCTAAATAGTAAGTTAATAGTAGTTGTAATAAATACTGTAAAGTGCAATGTAAAATGCTCTGAGAATAAAAATGACTGTCTAGTTAAAAAAAAAAAAAAAAAGGAGGGGGGAAATAATTAACAGCCATATCTGTTCTCCAAGACTTTTCCTTTCTAGAATATGGTGTTAATTGAATCTTTTTTTTTTTTCTAAAAATAACTAAATTTAGCTTCTTTTCTTCCTCACTTCTCCACTGTCCAATCTGGTACTTCCAGGAGGCATTACAGAGCTGTACATGTGCTAACCTGGTAAAATTCAACTCCACAAGGCCCACAAAATCAGTTTCTTGAATCTGCAGTCCTAGGAGACCATAGTGAGGTAGGGATTCAACACATCACAGGCATCCATGCAGAGGACTATGTAAGCACAATAGACAGAGGTTAATTTTGTCTGGGGTATGACACAGTTCTAGGACTGTGGAAAACATAAAACACTATGTGAATGTTTCTTATCAGTGATGGTAATCACAGTGACAGTCTCTCTAAGCAACAGAATCTCCCAAAGACAGAAATAATGATTCAAATTGAAGCAGTCAAGTCATTTATTTAACACATAAAAACCTGAAGTACATTTCTGCCCATTCGTTGTTTTTTTTTTTTTAAGAAACCAAATTTCTTCTTGCAGCCAAAGATCAATTAATTTATGTTTCTCATTTTTATCCGTTCCCTTTTACTGAATCATAAATCTGTCTACACTTTTCACTCATTAAAAATTATAATCACATCTCAGTCACTAAGCAGTTAACGACACTAAAATAAACTAATTGCAACCAACAATCCCCATTTTCACAATTCAGCACTTGTACTGCCTCCTGGCGGTAACACAGTGAAATGACACTGGGTTGTAAATTGAGGCTTCAGATTCCTGGAAAGAATACCGAGTTCCTGAGCTCCCATGTCCTGAGCTAAGGACAATGAGACCAAGAACACCTAGATCACCAATCTGGATTATTCTAATAAAAAATCCTATTTTAAAAAACATATATTAACAAGAAGGTAAGTCTACTGCTTAAGAACACAGTGTAGCAAGTTCCAGGACAGCCAGGGCTACACAAAGAGAAAAGCTGTCTTGAAACAAAACAAAAGAAAAAAATATTTTAGCTTTTATTGTATAGACATATTCTCTCTAATCCTACTGTCTGTGGAACTTTGATCATGAATAAATGTTGTATTTCATTAAAGAAGTATTCTGAGTTTATACAGGAAGAAAGAAAGAAAGAAAGAAAGAAACCCAGTGCACGTATTTTAAAGGTAAGGTTAACTAAAGCATGTCTAAATTGCACATGCCAGTATAAATAAGGAAAAAACCAATTCACTAATATACACATTTGAAAAGTATAGGTTTTGAGATAAACAGCTTCTAGAAATTCAAATGACCTAGGTTTTTTTTTTATCATGTTTGTTTCAGCTTTACTTGTTGACCCAGCCTTACACCTTCCAAGATTCATGCTCAATGCAAAAAGGACAAATCTATACTCTGAAAGTATGAATCAAAAGTAAAAAAATGATAAATTCAAACTAAGATTGGAAGGTCATACCTAAACTCTTGTCTGTGGTGAGAGTGTAGTGCTCTTATTAGCAAGGGTTGACATACATGCTCATCCTTGGAGTCAGGGATACAATGGGCTCTGTCCAAAGTCTGAGCTACTCCCCAGAAAAACCTAGATTTCTCATACTTAATGGGAAAATGACACTCAGACACAAAAATAACACATGTTTTCTACAGGGATAATGTGACGAGTCAGATCTGGGGCCAGAGCTCACATTCAGACTCCCAATTTAGGCGTATTTCTATTGTCCCTTCTTCCCTTGGAGAACATACTATTAAAGAGGACTTCAACCAACTCTCAGTGTTAAATTGTCAAAGCTAAAAATATTTTGTCTAGGGCTATATCTCATAGGTAGAGGGCTTACCCATAATTCACCGGGACCTGGATTTGATCCCTGCCATTAAAAAGAAAACTTACAGGGTATGGGGATGCCTGCTAGAGACTAAGGCAAGAAAAATGGCAAGATCAATACTGACTTCAGCTACAGAACACACCCCAGAGCAGCCTAGACAATTTAACAAGATCCTGTCTCAAAATGAAAAAAAGGAAAGAAGGAAGAAAGGAGGGAAGGAAGGGTTATTAAGCCTAGTAAGTGGGAGGCTAGAAAAAAACCAAACTGCTAGGTGTGGGATCAGGAAAACAGAAATGCAACAAACAACAGGTGTTATGAAAGAGGATTCCTGGTAGGTAATATGGAAATGAGCAAATGAGCTCCACTCCAGACAACTATAGCATGCGTGTACAAATAAGAAGGCAGGATTCACACTGTCACAGACTGCAAAAAGAGTGAAGCAGATGAACTGCTGTATACTTTCATATGAGGGAGAAATAGGAAAAAAGAGAATAGGTGATGTGAGACCTAAGAGAAGGTGTCACTGTGTGGGAGGTGGAGAATAAGGTGTCAGGAGAGACAAGGCTGGGAAAATCTCAGGGAAAGCAAAGGGCTACATGTGACCTCCAACCCTTCTTAGCTAACCCACCATTTACAACTTTAGCCAGTCAAGCATAGACAGACCGTTTCAATTGGGTAAAGTGAAAAATGTGTAATGCATAAAATGTCTTCTATTTACTGTCTCAGACTAAACGCATGAGACCAAGGTACCTTTAAGGCTACAAGGAACAATCTGTGTCTTGTTTCTTCCAGACTCGGCCTACTATCAGCAATCCTTGCTTGTCCCTGGTTTGTGGCTCCGTGAAGTCTTCTAAAGTCCTGTGAATGTGTGTTGCTGACATGTGGATAGCCATGTCAAGGACCCCCAGTGCCAAAGAACCATGGGAAATACATCTTCTTGGGTAAACTCAGGGAGACGGCAAAGCTTTCCCCTGGTCCCCTGGTGATTGCTGACAGTACAGTGTATACTGAAAATGTCCACTGTGGCTTTCTCCCCCGGCCACAGCCTCAACCATGTGGGGTTACAGGCGACTGTAAAAATCACCTAATGTGGATACTGGGAATAGAACTCAGGTCCTCTGCAAGAGCAATATACAGCATTAACTGTTGAGCTATCTCTCCAATCTTAAATATCAGCACAGGTAAGGAAAGGAAGCACATTCTGTGACTTCAAAGGGCTCATATTCAACCCAAAACACTTCAAGTATGATGCCATCTGCATTTAAATTATTTGGAAATAACTGTGTATGTCTGATAAGTAGAAAAAGATATTAATCTACAATAGCTTGAAGGGAGGCAAAATTAAGCTAAATCTCACAGGACAGACAGGATTTAGCTAGAGGAGAAAGAACTGTTTGGAGAAAGAGGTACAGGTAGAGATTAATACTCTGTCTTGGGGGACAGAGAGGAGATAAGCCTGCCAGGAGCAAATGACAAATGCTATAAGGGAGATAAGAAACATGGGTAGAAATAAATTTCAAAGCTAGGCGGCATGATGGACCTGGTGCAGTTCGGCAGGCACTGGGGCACCCGAATAGAGTGCCATAATGAAAGCAGGGATTTGTGGGGATTGCTTGGCACTGTTTCCAGCCTACATTAGCAAGGGTGAAGCTGGAAGCAAGGACACAAACTAATCCAAAGGATGCTCATCTTCACAAGCTTCTAAAATCGTGACTGGTGGCAAAAATCTGTAATTTCTGGAAAGCTGCTTACTTTTTAGAGAATACTGCTAAGCCTTTCCTAGTCCCCCACGCACCCACAGCATGTCCTGGGCTGACTTCACTAGGCCCATCACTGGACTGCACAGAAGCTTCCGTTTCCTATGCATCACAGTTCCAGGGCAGAGGAGGACCTGTAAGAACATGAGTGAAAGCTCCAATTCAACTTAAAAGTCCCCTCTAAAGCAGTATGGATTGTGGGAGCCACTATAGCAACTACGAAATGGCCATCTCTCGAGTCATCATCCCTGAGGGCCAAGGCCAAGCACATCAGCTCCTTAGAGAACATGGGTGCAGCTCTTCTCTGAGGGGTCTTAGTTCCGTACTCCTAGAGCAGGAGGAGGAATGCCATGATCCTGTAGCTCTTGCCAGAGATGCAAACCATCCCCAGTGGTGGCTGGTTGCAGAGAGGCAAGTCTGAGTCAGTCTGTCAGGCAATGAAATCCTCGCTCCATCTGTTCTGAGTAAGTTCTATGCCAAGTTTTGATGCCTGGACATATGAGCTCCCACACCCACACCCATCCCTTTCTCTTCTGAAACAAAATCTGTTTCATATCTTCATCTTTTTCCTCTTCCCCATGTTCCAGTTCTAAGGAATTACCTCTCGCTGCAGGATATAGAAGAGAACCGAGAAGCACAAGCTACACTAGTATCTCTGGGTGGGTAAAGGACATCTGGCTTCTGTACCAGTAGCATCCCTTTTCTCTACCTGTCTTTCTTTCCCCACCCCCACCCCTTTTTTGAGTGAAATATAAAAGATTCACGGGTATATATGTGTTATATATGTGTGTGTATTACATTTTAAAGAATGAAGCTGAACTCCTAATTCACACTATAAACAAAAATGTAGGCAAGATGATTCAAAGGCCCAAATGGAAGAGAAAATGCTATAAAAGCATTGAATGATCTAGGGGTGTAGCCCAGCAATGAAGTATTTGCCTAACTTGTGTAAGATCTTGGGTTGAATCTCATGGAATATATAAAAAACAAAAACATACAGGTAATCTATGTGAACTTTCACTTGATAATACTTTCTTTTTAAATATTTCATTTAAATATTTCACGAACTATAAATTTAACCTTAAAACTTGTGCCTCAGGCATACCAAAAGTGCCAGGAATCAGTAAATCATGTATCTAATAAGGAATTCGTACTTAGAACACATAAAGAGCTCTTACAAAACAATAAAAAAAAATCCCATCTAATTAAACCAACCCACTTAGCCTGGCTAAATTAGAGAATAGAAATCGCATAGATATTTCTCTGTGAAATTAAAACACACAAATAGCCAGTAAACACACCAAAAGATATTCAGCGCCATGTATAATTAAGGAAATGTGAGCCCAAACCACAAGGAGACATCAATTCACACACATTAAGATGACTATAGTAGTATTTGTTTTAAAAAGACAATAACTAGAGTCAAGTACGTAATAAATTAAAGGTGGAGGCCCATATAAAAGATAAAATGGTGCAACCACCATTGAAAAACAGTCTGGCTGTTCCTCAGAATGTTAAACTCAGATGCACCTCTACTCCTTCACACATAGTTAAGACTACATCAAGTTCTGGGGAATAAAGGGTGAGGAGGAAATGAGACAGTAGAAGGAGGGAAAGATAGAAGAAAAAAGAGGGAAGTAGAAATGAAGAGGGGAGGAGGAAAAGGAAGAGAAGAGGGGAACAAGGAAAAGAGATATTTGCTTGTGAACAAATGCTCACAGCAGCATTATTTACAACATATGGAATAGGAAAAAAGAAACAAATCAAATGTACATTAAATGATAAAGAAAATGTGGTAAATGTATACAAGGAGATATTCTGTAAAAAATAAATAAACACCAGCTAGACACGGTGGCACGTACCACTTAACACTCAGGAGGCAGAGGCCGGAAGAGCTCTGTGAGTTCAAGGCCAGGCTGGTCTACATACGAAGTTCCTGAACAGCCAAGACAACACAGGGAGACCCTATATCATTAAGAAAAAAAAAAAATCCCACAAAAGGGAACAAAATGTTGAAACACTAAAATGTGAAAGAACCTTGAAAATGTTAGGCTACAAATGAAAAGCCAGACACAAAGGGCCACATACTGTGTTGTTCCGTTTTTTGTAAAATGTCTAGAACAGGGCTGAAGAGATGGCTTAGTGGTTAAGAGCACTGACTACTCTTCCAGAGGTCCTGAGTTCAATTCCCAGCAACCACATGGTGGCTCATAACCATCTATAATGTGATCTGATGTGCACTGTATAAATAATAAATAAAATAAATCTTAAAACGATGTCTAGAACAGGGAAATGTACAGAAAGAGCAAACAGACTTAGTGTTTGCCTAGGACTAGGGTAAAGAGAATTGAGGGATAAGGGCCAGAGGTGAGTGTGTGGTTTCTTTTGAGGTGAGGAACGGGCTTTGGAATAAGATAATGCTGGCAGTTACACAAGCTTATGAATGTACGACAAGCAATTAATTACGCATTAAGTAGTGAATTTTATAATCTCTAACTAATGCCTCAATTTTAAAATGCCCAAGCTTCAAATCACAGTTTCTTGTGTCTTGCTCGGCCTCCCACCTGAAACTTAGCTGACTTAACCAGCAGCCTTGGCATAAGGCTTAACTCTCAAGGTAAAGAAGGTACTGGAGCTGGGTCTAAGCCTGTATACTTCATGGAGGCTGTAATTCTCAGTACGTGCTCATTCTCTAAACCCTCTTTTTCATATAACTAACTTCCTCCTCCTAAACTTTCTCTGCTGAGCTACGAATTTTTTGCTTAACGATATGGCTATTCTGCTGTCACAGTAATGAAGCACAAAAGCACAAGTTATGAATTCACACCCAAACTCAATCCCTCGTTCGCCACTTTGTAGCTGTACTGAAGTGAGTTAGTTAAGCCACTGCGCATGTATAAAATGGAAACAATCCCTCTGAAAATGCAAGTGTTCGGTGGGGGGATGTGTGCAGTGCCTGCTAACATCATCTCAACAACCACCAGTTCACTCCGGGTGAATAGTAAATGAATGAAATGTCACATTCTCTCATCTAGCAAGATACTGCCCCTGTTCTAAGGCTCTTCTTACTCAGGACAGAAATTTCATAGGACCCAGAAATACCTGACAACCACAATGAGGTTTTTTTTTTTTTTTTAAGGATAATGAGTGAAACACCCTTCATATGTGTTTAATTAGAAATCTGATTTCAAACCTAATGTAATTCACAGACTCATTATATCAGGCTCTAAAGATCAACAGGCAGAGGACAAGGGTATTTGACAGGAAAATGGAAAGGCACTGCTCCAATTACCATAAATGGAATACATTACAAATAAACATGTTTCTGGGGACAAGTGAAGAGGCCCCTTACGGAGAGGAGCTGGAAAGTGAGCCAAGAGGCTTACTCTACTTTTTTACATAGGAAGCTAAACTATAATCTTCCAGTTCTAATGATGAGCTTTAAAAGCAAGGGCACTGCTAATTTTTCAGTGTGAGACTTACTGCTTCTCAATACAGCCTCCAACTCCTTACCCCTTTGTTAGATACAAGTGGTATGCACATATCCAATACCCTCAAGCGGAGAGGAAACCAGTGTAGACCTTATGTCATCAAGGCTTTCTCTAGTCAGCATCACTTCTGAGTGTATGCACACTGGCCCTGGCCCCTGCCTGAGCTAACATCCAAATACTGCTCTGTGTGTGTGTGTGTGTGTGTGTGTGTGTGTGTGTGTGTGAGTGACAGCCCTGCATCTGCTAGCTGCTAAGTGAGGCAGGTGCCTTCAAGGCAAAACCTAACCCTTACAGTGAGAAAGGTTGCTTTAAAAGCACCTTTTAAATGTACCTTCAAAGTTTTACATTTTATTCAGCTAATACTCTATGGAGAGACAAAAGGAATGGACTGAGATCACCAATTCACCCTGCACCTACTCTTTAGGTGGTCTGGAGTACACTTTGTTCCTTCTCTGTCTAGCACTGGGTGCATGTCACCTTTCACTTTTGAACATGCTCTCTGTGGCCTTACGCAAAACATGCTCAGAATGTGTCATCGTCTTTCTTTTCTTAAACATGTGCTCTATGACTTTGAACTAAGTATGCTCAGAAATGTATATCTTTGTTTCAGACAAGGCCTCTCTATGTAGGCCTGGATGTTCTGGAATTTTCTATGCAGTCTAGGCTGGCCTTGAACTCACAAAAATCCACCTTTGGCATGCACCGTTATGCCTGCCTCAGAAGTGTATATCTTAAATGAGCATGCTCAGGAATGTGCTTGCCCTGCCTTTGCTTTCCTATATGAATTGAGTATAGATTTCCCAGTAAAGTCCATGTTTTCTTAGCTCAGAGAAAGATTACTTTGCGAGCAAGCCTAGTGCACTCCTCACTTACTACAGCAGAACATCCCCACTTCTATACTCTCACTGTGCTTTTTGATTTTGCACTCACCAAGATATGAAACTAAGTTGCTTTCATCTAGTACAGCTCAATATTCATCCAAAAGATATATCCAAAATATATTTATTTTATTCACTATAACCACTATAATACTCAAAACCTTTTATACGGGAGCCCAGGGACACTCCCAATCTTATCTCCTAGTGTCCCTCAGTCATGTCCTTCCCATCATAAGCAGTGTCCATGTCAAACACAGCATTCCAAAATGGCAATGTCTTTCCATGCTCTCCTGCCTCGTTCCTCTCCCTGAAATGCATTATTCCTTCATTTTTAGGATCCACAGAGTCAACCTTTCTTCCTTTAAATCCAGCCCGACTTTTTGTGTTTGTTAAGCTTTTACTAATCATCTATTCCTGGCAAATTAGTTAAATTGCTCTCTATTCCCTTATGATCGTCAAAAGACAACATGAGGTCTTGTGTACATGTAAAAGAAAGGTAAAAGCAAATATTTTGCTTATTTCAGCTTTACCATTCATATCTCTCACTACAGTGACAAGATTCTTAGTGGGGAGCTTCTTCCTTCTAGAAGAAAAAAAATCAAGCACATTATTTGGCAAATAGTACTTTGCTTTAATTGAAACCACGGAAAGATGCTCAGCAACATACATCAATTAAACCAGAGATGTTCTGGATAAAATAATATGGAAAGGATGCTACAGAATCCCCATGGGGGTCTTCTCAGTGTAAATTCTAAAGAGACCCCGTAAATGATGCAATCAACATGTTCTCTTTACAAATTAGGAAACCTGCAGACAAGGTGATCAACAATTTAATAATAAGGTCTCATGGGGAAAAAGCTTAAATATTCAACAATAACAGAATAGATAAATAAACTGTGATATAGTCACATGACAATCCAATCACCAGTGAAAGAGAATAGACTAATGTTGTATAAAAGGACGCAGCAGATGAGTCTCATGAAGACATGGTCAAACCAGCAAGACCAGATACAAAGGAGGTTACACTGTATGATTCTGCTTATATAAAATAGACAAAATTAATATGCAGCAAAGGAAGTAAAACTGATTGTCATCTAATAAAGAAGAAATGATGAGAGCTGGTATTGTAGAGGCTGAGCAGGAGCTGGTAATACACACATACTTCATAAAAGTTACTGAGCTATATAATCATTACTTGTGTGTTTTATGAATGTCATTTCATAATGCAATATTTTTAAGGCTCATAAATGAACCTATCAAATAGCTGAACTGAGAAAGAGCAGAATAAGGGCATGAAGTCCAAGAGCTCCTTTAACCCAGGACTACATCCTGACACCATGAATCCATCCCTACCTCTCCACTGCTCAGATTCTGCTTAGATCAAGCTTCCAATGCCCCAGGGCTGTGCACATTCTTCCTCTCCACATTTGCTGTACTTTCACAGCACTGCACTGGTCAAGTCAGCCTCTGACCAACACCATCACTACTTTGCACTAGCCACAGGATAAAGCACAAATCCCAATCTCATTCTAGGATCCATTCATCTCAACCAATGTCTTCAATAAAGTGAAATATATAATTCAAACAAAATAGATCCTGCACTCTGTCTTCTTTTCATTGACCTATATGAAGAGTAATCGGCCAGCAATAGCTGTGTGCTAATGTGATAGAACGTTAACAAAGTCTACAGTCTTCCCAAAGCCAATATTCTTCCTCAATATTTCCTGAATGAGGTGGAAGAAAGATATATTTAGAAACTTCAATTTCATCTTCCAATGATAAAAATTAGTTGCAAATCACAAAGATTAACTCAAAAAGAAAAGAAAATTTTAATCTATTCTTGTGTTCCCTACACTATGGTGATACTGACAGAAGTTTTTATTTATGCAGTACTTTTGAGTATATAGAGCACTTTCATAACCTTCTTTATCTCAATTACATCTTAGGAAAACCCTAGAATACAGCATACACACACACACACACACAGAGAGAGAGAGAGAGAGAGAGAGAGAGAGAGAGAGAGAGAGAGAGAGAGAGAGAGTAACTAAGAGTATCTTCCAGTCTCATATTTGTGAGATTCTCTGCAATAAGAGAAGTTTATTTCTGAGGAACACTCCTTCATTGCTGGTGGGAATGCAAACTAGTACAACCATTTTGGAAATCTATCTGGTGCTATCTCAGAAAACTGGGAACAGGGCTTCCTCAAGACCCAGCTATTCCCCTCCTTGGAATATACCCAGAAGATGCTCTAGCACACAAGGACATATGCTCAACCATGTTCATAGCAGCCTTATTCATAATAGCCAGAACATGGAAACAGCCTAAGTGTCCCTCAGTAGAAGAATGGATAAGGAAATTGTGGTACATTTACACTATGAAATATTACTCAGCTATTAAAAACAAGGAATTTCTGAAATTTGTAGACAAATGGATTGAACTAGAAATGATCATAATGAGTGAGTTAACCCAGAAGCAGAGAGACTCAAATGGTATACACTCACTTATAACCAAGGAGCAAGTCCCATGAAAGCCTTCACTCATAAGGAAAGTGGGATAGAGGGGAGGACATCCTACTGGGACTCTAGATGAGAGAAATATAGGAGATGGAGAAATAGAAGGATCCAGAGTGTCCTAGAAACCTAGAAGAAGAACACTATGATGGGTGGATCTGGGCCCAGGGGTTCTGCTCAAACTATGGCACCAACTAAGGACAATATGTGCAGTAAGCATCAAACCCCTACCCAGATCTAGCCAAGGGACAAGACATTCTCCAGTTAAGTGGAGAGTGGGGACTGACTTTCACACGTACTCTGGTGCCCCATATTTGACCATGTCCCCTTGATGGGAAGGCCCAATGGCACTCAGAGGAAGGATAGCAGACTACCAAAAAGAGACTTAATACCCTAGGATCATATTCAGGGGGAGGAGGTCCCCCTCAGTCGCAGTCATAGGGGAGAGGAATAGGATGAAAGCAGGAGGAGGGTGGGAGGAATGGGAGGATACACAGGATGGGATAACAATTTAGATGTAATATGAATGAATTAATAAAAAAAATTATAATGCAAAAAAGTTTATTTCTGATATGTTCTGTGTATGTGTGTGCATGCATGTGTGTGTGCATGTATGAACATGTCTATGTTTGTATGTGTGCAAATGAGTGCATGTGTACACAGAAGCTAAAGGTTGACATCAAGTGTCTTCTATCAATATCCACTTTATTTTTGTTTATTATTTATTTCTTTATTTTTGGTTTTTCAGGACAGGGTTTCTCTGTGTAGCCTTAGCTGTCCTGGACTCACTTTGTAGACCAGGCTGGCCTCGAACTCACAGAGATCCGCCTACCTCTGCCTCCCAAGTGCTGGGATTAAAGGCGTGCGCCACCACCGCCCAGCCATTCACAGAACCTGAAGCTCACAGACTGGCATTCCAGTAAGTGCTGGGAGTCTTCCTGCTCCACCCTACCTATCTCTGAGGTCATGGACGCACACAGCCCATCTAGCACTTCCATGGCTGTTCGCGGGCCAGATATCATTCTCACGCAGCAAGCGCTTTACCTCCTGACGCATCTCTTCAGCCCCTGAAAGGCTCTTACAGCTCTTATGAGTGTGTTTCCCACCAATCTCCACTTCATTACTATTAGGTGTCTACTCCACCCCTGCAGGGTGCTGTTCTCCTACTGTGGTTATAATTGCCAATACGCTGCCTGAAAGAACCATCTTTTTTCTATACGTACTAGTTTCCAAGAGACCTCCATTATCAGAAAGACCTGAGAGCCAGAGAATTAAATGAGATTTTATGCAATACAAGATGAGGTACGAGTGATATTATTAGATAAATATTCAGTGCCCTGAGAACTTCATATTTCTTCAACAGCTATTTGAAGTTTACTCTCAGCCAAGCTGCTGAATGTTAAGGAAATAATAAAACAGGCCTTTACCTCAGAGGCCTCAGTCCAGCCTGAAGCCCTGTCTTTATCTTAAAGAATTCCTTTCTAGGGCTGGACATGGTGGTGCACACTTTTAATCCCAGCACTTGGGAGGTGGGATTCTGTGAGTTTGAGGCAACCCAAATCTGCACAACAAGTCCCAAACCAGTCAGAGCTACACAGTGATACCCTATCTCAAAACACCTCCCCTAAAGTCCTTTTCTTAATGTCACAATCACTGATTATTTTACCAAGTTAAAACAAATACCCAAAAAGGCATATAGCTATCACCATCCACTCCTCTTCATTGACAATGAACACACCATTTAAAAGTGCACAGTTCATATATTTTAAGCAAATATAAACAGATATTAGAATATTTTAAAAGTCAAGTTAAAATTAAATAATAGCCTAGCTCCATGCACAGCTATGTGAAATAATTTGTATTTGGATAAATATTGACAAGGATTATAGAAAGATGTGATAGCCACTGCTCTGTACTCTATTGCCATGCTAAAAATATAGAGAACATTTTCCTATTTAAAACGTCCTCTGAATATGTTGACATAACAATTAAAAACACTTTATTGCATTGCTTGTTTAATTTTTGTCTCTACCACTGAACTATAAGCTTTGTGAAGAGAAGGCAGCACCTCCTGTGTCCAGCCTCGTCACACCAGTTTCTATGGGATAGTCCATAGAAGAATAAGTGAAACCTCAAAATAAATAATCCCAAGAAGAGGAGAGGAGTTGGACCAGTTAAAACAATCAAAAGGCTCTTTGTGTCTATTTCTAAAATTTAACTACAAGAAAAACTAAATTAACTCATTGAAGAGTCTCTAAGGGCACTTTCTTCTTTCCAAGATCCTGGTCAGTTCTTTGTTCCTAGGGCTTAAAGCGAGATATCTAGGAGGTATCCAGGAAAGCAGGGAGTCCCCAAGGTTTCCAAAGAACTTAGAAATCTTTTCCCTTCCTCCAAAATTTATCTGTAGCTCCCAAAGCTTTCCATATAACTATAGCTGGAATTCATTGGAGAAAGGAGGGTATAGCAAGAAGGACTATGTGGGGTAAAAAAGGCAGGAAAAAATACATCAACAGAAAATACTCCTTTTAGTGGAAAGTTAAGTCTGACACCACCCTGAGTTCTAAGATATAAACTTATAGTATAAGAAAGGCGAACTGCTTTAAAGAAACTGTGTTCTTGAGTGAAAATTCCCTTTCCTGACAACTTAAAATCAGTCTGAAATATACCAGAGGCAACAGAAGGAGTTCTAAGTTTAAAAAGTATTACAAGAATTAACAAACACACAAGGAAAAGAGACAGTCCTCAAGTGAGTTTTCAATCAACCTACGCAACACCTGTCACAAACCATACAGGCTCTTTCCAGCTTAGGCAGCTTTTATCTGAACTTGATGCTTCCACGCAAGAGCATCATCAGTTGACGAATGCAGAGCTCAGAATGCAGCTGGGCTGCAGAGAACAGGGGACGTGAAGGAGGAAAGGGTACACAGCAGGGGCTAAATTTTAGCTAAATTATAGCAACTTCAAGAAAATCACAAACTTTCTGAGTCTTAGTTTCCCAAAAAGAAAACTGTACTCATTTTTTTCAAGATTAGATAATGATTAAATAAAACAATACACAAAGTCAATGTATATGGCAAATTATAACGCTTCTCTCACATATGTAACCTGTTACAGAGTCACAATGTCCTTCCAGGGTCAGCTGAGAGCATTTTTTTTTTCAACTAAAACTGCATAGTTCATCTCGACAGTGCAATAAATCAGTCACATTCCACTTTGGCAAATCAAATAATAATTTATGTGTCCACAAGTTAACTTTCTACTTAAGAAAGTAGCTAAGAAAAATTATTCATATTTTCCCATCATCTTAGTGTGAAGAATTCCCTAATTCCATTTACAGAAATTTTTGTTTTTATAGTTCTTTCTATAGAAATGCCAAAAATATGAAAACTACTGCCAATAACCATTATAACTCATAGTTGAGCTCGGCTTAACTCTACCTGCTGGAAACTAACTGATAAGAATAGAAATGCCAACAGCACTTTGGCCTACATTTCCCAAGAAACTGGTAATTCAAGTTTTTAATATCACTTCTAATCACCAAAATTTCTCCCAATTTTAGCACCTAAAAATCTTCCCAAGTGGCAGTAAACCTACGCCTCATGGTGCAACAGGGAGCTTTATGAGTGAGCTGGAGGTACCAGGAAGTGTTCTGAGTAAGGAAGGTGGGCAGAGATGTGCAACGCTGGGAACCAGGCAAAAGATGAGTGGAAAGAAGTTTGACCTTGAAGCTTACCTTTCCCCCACGGGAAGACAGCCATTTGCAGAATGGTTTCCTGACCACCATTCTCAGTGTTAATAGATCTTGGGTTATACACCAGTGGGGGCGGGCAGGGTATTCTGCAAGGGGTTCTGAAATCAAACTTGGAAAGCTCAGAGGCAAAACAAACAACACAGTCTTTTGTTCCTTAGGAATCTGAATATAGGTCCTAGTTTCAGGACCCTTCTCGAGCTCAGCAAATGAGCTCCCAGATGACGACTTGAGTTTTTATCCTCACACAACAATGCCTCCCACTCAGGAACAGCCTGAAGCCAAAATTTGTTCCACCTGTGAGCCTGGGCTGCCTAAAAACACTGAGGAGGTGGTCTCAGCTCCTGTAAACATGGCAGCCTCTGTTGTGTGGAGAAAGAAAGCTTATTGCCTTCGAGATGCCTTTGGTGGTAATGCAGTCCCCACAGCGGGTAACTGACCACTAAGTCGAAAGTCCTCCAGCTTTTTCTGCTTCCTGTGAAGTGAGAACCCAACTTTTAAAACATCCCCTAATGATTAGCAGATAAGGGGCTTTTGCTTTGGTAAGTCAGGGTTTGAGGGATCAGTGCCAAATTCACCAGTTTTCGTAGTCCATGTTACAAAGCAGGAGGGCACAAATTATGTCTAACATTTCCTCTGAAAACATGACGTTAATTTTATGTTGCTACTATGAAGAAATCAATATATCTGACTGATTATGAGCTGTGCCCGTGTGGTGGCTTAAATAAGTTTGGCCCCTACAGACTCATGCATTTGAACACTTCACCCATAGACAGTGGCACTATTAGGAAGTGTGGCCTTGTTGGGGTAGGCATGGTCTTGCTGGAGGAAGTGCATCACTGTGGGGGTGGGCTTTGAGGTCTCCTAAGCTCAAGCTCCAACGAGTGTGGAAACCAGTCTCCTGGCTTTCTTCAGATCAAGATGCAGAACTCTTGGCTCTTCCAGCACCATGTCTACCTGCATGCTGCCATGATGATAATGGACTAAACCTCTGAAACTGTAAGCTAGTCCCAATTAAATGTTTGCCTTTATGAAAGTTGTCTTGCTCATGGTGTCTCTTCACAACAATGAAAACCCAAACTAAGACAGTCCGTTTACATGTTTCCTAGAATAGGGATATTTAAATATCTGAAAAAAAATATGTGTGTGTGTATATATATGTATATATGTGTATATATACATACATATGTACACATATATATTAGCACATATGTATATGAAATGAGGCATGTAAGATAGGTGATATCCAGATTAACAAAACTGTTGTTACTTAGCCACACTAATCAGTAAGGTGTCTGTGTATTCACTGATATATATTCTGTATTTAGTAAACTTAAAATTTCTGCTTCACCTAATGAACTGAATTCTGCATATTGACTGGCATAACCTCTAGTGTTAAAGTTCAGATACCTCCTTTGGTGACCAGTTGGCAGCTACAGGAAGTCCTCAGGCAACCTATCATCATAACACCACAGAAAATGAGACCTGGAAATACTGTGAAATAAGCAAAAGAAATTCCTTTTTTGGTTTTGTTTTACATTTATAACCTAAATCCAAACTCAAAAATACAATCACTCTTATAAAATTTCTTCTATAAAGAATTTTTAGTATTAGTAAGTCTAAAGGTTAATAGGTTAATCTATGAATTATTCCGAAATAATGTATCTTTAAAAAACTCACAAAAATGATTTCTTCTTGGTAATTCTATTATTCCTATAAAGCACCTATGAATATTCTTTCAAGTGATAACATTAAAATATTGACACTTACGTTTTCAGTGTTACTGATAACCAGCTTAATCACTCAAGAGTTGCTGATGAGTAAGTTAGAGTGTATACATGGGTTCCCACAGATCTAAATAATGGATAGGTGTAGATGTATGGTACACATACCTGGACCTGCGTGTTTTGTTTTATACTTTCAATGTGAGAGAAAATATTTGGGGAAGAAAGAATATTCCATACAATTTATCGCACTGGAAAATAAGACATCATATATCAATTTTGTCTCAGAAAATATGTTCATCTCAGGAAGAGGCTCCAGTTCCTATGGCAAATGTCCATGGGCAAAGAATGGGAGGGAGAAGGAGGGAGGGGCCTGGGGAGGTGGCTCAGTGGTTAAGAGCATTGGTTGCTCTTCCATAGGACCTTGGTTCAATTCCCAGCACCCGTGCTCACAAGTATAACTCCAGTTTCAGGGGACCTGATGCCTTCATCTGGGTTCTGCAAGCACTGAGTGCACACACTGCAGACACACATGCAGGCAAAACACATAAAAAAAATTTTTCACTTTTCCCCACAGCTCTAATTAGAATCAGTATCTTTGCTATGAGGAAACTATTCTCCAGAATTCTTACTCCTTATAACTAGAAAAGCTGCCTGTAATGATACTTAAGAAGATGTTAAATGGAAAATTCTTTTACTATCTACTCCACATTCCCCCAGTTGCTACAGTCTCCACCCATACAACATACTGAAACCCACTGTGTGTACTAGACCATCAAAACTCTCTGAGACGTCATGAAGAAAGCACTTTAGGTATCTTAACTGGAAGCTTAAGTGTGAGGAAATGGATGCTTAGAACTATCACCTTGTTGTGGCCTGAATTAAACTGCTCTGAGCTTTGCAATAACCACCTTCCAAAAGAATAAGATAAAACAGCTCCTCGCTAGCTTTTTAATATCAGAATCAAGCAATTCTACAAGAAAATTCTCAGCTAACACCATATGATTTGGAAAATAAAGAAGTCCATGAAGTGGCTTGAACAGTTGAAGTTTTGTCTACATAACATGTACTTCCAACCAGAACAGCCAGTCACTTAGTTCGAAGATGCCTGAGACTCAGTCCAGGAAGCCTGTAGAAATGCACACAGAATAAAATTCAAAGACTTGGAACTTAGTCCTGATGCAGTAACTTGCAGGCTGTGGGGCATCAGGTAGTCATCTTAACCTCCTTAGAGAAAAGTAAAGGATTAAACAAATGTGGCAGCATTCAAATGTAAGTATAAAGATTCTAAAAATTAGCCAGTTTAAAAGCATCTTCCTAGCCAGGCAGTGGTGGTGCATGCCTTTAAAACCAGCACTTGGGAGGCAGATGCAGGTGGACCTCTGAGTTCTAGGGCAGCCAAGGCTACACAGAGAAACCCTCTATCAAACAAACAAACAAACAAAATCATCTTCCTTGGGCACTGTTATAAAGCAAGGTGTGGTGATACATGCCTGTGATGCCAGCACTCGAGGTGGCAGAGGCAGGCAGATGTCTGTGAGTTCAAGACCAGCCTGGTCTACAAAGTGATTCAAGGTTACACAGAGAAAGCATGCCCTAAAAAAAAAAAAAAAAAAAAAAAAAAAGCAAGCAAACAAACAAAAACACACAAATAGTTGGTATTTTTGTAGTCTATATGCAACAAACCAAAAGGAAATTTATTTCAACTTATTCTCCTAAGAACCCTCTAAAATATATTGTATTTCCTCTTTACAAATGAAGGGTATAAAGAAGGAATGAAATATTCACCTGGTTTTGTTCCTTCTCTAAAGCTGTTTTGGTGCTATATAAACCTGTATACAAACAACATGACTTGAGTTGAAGACTCCCGTAACACCGCTGCAGTGAGCTATTGTCTTTAAAGTGCTACAAAAATCTACCTATCATGGTGGAATATGCCAGTCATGATGGCAGGCATTTCCAAAGTTCATTTCAACTGATCCTTCTAAGAACTCTCTGAAATAGATTCTATTTCCTCTTTTAAAGAATGAGTAGCCGGGCGGTGGTAGTGCATGCCTTTAATCCCAGCACTCGGGAGGCAGAGACAGGTGGATCGCTGTGAGTTCGAGGCCAGCCTGGTCTACAAAGTGAATCCAGGACAGCCAAGGCTACACAGAGAGACCCTGTCTCGAAAAACTAAAAAAACAAAACAAAACAAAAGATGAGTAATACAGAGAAGGAATAAAATACCCAGTGTCAGGGCAGCTGGCACAGCTCAGCAGTAGTTACTTAACATATGCAAGGCCCTAGAACCACAAAAATATATAATGATGATGATGATGAAGACGAAGATGAAGAAGGAGAAGAAGAAGAAGAAGAAGAAGAAGAAGAAGAAGAAGAAGAAGAAGAAGAAGAAGAAAAGAGAAAGCTGCCCCACCTCAGTCATGTTTCTGTATCACAGACATGGGCATGTCTGCATGAGAAGTATGGGACAGGATTATCTGTTGGAGAGAGCGTGATGGCTAGGAGCATGGGTACAGGGGCTAGACTCTTGGGCCTAAGCCTACAAGCTTTAGTTCCTCCATTTATAAGATTAGGTTGTAACAGAAATCTACTTCATAACATAGTAAATAAGCTAATACTTCTACATAAGGCAGTTTCTGACTGACACGTTGTATATGGCTGAATACATCCTGTATTATTATTTCTCTGCACAAACCCTTCAGGGCAGTTGACCTAAATCTGCATCCCAGACTCGTCATTATTATACTTTTGCTTTTATTCTTGCTCTTCTTTTAACTGAAATACTTCTCACTAATCAAAACCCCACTCATCCTTCAAATTTCAGATAAAATCTGTCCCTTCTTTGAAACATCTTCTGACCTTCGGTCCACAGCCATTTTCTTCCTTCTCTGAGCAACTCTTTAAACTGCCAAGGGATTCAAATTTTAAAAATCACTCAATTTCAAGAAATTAATTTGCAAGGACCTTGGAAGACAGAAGAGCTCACATTTCTAAATTTTTAAATAGAAACTGAGGACCCAAGAATTGCCTACAGTGGTGACACTAGTTTTGTTTTCCTTGAGATTCCACAAAAGTTCTCAGAACCCATACACGCACATACGTGCGCGCGCGCTCCCTCCCCCCTCCCCCCTCTCTCTCATGTTTTTACCAAGTATTTTAGTGGCTTTCATAGTAGCTAATATGCTAGACTTAAGAGTTGCTTGTTCATTCTCTTTCGTTGGAACCCTGTGTGAGAGAACACACAGCATTTTAGACATTAAATTCTCAACAACAGTTATTCATCAGGAGGAGACAGGGACTAGGAACCATCCTGTATTGTTATGTGTCCCTAGAGTCACATCGCCAGACTCAAATGTGAAAGGACTCAGTCTTCTTTGAAAGCCCCAGCCTCTTTGTAAAAGATTAAATCAAGCTGAAGCTATTGAAGAAAAATGGTTAGGCCCCTTACAAAGAAGCAGACATGTTTATATCCTGGAAAAATGAATTTCATTTGTTCCTGAAGAACTGGAATGGGAGTTTTGCCCCTTACCATTCTTTCTTTCAGAAGACAGAAAGACAAGAGCCATAGTAAGAAAGGCTCGAGTACATAGTCAGCTCTGGGTCCCAGAGAAGCAGAAAATGTGAAGCCATTCTCTGAGAGGTGCATAGAAACATTTCACTTCACCAGAGAGGTGGCTTAGACACGGAACAAGCTTATCAACAGACAAGCTAAGGAAGAGTATGGGGTGCAGATATCAAGCATTAACAATTGATGCTTTTTATAGCACTTTACAGTTTATAAAAATGTTTATAAATATAACCAGGTGTGGTACTTCAGGCCTGTAATTGTAGACACATGGAAAGCTGAGGCAGGATGGCAAATTCAAGGCCTTCATGGACTACAGAATGAGTTCAAGCTCAGCCTTGAGCTGCTTAGAAAGATTCTATCTCAAACTGAAAGAGAGCCGAAGATTAACATTCGGTGGGCAAGCACTTACCTAGCATACCTGAGGTTCTAGGTTTAATCCATAGTACTGTGAAAATGAATAATTCATTAATCATTGATTAGCCATCTTGGTTAGTGTGGCTGATGTTTGTTTTTCATATTTATAAGAAACAAAAAGAGTGATTTTGCTCATCATTGATAACTTTACGAGTTTTTAATGAATCACTGGTCAATTCTTCAGTTGATTATTAAAAGCCATCTTTGTTCTACCTACACTTAAATAAAACTTATAGTCATTAGATCAAAGGTAGCAGCAGATACCCGGCAGAAGGGCTGAATGTTCTAGAGTCAATACCCTGGACCACACACCTTAAGCCTTCTTTTTTGTTGTTTTTTTTGTTTTTGTTTTGTTTTTCTAGACAGGGTTTCTCTGTGTAGCCTTGACTGTCCTGGACTCACTTTGTAGACCAAGCTGGCTTCGAACTCACAGCAATCCGCCTTCCTCTGCATCCCAAGTGCTGGGATTAAAGGCATGCACCACCACCACCTGGCTACCTTAAGCCTTCTTGATCACCAACACTAGACTCTCACTGAAACTATGAGTGAATCAAAGAAGGACACATGGTGGCTGAGCTTGGGGAGCCCCATGGCTCAACTGTTGTCAGGACCAACTTAATCAACATGCCCAACCAACACTGTCCCTGATTCTTGTGGTCTTGTCCATGTTTGACACACTCGTCATGAATTCTTTCTGCCTGAGTTTTATAAGTATGCCTTCTGTGTGAAGTCTACTGACAGGAAGATAATGAGCAATATGATTGGCCCAGGCCTGCGCCTCTACTACAAAGTGCCTGAACACTGGTTCGCTGATTTTTAGCATCCTTATGATCATTATCTGAGTCACTATTGTCTCCACCACCTCTGTGGAAGTCTTTGAAGCCATTTCACATAGGATACCACATTCTAAGTTTTAGTCTTACCATGTGCTCTGCCATTCACAGCTGCCCCTCCTCTTGGCTGAGGCCCAACCCTTTATACCACACATGCAAATATTACTCTCACACATCTGTCTACAGATTCAATCAAATGCACAGGGGGACAACTGTTTTGTTTTGTTTTAACATTACAGTCATTTCCTTCAAGGGAATCCCAGAACTGTTGAAGGTAGGGAGATGAGAAAGACAGGCAGATCTGGCATTTCACCCTTAAAAGTGTGTATGTAGGACAGGCAAGGCCCCTAAAATACACTGTTACAACATGAAGGCCACAGCTACTAATACATTCTATTCAAGATGTTTGTTAAGTGAGTGGATTATAACTGCTCCTGCTGTACTGGGGGAACTGCCAGCTGTGTGAAATGATGAATACAGTGATGTGTTCCTCTAGCACAACCATTTCAGTACATGGGTATCACATAACATCAACTCTGTAACCTTGGCAAGCCTTGCACTTGTAATTCTCCTCCCTCAGCCTCCCACTAGCTGGGATCACAGGCCTGCACCACCAGCCCTGGCTACATACCGAAAAATCTTCTTAGAATTGTAAAGTGATAGAAGTGTTAAAGCTTTACTGTTAAATAAAACATCATAATACAGTGGGTTAACTATTATAAGAGGTAAATAAGCATATTGATTAACAAATTGAAAAAAATTTAAGGAAGGATTAACTATAGCTCTGTATCTAGAGAAACCAATAATTGAATTTTTATTATTATATATACTTCAAAAATGTTTTATTATATGTATTTAAGATATACAGTATGCTATGTGATACCTATACAGTAAAATGTTTATGGTAATATAATAAATTACATATATTTTTAGTTACCAAGAAGAGTTATATTATTAGTTTATCAAAAATCTTAAATAGAATACACTAGTAACCGAGCCTGCAGTTGTGCAGTATTTTTTTTGCCCTTCTCATCCTACATATTTTTACTTTGTGTCCTTTTCTTTTGAAGGCCAAATATATAGGGAGAATAAAACAGTTGGTGGCAGGTCAAAGAATATAGAGCAACCACTGACACAGAATTAGGTCTTACTTGTTCAGAACTACCTAGGCAGTGGCAAGGGGAAAGAAAAGCCTTTCTAGCAGTGCAGTGGTAATATAAATGCGCATAAATGATAACACGAGGCCATGGCACATTTGGTTAATTCAAGCAGTGCAGCATGGCTACATCAAATAGGTAGGGAGTGGAAAAAAAGGTAAGCCTAAAGAAGCAAGCAAAGTCAGATCAGATCTTGAAAGTTTGTTGTGTAGTTTTGGTTTTGGTTTGTTTGTTTTGTTGTTGATTATTTTTCAAAAACAATGCTATTTTGGCTCTCCAAAATTCTGTCCTATCAGTATACAGTTTATAACTAATTTGTTCCTTTTTGAGTGAAATAAATATACTGTTTGTGATAGTTTTGAATAATCCTTGTAGATCAGCAAATTAAACCACTCCCACACTCCCAGTAAGCAGGAAGCTCCTAAGAGCTATTTGGAGAAGGCACACAAGGCTTTGGTAAGAACACAGGCAAAGCAATAACACATGGGAACTAATTCTCCAAAGAAAGAAATAAGTAGCTTAGATGGCCCAAGACTGGAGTTTTACATTCAGGGAAAGGTTTCTGGATGAAGCAAGAAGAGGATTAGCTTAAGAAAAATGGCCCCTTGAAAGCCAAGTGACAAGATAGTTAAGTAAGAGGAATTTGAGCCTGTATTTTATTTCGTTTGCCTTCACTCAATTAGAACTGATATGGACCAGATAATGTGTCCCACTGGTGTGGGTTGCCATAGCTTTCACAATCAGAACTAAAACCTCTAAAGATGGTTGATTTCTGGAGTTTGAAAATTAGTAGTTATCTCTCATCATACAAGCAATCTAAAGCTTATATGTGAAGAGAAAAATGGTTGACCTCAACACAATAATGTAAGTGTCTCTGGTGGTTTGAATGAGAATGGCCCCGTAGTCATAGATTTGAATACTTCTTTGGTCACCAGGGAGAGAGAGACACTGTTTGAAAGGATTAGGAGGTAATGCCTAGTTGGAGGAAATGTGTCACTGAGGGAAGACTTTGAAGTTTTAAAAAGCACATTCCAAGCCCAGAGTCTCTCTCCTCCTGCTGCCTGAAGATCTAGACGTAGAACTCTCAGCTACCTCACACCATGTCTGCTTGCACACTGCCATGCTTCCCGCCATGGTGATAACGGACTAAACCTCTGAAACTGTAAGCCGGCCCCAATGAAATGTTTTCCTTTATAAGAGTTGCCATAGTCATGGGGTCACTTCACAGCAATAGAACACTGACTAGCACAATGTGTAATCCCAGAATAATTCTCAATTGACAATGTGCCCTTCTATCCTTTTTTTCAATATCCCAGTCTTTTTCTGCTCAACTCAGTATGGCAATGATTGATTTACTTCAAAGCATGCGAGGCCATTATGTTGTATTGGCTATAAAAATTAAGAAAATACTAAGCCTATGCTCAAAGAGCTCAGTCTACAGGTGGAAGCAGACAAACAGATATTACGTTGTATCTAGGGATAAAGATATTCACAGACTTGGGCTAGCCAGATGACTCAGCAAATAAAAAGCCTTTGCCACCAATGCTGACAACCTGACTTTGATCCTTAGAACCTACATAGTGGAAGGAGAGAACCAACTCTAGCACTTGTCCTCTGACCTCCACGTATAAACTATGACACACGCACACACAATGTGGGGCCAGGGGAGAGATCCTCCATAGAGGATATAAAGATGCCAAATTACCAACAAAGTCTAGGAAATTGGAAAAGACTGTTTAGAAAAGTAGATACCTGTCTCAATCTCAAAACAGAAATGTGGATTTGGTCAAGCAACAAAATGAAAGAGCAAAAGTAATTACAACAGGAGTTAACAGCTGAATACAAATAAGAAGGAATGCCATAATCTCTGTACAGATTTGCAAACACTTTAGAATGACTGGGAAATGGAGATTGGAAATGGCTGGAAGGAGGCAGGGAACAAAGAGGTCAGGCCACAGGAAGACCATCAACAGGGCGTAAGAAGCTACTGAAGGGGTTAAGCAAAGGACTAGACATGCCATTTACATTTAAATAGCTATTTACACTTAAAAAGCTCTTCAAGTTATTAAGTAGAAACAATGAAGAGACTTGCAAAGGTTCCAGGTAGAAGTTAAAGAGGCTTTGAGGTAATAACCCGTTGTTGTGGTGGTTTGAATGAGAATGGCTCCTATAAGCTTATGTTGGAATGCTTGGTCCTCAATTGGTAGAACTCTTTGGGAAGGATTAGGAGGTGTGGCCTTTCTGGAGCTGTGTCACTGGGGGGTAAGCTTTGAGAGTTCAAAAGACTTGCACCATTCCCAGTATGTCTCTCTGCCTCCTGCTTGTGCATCAAGAACATTAGCAGATGTAGTGGTGCATGACTTTAATGCCAGCACTCCTGAAGGAAGAACATGAGGATCTCTGTGAGTCCCAGGATGAACAGGACTAAATAGGAAGACCCAGTCTCAAAACAAACAAACAAACAAACAACAACAAAGATATGAGCTCTCAGCTGTTTCTGCCATCATGTCTTTGCTCTACCATCATAGACTCTAACACTCTGAAACCATAAGGCTGATTAAACCCTCTCTTTTGTAAGTTGCCTTAGTCATGGTGTCTCATCACAGCAATAGAAAAGAAACTAAGACACTGTGTATCTCTAAGTAGAATATGAGATGAACTGAGACAGAGGGAAGAGAGAAGAAATTCAATATTGGACCAAATGACCTTGAGTTGCCTTTAACCACCTCGATGGAAATGTCAAGCAGGCCACTGAACCAATTTCTGGTTAAAGGTTAAAGGGAAGGGGGGCTGATTACATTTAGGAAGGGACATCTTGAGAATAGATGAACCAGTGAGAAAATGTCAAATGGAAAAAGAGAATGACCAGAAAACAGTCCCCTAAGAAACAGCTGCATCTAATGAAAAAAAGCAAAGGAATCTTAAGAAGACAGCAAAGAAAACAGTGTTCTGAGGCCAGGGGCCTGTTAAAAAGAAGATAAACACTGTCAAACATCAATGAATCACACCCTCACTAGGTTTTAGCAGTTCAGTACCCGAGCAAGAACAAATTTCACCAGTACATCCAGTAACTGTGGATAAGAACAATTACAGGACAAGGAAATAGACACAAAAGAGTCTCACTTCCAAAAGAGTTGATTAAGAGCTCAAAGATAGTTTGCTTGCCTGTTTGTTTGTTTTTCTTGTTTCTTTATAACCAACAGAAGACACACTCACTAGAAGATGGGAGTAAAGAAGAGAGAAGGAATGGGAGTAAAGAAAGAATAGGAAAAGAAGAATAGGAGAAATAAGAAAGGAAGGAAAGTAACAGGGCTTTTTAAATAGGCAGAACTTTCCTCCTCTGAGAGGAGAGTGAGGAAAATAAATGTTAAGAAATACATAAACCAAGAGCATTCCAGACAAAGGCAGGTGAACAGCAACATCACGGGATCCTTCCTTTAAGTCCAGGGCAGGCGCAGGGAGAAGGCGATGCATAGAATGGTGGAAGTGACCACGAGAACACCAAAAGCAGTCTGAAAAGGCATGCTGCAGCTTACAGAGGAAGACCGTGAGCATACCAAGCAGCGTATTAGAGAACACCAAGCAGGGACTAAATGACTGGAGCTGAGTATGCTTTGTTTGTTTGTTTGTTTTATTGCTCATAAACACTTGGAAAGCAATATGAACAATGGACTGGATAGGAGAAAGAATATAAGTAACATTTTCTAAATACATCTGCATATGTCTCTCTTCTTTCATTTCCCTCTTAAGCCCCTGTTTTACCATTTATGTAGTCCTGTCCCTAAATTAAGACAAACAAATCAAATAAATAATGCTACTTCCTAACAAAATAAATAAATAAATTTTTAAAAATTACCTGAGCCTGTAAAATGGCTCATTGGGTAAAAATGACGTATGCTTCACGCCTGACCCCTGCAGCTACATCTCTAGCAACCAATATGAGAGAAACTTCCCATAATCATCCTTTAACTTCCACAAGTACACTGTGGCATAAGCATACGCACACATGCACATATCCACGCACACACAAATAAAGAGTAAATAAACAAATAGGATTTAAGAAGCAGCTAGTCCTGTGCAGTGACACATGCCTACCTATGATCCCACGATGCAGACACTTAGGCTGGAGGATCAGGAGTTCGAGACCTGCCTGAACTACAAGAGCGAGTCAGACCCAGCCTGGACTACCAGATAAACCACTAACCAGAAACACTGGAAGAGAATAACAGGTGGAACCTGGAGCTCCCTGGCCAGAGAGTCTTGGTGATCCTGGGAGTTCAGGGTTCAGTGAGAGATCTTGTCTCAAAAAACAAGGTAGAGAGAGTCATAGGGTCAGATAACAACATTGACCTCTGGCCTACATACATACATACACACACATGTGCACAGGTGCATGTATACATATAAATGTGTATATAGGCATATACTACACACATACATGTATATATGTGAGCATTTATATAAGCATATACTACACACACATACATGGGGATGGAAGTTAGTGTCCAAACAGGTTGGATACCTACAACTGAAAACAGGGGTGTATGAAGCAATAGCACAAGTGGCTCTTCGTCGTTTACAAAATGCCTCAAGACCTTATTTATTTCTCGCAACAGCAGTTGAAATATATACATTCTCACAACAGCATTTTGAAATGTACACATTGTTATGTCCATCTTTCAGATAAAGAAACTAATTTTGTCTGTTTTATTCCAGGATCCAGAACAGTGTCTGGCATATAATAGGTCCACACTGAAAAGTTATCAAATAAGAGAAAAGGAAAGCTGAAGCAGTTATGTAATTCTGATAGTCATATTGTTAATGGCAGGGTCAGAGCTCAATGCTAGGTTGTCTGGTCCTCAATCCTGTGTCTTCACTGCCTCAGGCTGATAAGGAAAAAGAGGTAAGGGGTCTGAACATAATGTTAATTTACTTTACAAACATCTGTAAGGTGGTTAAAATTTCCCAGATGGCTCTTGTGAAGAGAGAAATACCAAAGTTGGTATGGCCTCCTACTCTTAAACACATAAGCATGTCTGGAGTTCAGACATCTGTGTTATTTACTCACTTTATTGTCTCCATAGGTAACCTGCCCTGTTCTCAGCTACCTCTTCCTGCTGTACTGAAACAATAACGGGAGGAATAGCTCCTCAACCATCGTGTCCTCTGAAGTGGTAGTATTGTAGCCTTTTGGTCTTTAATGGCAACTCCATGGGAAGAACAAAGGAATACAATGCAACCCACTGTGACAGACAATGTCCCAATATTTATTTATTTATTATTTATTTCTAGAGAGCCACACATGGTGGGGTTGCGATGAAGCAGGTGGAAATAGAGAGAGCCCTCCAACCTGTAAACCACAGTACTTAAACATGTCCTCACTGCACACAGTAGACATGGCTCTAAAAGCCCTGTGTATAACCTCGTTTTGTAAATGCAGTAATATCAAAAACAGCGAGTGGTTACTACTTAAATGAACCATATGTTACATTTTATTGCGAAATAAACCATCTTTATATATGAAAAGTATTTATAAGTGGGTATGGTAGTTCTCATCTGTAAGTAATCTTGGATAGGCCAGAGCAGTAAGATAGGACAGGGTTCCTGAAGAGGGGGTCATCATTATAACACAAGTCCTAAGAACAACAGCGGGTTTTTAGTTTTTTATGACTAGGTCTTCAAGAGTTGCTTTCAGCAATTTTAGAATGACCTATGCTGAAACATCACTATCCCACTAACAGTATGATTTCTGCCCTTGCTATTATGTGATATGCTTAAGTGCTCCTAACAACTGCTCAATGGCTCTTTAAAAGATTAAAGATATAAAGGGGGCTGGAGAGGTTGCTCAGCCGTTAAGAACACTTCCTGCTTTTGCAGAGGACTCAAGGTGGGTTCCCCGCACCTACACCAGGCAGCTCACAACAACCTGTATCTTCAGACTCAAAGAGTTTGATGGCCTCTTCTGTCCTCCTTCGGCACCTACACAAATATGGTATATATATATACACATAAATAAATATAAAAATAAAGCTTTAAAAAAGAATTGAAGGAGATATTAAAAGATTTTTTTTTTCAGAAAAGGTGAGATATCTCAGCAGGTTAAGATACTTGCCACCAAGCCTGATAATCCAATCCCCAGGGTCCAGATGGTAGAAAGAGAGAACTGACTTCAGGAAGGTGTCCTCTGCCCTTCCACTGGGTGCCATGGCAAGTGCACGGTCTCTCTTTCCCTCCCTCCCTCCCTCTCTGACAGAAACAATAAATGCACATTTAAAGCATTTTTAAGGAGAAAAGAGTCTTACCTGGAGGATGTCCTTAATAGTAATTTTTTTTTTTTTTTTTTTTTTTTTTTTTTTTTTGGTTTTTCGAGACAGGGTTTCTCTTTGTAGCCTTGACTGTCCTGGACTCGCTTTGTAGACCAGGCTGGCCTCGAACTCACAGCGATCCTCCTGCCTCTGCCTCCCAAGTGCTGGGATTAAAGGCGTGCGCCACCACGCCCGGCTCTTAATAGTAATTTAAGAAAAAAAATATCATAAAAATTCTGAAAGAAGTGAGTCCTATTGCCCATTTTGTTCTTAATTCTTTTTTAAGATTTGTTTTGTGTGTGTATGTGTTGGAGGGAAGTGGAAGGGAGCAGTGAGAGTGCCTGTGGAGGCCAGATGATGGCACTGAATCCTCTGGAGCTGGAGTGGTTGTGAGCTGCCTGGCGTGAGTGCTGGGATTTGAACTCGGGTCCTCTGGAAGAAGAGCAGGTGCTCTTTACTGCGAGGCCATCTCTCCAGCTCTTTGTCCTTCAACCTTTAGCCTTCAATGGATTGTTTCATTGCTCTAGGCTGAATGATTATTTAGTTTCTTTCAAGTTTAAATGCTGCTATGAGTATAAGCTCAAAAGCCTCCACCAACAGTTGAGAGAACTGAGAATAGAAATGAAAGGATGTAAGAAGTTAGAGGCTGAAATCACAAATCCTGGTTCTGGTTATGTCAGTTACTAGCCTAATAACCTTAAGGAAGTCACTTACCTTCTTCAAACCAAATTTTTCCTGTTCGCAAATATCCCAAATGACCATATTTCAGCTATAATACCCTAGAAGGTTAAAGTGCAAATTATTGTTGCTATAAACAATGAAATTCTATTTTTAAAAAACTTTATGTTCCTTCTAATTAGGAATAGGAGACATAATATCTGTCAAAAAATAAAACCTGAACTTTCTTGGAATTCCACGCCCACCTGAGGTGTAATCCAAAGACTTCCCTAGCGCCACTCCTGAACACTGATCCAAACAGACTCCGTATCTTTCATTCCCCTCTTCTTAATAAAAAATGCTCAAATGCTAGCTATTAAAAATCAAAAAGTCTGAGCCTGGCATGGTGGTGCATGCCTTTAATCCCAGCACTCAGGAGGAAGAAGCAGGTGGATCTCTGAGTTCAAGGCCAGCCTGATCTACAAAGTGAGTTCCAGGACCTCTTCGTGGGCTTTTTTTTTTTTTTTTTTTTTTTTAATTTTGCTATGGACTAGGCCATACCCTCTTCTCTTAAGTCAAGTTTCTTCAAAGCTCAGTTTGAGATCACTTCTTTTTTTTTCCCCTCTAGGTCTGTTCCTTCCTTCTTTTACATGGCGTCTCATTGGCTTGAACTCAAAACAATCCTCTTGCCTCCGCTTCTTGAGTGCTAAGATGGCAGGTGTGAGCCATGGCCCAGACCAGCCAGTCATTCTTTTACCACACAGTGGTCACAAAGAGCAGATGACAATTTTAGAACTCAGTATAAGATCTTGTATATAGTGATTGCTCAATAAATGACAGTAGTTGTCATGTTGCCGCACTAACAGCACTAGTCTCGTGTTCTTCAGTTCAGTGTGCTTCAGATTTGATTATGAGATCCTTGTTTAAATGCAAAATATGTTGCAGTGGGCAGAAAACAGGACCTGAGACTGTTATTCAAGATGCTTCCAGTAGATGCAAATGCCATTGATCCAAGGGGCCATACTCTGAATACCAGAAGTAGACCTTAGTAGGCTTTTTTTTTTTAATGTGTATTTATCTTATCTACTGAGCTGGATAGTAAGCGTACCCTATAAAGATATTTAATAAACATCTGTTGACTTATTGTATCTGCTGTTTCTAGATGGTCAAGAATGCTTGTGCCACAGTGATTTTCAAATCAAGTGCTGAAATAATGCCAGTAGGAAGTGTTTACTTGACCACTGGAGTCACAGGTGCTTGCGTGCATGGAGGCAGGGGAGCACCTGGTGGAAAACTTAACCTCTTCATCAGTGAGGATGTGACTGAAGAAGCAGAGGTGTGTCAAGTGGCCTCCTTCGCTATAATAAAGCATGAAGATCATAAAGTACAATCTTAACTGCACTTCAAATATAGCTATGAACCCTAAGTAAGACATGCATTTGGGGCAATACAAAAGCTATAACAAATAACACACACACATACGCACGCATACACACACACACGATTGATTTCATTTTTTTAGTGGCATACATATTTTTCAGTAAACTTTTGGTGTGCAATTAAGCCAAAGCTCTCGGGCTATGTTAAAATTTCAAGGAAAAGAAAGACATACTCTCCAATTTTCTCATGAGCCAAGGTAGAAGTCAGGGCTCCAAATCACACTGCCCACAATTACACTGATAAGAAATTCAAAGGGATCTTCTGTATATTAACAGTGACGTGAGAAGATGTTTTAAGCTTTTCTTTCACATCCGAAATTATTTAGATGCTTGTTTAAAAAAAAAAAAAAAAAAACTCTTTATGTCAGCGTCCTTTAATTCAGACGGGACCAATACTCCTAGGTTCTACTGGGATATTGCATTCTTCCTACTCAGGCACCATAAAAATGGCATTGGGTATATATAACACCTGATTACTCAATTCTGCCTAGATAGCTTAAACTGTGAGACAAATTATTTAAATTAGCCTTGAGGAAAAAAAAAGCACCCTTGTAAGTTACTGTGCTTGTCATAAGCAGCCACCTGCTCCTTAATTCAGAGACCTTTCAATAAAAGCACTCATCAGTAGTTAACTGAGCTGTCTTAAACAAATGTAGACATGCTAGAAGATGAGAAAATTCTTGGGCTTGCTATTGACTACAAATACACAGAAGCACAGAACTAGCATCAAGTCCCTGACTCAAACTTAGCTTAAGGGTTTTAATAAATCAATGTTACTACACCAGAGAAAATCATAAAGCAGTTGAGAGTCAGCCCACAGGAAAGCGAATCCTATTACTTCGATCAGAAGTCTAGTCTCTAGGGCAAAGCAGGTTCTCCGGTTTATCCCGGCTCTCTTCCTAGGAAATAATCCTATTCAAGGAGAATTTCAAATCTCACACCCCTCATTTCTAACTAAACAGACTCAACTGCAAGCCTCATCACACTCATATGGACACTGATCTACCTACCTGTGGGTCTCTAACTAGCAATTAGAAGCAAGCAAATGGCTTCTGCAGTGGGGTGAGAGACCAGGACAACACTCAAAAGAATCAGAAGCTCGCCTGGAAAAGGGAAGCATCAATGTCAGCCTCGGTCCTCCCCACTTCCTGGCTCTTCTTTAATGATTCATTTTTAAGCGCTCACCAATATCTCTAGATGTCACCAATTTCTTTAATAATCTTAACCAATAACTCTAGATTCCTTTTGTTAACTGTCTCAGGCTATCTATTGTGTCACCCAAATTAGTGTGGGTTTTCCCAAAGGCCCCCAACATTGTCTAACCCCTAAAAAGGAAGTGTATTATTACTACTGATCACAGTAACATTCTAATAACAAGACAGTACTGTCGGGTGGCAGCAGTGAAGCCAGTCTTAGCGTCACCGTGTTACTAGCTGTATGGCTGTAAACTCACCACTTACCTTTTTCTAAGCCTTAGTTTTGTGGTGAAAACGTAATGGAATATCACATCAAGAGTCCTGACCAGAAAGTTGGACATACGATGGGGTGCTTAAACAGAATGCAGTTACCTTCCTTCCCTCCTGAATAAACACTTGTTGATTTGAACGGAGACTCATCCCAGAGGCACTATTACCATGCCTTCCCCATTGCCCTCTTGCTGGTGGGTACCTTTTAAAATTTTTCTGATAAAGGTCTTGTGCACCCTGGTATCTTGAAAAATAAAGACCAACCACACAAAGCACCCAAAGGAAATGATTCCATCATGCCAACAGCAGCCAGTAGGAGGACACACATCTCCAGGTGTACATCTCCTTTCCACCAGCTCACGCCAGCACTCCCTCTCTCCCTCCAAGTCTCTCGATGAAGGCATGGCAGAAAAAGCAAAACAGGAAATCTGCTAAAAGAGGAATGAACATCTCTGGGGTCCCTGTTCCTTCCTCTGGGGAAGAACCCTCAGATCCAAGCATCAATCACCTCAAGCCTTTAAGAAAAACAAAACAAACAGAAACCCTTCCTCGAATTCCTAAGGAAAAGGCACCTTAGATTCCTGGCCTTTTCATGTCTTCAGACTCACCAGTCAGCCCACCATCCACTATCTCTTAAGTCAGCTTCCTGCTGCATCAAAGGAGCCACTCTTCATTAATTAGTCTTCAGTGGACCTCGTTCGTGTATTTCTCAACTAAACCTAACACCTTCTCCAATCTTCCCCAATCCCTGTATCTCTTTAAAAAGAAAAAGAAAAAGCATTCTTTAAGTTTCCCCCCTTACTGCATTACGGCCAATCATTTTATTTGTGCCTTTTAACAATCTGTAATATTTTACCTAGGTCTTCATCATTCAGCTAGGAAAAAGCCACCATCATTTAGACAGACAGACAGACAGACAGACAGACACACACACACACACACACACACACACACACACACACACACAGAGAGAGAGAGAGAGAGAGATTTGAAAAACATACATCCCCTCCTCGCTGCACATATGCAATAATCTCATCATTTTGAAACAGATGCCAATCACACTGAGTTAGCACATCTGTGATCTAACCCACCTTGATGTCAGTACAGGACACCAGCTTTCAAAGGTAAACACTATTTTCCACTCCAATTCACTCCAAGCCCTGCAGCCCAGGGTCATTTTTTGGTGGCCTTTATTTTAATGGTCATCTGGGGCCATTTTCACCTTGGCTGGTATGTGTCTGAACTGTTAAGTCTGCCCCTTCCAAAAGTATTTTTTTTTTCTTGTTTTGCTTTTGTTTTTTATAGTTCTTTGAAGATGATGTTGTACAACCTGTTTTGATCATAGTCACCCTCCCTCCCCCAACTCTTCTCAGATCCATCCCCCTTTCCCTTCCCACTTTATGGTGTCCCCACCATCACCATCAGAGCCAGTGTGTGTTGCCCAAACAGTCTTGGCTGTGTGGCCTTCCTCTGGAGCTTGGTGGACTTATCACTATTTTTAAGCCCCACGGGTGCTTAATGTAGTAGCAGGCTCTGCTGCCAGCCTGGAGACCACCGAGCCATTCACCTCTGGGAGGTCGATGCCTACCCTCACCCCTCCCACACACGACCACCTGCTCTTCCCGGATGTTCTCCCGGGTGACCTCGAGGGTCCATCTTCACACCCTGTCCCCGGCGGACCCCGCAGGGGCCTACCAGTCGGTTTGCGGCTCGTCGACCACCAGCAGCACCTTGGCCTTCCTGGAAGCTGCCGAAGGCGCGGGCGCGTCCACCAGGCCGGCGGAGGCGGCCGTCTGCTTCACGGCTTGCGACAGCGAGCTGAAGAAGCTGCTGCCCACCGACGGCGTCGGCGCGGGCTGCGGCGCGGGCTGCGGTGCAGGTGCCTGGGCGGGTGGCGGCCTGCGCTCGGGGCTGGGCGAGGCAGCAGAGGTAGCCGCGGACGCCGGAGCGGCACCGGGGCCGGGGGCGGGCGGGGGCTGCTGCGGCTCCGGGCGCTGAAGGTCAGTCATGTAGCCATTGGGCAGGTTGGCGATGAAGCTGCTGTCCGACAGCCGGCGCCTCAGGAAGTTCATCATCTGGCTTGAGGGGCTGTGAGCGCTCGAGGCGGCGGGCCAGACAGCGCCGGAAGGACGGCGCGGGGCGACCAAAGGTGGTCCGCGGCTCCGGAGCCCAGCAGACAGCCGCGGCGCTCTGGGTCTGAGGAGCAAGCCTGCAAAGCAAGAGAGCGGTGGGCGGTGCTGAGGGCGTGGCTAGTTCTGGCCCTGCCCCTCGCCGCAGAGCCGGCTCCGCCCCCGCCTACTCGCTTGGGCCCCGCCTTCAGGCTCTGTCGTACGTGGAGGGGGAGAACCTGGCCTCCAGCCACCAGAGCATGACTGTGTGGGAACCAGGCGCCCTCGCCGAATGGAAGCCGAGAGTCCCCCACCACCACCTTCATGCTTTGGAGAGGAGAGTCGTGTCCCAGTTGGAGGCGAAGATACCACCCTCACGCCCTTTAGGTTGAAGAGAGGCGTCAGCTTCCCTACCCTGAGGTGAGAGGAAACAGCTACCTTGCTAGGGCACGTGTACGCGCGCGCGCGCGCACACACACCATAGCACATCATTCAGTGAGCAAAAAGAAGCGGCTCCTTTTCAGAAGCTCAGGAGAAAGAGGCCAATAACCCCAACCGCCAGGTGAGGAGGAGCGGACTAATCCGTCCCCGCTAACGCACACCCGGTATGCTAAGACCTAAATTAATGTATAAACAAAGCTGCCCACCCCTTCATGCTGAGTGGGAAAAACCTTCGCCTAACCCAAGAAGAGGGAGTCCAGACCACAGTGAAGTGGAGGGCCACCTCATCCTCCTTGAGGAGAAAGGGACCTAAGCAGGCACTCTCCACACTGCACAGGACAGGCATTTGGAGGCAATTTCCTTGGCCCACCTAACAACACAACCAGAGAGAGGAAGCCACAGGAAGGTTGGAAAGGTCTCTTCAAGACCCCTCAGATAGCCAAAGCTACCCCTCAGTTTGATTCCCTGACACGCATTGGTGTTTTCCAGTGTTGTAGGGAGACCTGGTCCTTTAACTGACCATCTCCATAAAGGTTTGTCTGATTGCCACCACCTCTGTGCACTCTATAATTTGTGTGCCGTTAGGACCTTGGTTTTGATCTCGTTTCATGTACGTTCGTTCCCTACATTGTATTAGGACGAAATATAGCAGATGCACTGGACTGGCAGACCACCCGGAGTGATATATGAGCTTGGACAAATTACTCCTCTGGACCGCCCCGTTTCCCGGACACACACACAGCTAATAAAAAAGAGATAGCACTTTTCAAAGTTGTTAGAGTAAATGAGAACATGTAGGTCAGGTGCCTGCTACACAGTAGATATTTCTGTAGTGGTGTCTACATCCTTATTATTATTTGAATTGGTTCTTGGTAGTATTAACTGGGCTGAATGGAACCATTGAGTGTCTTGTCGCTAACACTAGCAGGTGCTCTTGTTTTGTACATCCCAGCAGGTGCTCAACTCTGAGCCAATGGTATCAGAGAGGTCTGCAGCCAATTGTGAAAATAAATACCCAATAAGATTAGAAAGCCATCCTTAGGTAAACTCACAACTGGGAGCAAGGAAATCAAGGAGGGAATTGATACAGAGATGGGAGAAATTAGCCACATTGAGACGTGAGAGATTCTGTAATGCAGCTGTATAAGATGGTTTAGAAACAACAAAGAGATGGGGTTCACTCCCCTCTGAGGCTTAGGAAAGGCTTCTCAGAGGAAGTAATGCTTAAGATAGGTCTTGAGGCATTTAGTAAAAGTTAACTGAACTGGGGAGGTGGCTTTGTATAGTTTGGGGCACTTGTTTGGAGCCAAGTTTATTTTCTAACAACCAGGTCAAGTGGCCCATAACCACTTTTAAACTGCAGCTCCAGAGAATATGACACCCTCTTTAGCCCCCAAAGGCACCACCAACACACACATATGTGCATGTCATGACAATGGCACAGACACACTGTCTTAGATACTGTTTTATTGCTATAAAGAAATGCCATGACCAAGACAATCTATAGAAGAAAGCATTTAATTGGAAGTTTGCTTACTTTCAGAGGATTATTATCAGTGTCAGAAATCACGGTGTCAGGCAGGGAGGCGGGCTGACATGAGGCTGAGAGCTTACATCCCGAGCTATGGGAAGGCAGGCAGAGACTGGGCCTTTGAAACCTCAAAGCCTGCTCCCAGTGACACACCTCCTCCAACAAGGTCTTCTAGTCCTTCCCAAACAGTTCCACTGCCTCGGGACTAAGCGTTTGAGCCAATGACAGCCACTGTCATTCAAACCACCATACACACGTATATACACATAAGTAGAAATAAATCTTTTTCTTTAATAGTGTATCCACAGAGAAGTAAAAGAAGCATCCAGACAGAGATACGGATGTCTGAAAGCTCATGGCTTCTCCAGACTTTGTCAGATCTCCTGCAGATGTTATAATAAAATATCCTACTGACTAGGATGTGAGCTTTTCCAATGAAAACTATGTCTCCATCATCTTTGGACCCCCCCCCCAACATCGAGTGTATTGTCTATCACATGGTAAGGGCTCCATTCTCTTAGAAATGAGATATATCATTACATAATTCAGTTCTTTGCTACTGAAGAATAAAACTGATGTCACTGATAATCAAATAAATGTAACTTAACATACTTTTCTTCCTGAAAGTATTTTTTAGAAAAATTAAAAAAAAAACTTTTCCAAACATGTTTCTCTATTGGCAGGATTTCAGAGACTATATATGTCTTAGTTAAGGTTACTATTACTGTGATGAAAAGCCATAACCAAACAACTTGGGGAGAAAAAGGGTTTATTCAGCTTAGACTTCCACATCACAGTTCTCCATCAAAGGAGTCAGGACAGGAAACTCAAGCAGTGCAGGAACCTGGAGGCAGCAGCTGATACAGAGGCCACTGAAGAATGCTGCTTACTGGCTTGTTCCTCATGGATTGCTCAGCCTGCTTTCTTATAGAATATAGGACCTACCAGCCCAGGAATGACACCATCCAAAAGGGCCTGGCTGGGCCCTCCTCCATCAATCACTAATTAAGAAAATGCCTTACAGCTGGATCTTACAAAAGCATTTTCTCAATTAAGGTTCTCTTCCTTCAGATGACTCTAGCTTGTGCCAAGTTGACATAAAACTAGCCAGCACAACGTAACTTCTATTTTTAGGTGATTTTGGTGATTTTCTAATATACTTCAATAAGGAATTCCCCTTAAATATTGAGGTAGTAGTATCTGTGTAATGTTTTTTAAACCATCCTATTAAAAAGATATTTTGAGTATCTAAAATACATAATGTCTGTCTGTATACTACAGAGTAGACAATAGAGGAGATTCAAGCAGGAATAAACCCTAAATTCATGCCTTAAGAAGACAGGTTATAGGAGCCGGGCGTGGTGGTGCATGCCTTTAATCCCAGCACTCAGGAGGCAGAGCCAGGTGGATCACTGTGAATTCGAGGCCAGCCTGGTCTACAAAGCAAGTCCAGGACAGGCTACACAGAAAGACCCTGTCTGGAAAAAAAAAAAACAACAAAACAAAACAAAAAAAAGGTTATAAACATGTGAGCATATAATTAGCAGTGGCAGAACAGTCTGTGAGTAACCAGGAAGTGGAGCAGGCAGTGAGTGTTACAGGATCCAGAGGAAGAAGCATTTTCAGGAATGGGAGAGTTTATAGGAAAGCTAAGAAAATTTTCATACACAAGGAAAAATGGAGAAAACATGTGAGATGGAAGAGAAAGAGATTGGTCAGGGGTCTGGACTGATAAGTATTAGGACTGTGTAGGTCTGTTGCCGTCTATGTTATTTTAATTGTTGGACCTTTGCTTGGTATGTCATGTATACCCTACAATATTTAGGAAGGCTTAGAGAGATTGCTCCTGTGTATAGTACTCTCGTGTTATCTATAGAACTGCTTTCCACAGTTCAGTTACCCGAAAGCCAACTGTGATCCAGAAACATTAAGTAGAAAATTCCAGGGAGGCCACTGAGGTAAAGGCATTTTCCACCAAGCCTAACGATCTAGTCCAACCTCTGGGCCATACATGGTAGAAGAGAAAACAGCTCCCACAAGTTATCCTCTGATTTCCACACATACTCCACATGTATATCACAACACACACACACACACACACACACACACACACACACACACACACACACACTGAATAAGAAAATTCCAGAAAACATTTTTTTTAAAGTTTGAAATTGCATGCCTCTGTGATGGCACCTATGAGATATGAGTCACTCCTTTGCCAGCACATTGATGCTGTGGACACTACTAACCCATTATGTGACTTAGTTCTTACTCCTGCTATTGCATCCAATGTGGTATCTCAGTGCTTGGGTTCATATGAACCAGATTCTACTTGATAACCTTAAAGCAGAAGAATAGTGGTGCTGACCAAAAAGAAAATGCCAAAGGCAAGCAATAAAGGGTCTTTAAGAGAAAAGTTCTCAGTTTAATATGGGAAGGAAAAAAATTACATGACTAGGTTGCTAACATTTATAGTAAAATAAGGTAAGGGGAAATAGACCACACTCCCATGGTTTTTATGATAATATATTACTGTAATTGTCCCATTTTATTATTAGCTATTCTTAATTTCTTGCTCTGCTGACTATAAATTAAGCCTTGCCATCGATGCATGGAGCATGTAGAGTTCTATAACCCCAGTGGTTTGGGGCATCTACAGAAGGTCCTGGAATGTATTCACCCCAGATAGTGAGGACTTTACTATGTGTTTATGTTATTGTATATATCCAATATGTCTTTTAAAATTCACCTCAAGATTAGGTATTGTTTATTCTTCTTTCAGGGTGATCTACACTGGCTGGTAAAATAGCTAATAAACATAAATGTCAGAGTTGGGAAGTATAACAAACTGTTCTCAGAAAACTGCTTGGCTTTAGATTCCTCCATTAAAGCAACAGAGGTTCACAAACCCATCAAACTGTTTATTAAATATTCTGATAACTCACACTCATTATCTTCCGGTAGGTTTTATAAGAGTGTGTTCTAATGGAGAAACAGACTGTTTTCACGTACTTGTGTGTAGGTGGCTACTAGCCATTTGCATATGATCAAAAGTGTGTATTGGTGGGTACAACTGTGATTCACCTGTGCTTAAGCCATGTCCTCCGTATGCCCGTGGCCCTTGCCAGGGTGTGTCTTTCCATCCTGTGTATTAGTCTAGGCCTGGGTTCTGTCTTTCTCTTAGCCTTTCCTGTGGGCCTAGGTTCCAGAAGCAGGTAGAATGCCACCCTATCTTATCCAGTGCCCTTAGAATTGAAGGGATGGCTGAGTTTGGATTTAGGAAACTCTACAAAATATAAAAGCCTAGCAACACTGGGGACTTTTGTTCCTGTCTGTCTCTGCAACCAACCAGCTTCCCCCACCCCAATCTCTCAGAGCAATCAGCAGAGGTGTCTCTCTTGCCTCTCTTAATCCCTCCAGGACCAATTGAGCCACCTGTCAGAATCTCAGAGGTATACTCCAGTCAATGCCCAGGATTCTTTGCATTCCTTCCATGTGTAATCTCTGTCTTCCTACTGAATTGTAAGCACAGGTAATCATCTGGCAACTGCGGATCAAATAACCCTGCTAAAATTTAAAGATACACACAAACATATACATAGAGTGTGTGTGTGTGTGTGTGTGTGTGTGTGTGTGTGTGTTCATACATATATTCACCTCTCTGATATCTCTTCCCTTGAGCAACAGTGCAGTGGAGAAAACTCACAGGAGCAAGAGCTGGGTATGTGCTTGTGCAGCACTGGAGTGCCTTGGGTAGGCAGACCCCAAATACCTAGTTTAGGTTAGATGTGGTAGTGACCGACACCTGTAATCCCAGCACTCAGGTAGCAGAGACAGGAGGATGACTGAAAGTTCAAGGCCAACTTGGTCTACATAGTGGGACCTTGTTTCAAGGAACAGAAAGTGAGGTTGGTGGGCAAAATGCACCCGCAGGTAAAGGTGCAAGCCTGCCAACCTTAGTTTGCTTCCCAGAACCCATATGAAGGGGAAGGAAAGGACCAACTCCATACTTTGTCCTTTGACCTTCCCCCTACTCTCATATAATAAATTATTGTTATTATTGAGTATTTTATTTTTAACATATTTTTATTATATTTCTTTTTACATATACATTTATATTATTACACATAAATACAATAAACTACATAGAGCAAGAAGAACCATAAAACAATCAGGAATTAAATAAAATGTTACATTCATAGTGTTTTGGCTATTTGTATTTGGCAACCTGAAGAAAACATCTTTCCTGTCTTGGTGAGTCTAAAATTCTGAATGTAGATCAATATCTAGCATATCTCATCTCTATCAACTTAAAACATCTATCTAGACCTAAAAACACCGTAACTCCTAAACAACTAAACTATCTGGTCTTCAACCCCATCAGAGACTTGAGAAGGAATAAGACTTAATTACCTTAGTAAACTGGAAGTGCAGGTTAGCAGCTACCAAAATGAAAAAAAAAAAAAAAATGACAAGAGACAGTTTACCTGAACAGTCACCACTCTCTATAACGTTGGAGCATAATCTTCAGCCTTCTGACTCAATATTATCTGGCAGACATATTTGTGAGGCAGGAACTATTGAGGACTTGCTTACTTTGTCTTGGCAGAGTTTGGCCGGCAAGACTGCCTGCATCCAAGTTTGCCCATTTTTAGGCAGAATTCTGTCCATGGCAGAAAGGAGGGCATTTTGCCCAGTGGCGTGTTTGCCACATTTGAAACCATGTCCATAAGAAGGTTCTTTGATGTTCATCATCATCTTTGAGGTAGGCTAGGTGTTGCCAGGAGTTAACATGTCTTGTTGTCAAAGAATCTTTAAAATAATAAAAACATCTTTAAATGCCATATTCTGTAGGTCTCTGAGGCTTTTGAAGACCTTATCTAACTATTTTACCATATATATAATATATATATATATATATATATATATATATATATATATATATATTATATATATGGTATATATATAGATCTATATATATAGATATACATATATAGATATATAGATAGATATAGATCTATCTATTAAGCCTAGAATGTATACTCTTGTGATAAAAATAGACCAGTAATTGACATGACCATGATTTGATCAACTAACAATTAGCTTATATTACTTAATTATCCTAAAAAGCCTGCAATAGCACTTTCAAAGTACTGGAAGTAAACCTTGTATTATAATTGAGTTGTATGGGTACAATACCTCATATTAGAGTAGAAATATATCTAATGTGTGTAAAGAATAATCTTAAATTTGAATACTATACCAATGTATCAAAATTAAACTTATTTTGTATCAATATACAAAATTCTATACCAAATGAATTAAAAATAACTTTATTTGTGAGTAGCAAGTAAGGCCTTAAGTTGAGGAGTAGATTCAATAATCTACTTTTTGTCCTATCATCCCTATATATTTCTATATTCCCCCTTCTTTTTTCTCAACCCCTATCTCCATACCTGCAAAAGAAAGATAACTGAATCCAACCTCATTTTCTCTCTGAATAAGACTAATAATAACTTATAGCTAATTCCCAATAAAAACAAACATCTGTAGCCCAAGAGAACAATCAAAACCTACCCAACCCTGCTTAAGGGAAATGGAGAGTCATTCTCTTAAGGTTTCTTCTGGCTGATTTGGGGTGAATAATACCTTTGCAGGGGCCCAAATAAAATTGGGGGAAATGGTTGAACAAGCCAGGACTAGCATTTGTGCTCCAGTTTCTAAATGTTCAGAAATTCCAGGCTTATTAGGAGTCCTGTGTGGGACAGTCTGAAATGCTGGACCAATTGGGATCAGAAGCTTTCTTTGAAGCTGTCCTGGGTGCTGTCCTGTTCTGATGAGTAACAGCAACTAAAGCGCTTGGGGCTGGAACATGAAGGATGCAGGATATCAGCATCCAAGCATGCTGAGAGGAATGAATCCTGTCAGGTCTGATCCAGCATCCGTGTCTGGTTCTTTTGTTCTGAAAACAAGCATTATAAATGTATGAGGTATGTGGGATGCACAGAACAATTCAGGCTGGTTCTCTGCTCTTTGTATGAGCAGAAGAAAGACATCTGCAAATCTTCATTCATGCCATATGAAGAACGGCATCTAATAAAAAGTCACAGGGACTCTGTGACCAACAAGAAGCCTAGTCTATACATAGGCATTCAGGTCTCAGCCAGTCTCGGAGCTGTTCCCATGTAATGGGATTAGCAATATAAGTTACCTGCTTGTTCTACAGTTTGAATTCTTTACATCCTGATTGTAACCCCCCTTCCTCATCACTTCCCAGTCCCACCCTCCCTCTCTCTTCCCCTCTCCCTCCCTCCTCTAGTCCTTAGAAAGGGGAGCCCTCCTCCCCTAACATCTGACCTCAGCCTATCAAATCTCATCTGTACTACCTGTGTCCTCTTCCTCTGTAGCCTGCCAAGGCCACCCTGCCCGGGGGGGGGGGGGGAGTGATCAACATTGGGAGACCAGAGTCCATGTCAGAAGTAGTCCCTACTCCCCATATTGTGGGACCCACAAGGAGACTGTGCTGCCTATCTACTGCATCTAAGCAGAGGGTCTAGGTCCACATCATACATGGTCCTTAGTAGGCTCATCAGTCTCTGTATTGTAATGTGGTTATCCTATATTAAATGGTTAATATCCGCTTATGAGTGAGTATATATCATGCGTGTCTTTCTGGGTCTGGATTACATCACTCAGGATGATTGTCTCTAGTTCCATCCATTTGCCTGCAAATTTTAAGGTTTCCTTGTTTTTGATTCTTCTATCCCTCTGATTCTTAGATTTGGTCTTTTCATAGTGTCCCAGATTTCTTGGATATGCTGTGTTGGGAGCTTTTTAGATTTAACATTTTCTTTGACTGCTGTATCCATTTCTTACGTCATATCTTCTATCCCTGATATTCTTTCTTTCATCTCTTGAATTCTATTGGTAATGCTTGTGTCTGTACATCCTGTCCTTTTCCCTAGGTTTTCCATTTCCAGGATTATCTCAGATTGTGTTTGCTTCATAGCTTCTATCTCTATTTTTAGGTCTTGAAACCTTCTATTCATTTCCTTCTCCTGTTTGATTGTAGTTTCCTGTCTTTCATTAACTTCTTTAAGCAATTTGTTCAATTATTTCATCTGTTCTTTGTGTGTATTCCAGTTCTAGTTTGAGGGATTTATTTTCCTCCTTTAAAGCCTCTATCATTTTCATAACCTCAGATTTGAAATCTTTCACTTGTGCATTGGATATGATTGTATCTCCAGGGCTTGTAGTGGTGGTGGGACTGCTGGTTTCTGGCGGTACCAAGTGGTCCTGGGGATTGTTGCTTGTGTTCTTACACTGACCTCTTCCCATCCTGATGTCTCTGATCGGAGCCTGTGCCCAGTGGCTGCTTGGACACCTGGCTCTTTCTGTGGCTTTTCTGGGTAACCTGAGGTTAGATCTACTTGTATCCCCAAGTGTGGTATCTGCTTAGTGCTAGAACCCACAGACGCTGGTATTTTTGCCAGCCATGGCTCTCTCTGCACCCAGGAAGTTCAAAAGCTGCCCTGCCAGCCAGGCGTGTGGCACTAGCCTTCAGAGGCTATGTGCCCGTTTCTGTGGAGACCCAGGGCTTTTCTGTGGTTTTGCCAGGTGGCTGAGGGCCGGACCCAACCGTGCTCCACACAACTTTGACCTGTCTCATCTGTGGGTCACCAGTACTGGTGTTTTGTGGTTCTCAGATTGGTCCTTAGGTCGCTGAATAGTCACTGCTGTCCAGCTGATCAAACAAACAAGGTGTGTCTTAGGTGCCACCATCTTTGATCTCCTATTATTGAATTTTTAACGAAAGGGCTGGGTGTGGTAACATATGGCTTTAATCCCAGCACTCGGGAGGCAGAAGCAGGTGGACCTCTTTGAGTTTGAGGCCAGCCTGGCCCACATAAAGAGTTCCAAGACAGTCTGGGCTGTTACACAGAAAAACCCTGTCTCAAAATAATAATAATAATAATAATAATAATGAAAGAGAAAGGGAGTTGGGTAAGGGAGACAGAACTACCTTAAAGGAAGACCTGTCACACTAGCTCCTGAACAAAATGTTGTTGCCTGGTTTCTAAACATGGAAGTTGGCTTGAACCGCCATTTGTAGCTCATGCTCACATTCCAGGTCCAGACTCATCTGCTCTAAGGTGGAATGGAAATGTTTGGGATTTCAGAGTTGCACCCCTTGTCCTGCCCTATCACTAACTCACTGGCCATGTAGCCCTCCACAGGCTGCTGAGGGCTCTCCATTCATAGGCTAACAGGGAGTAGTCACATCTACCTGACAGGTACCTCTCAGGACATAACCTAAAAGGATCTGGAAAATAGCAAAGCTCTGCCAGAAGAGACAACACAGTTTCTTTCCACACTGCAGTGTGGTGTTTTGGAGAACCTCCCAAGCATCCATCATCTCCACTGAGGTGGGTCTTCATGACACTACTGACCTGGGTCCCATGGTTCCTTTCTTTTCTACTTCTGAATAGTCAGCAGAGGACAGCTATGCCCCAGCATCCAATCAAGGTGGCCACATCACCTGGGCCAGTGTGCCATACTTTAGGAACCATAGAAATCCAAGTCAGGTCTTTAATCATGTTAACTGCATATCTTTTTGCCCAAGTCACCTCCAGCCTCAGTTTCCTCAGCTGTGAAAGAAGGTGACAGTTGTTATAACTACTTTGAAAGACTGCTGGGAAGATTAAGATCGAGTGGGTGCGTTTTATAAGCTGTAAAGCACTGTGCAAATGTTAGCTGTTGGTACTTCTGACTCTAGTGGATCACAGAGCGTGCCAGCACGAGTAAGTTACCAAAAAAAAAAAAAAAAAAAAAAAAAAAAAAGGAAGAAAAAATTCTTCCCACACATAATTATTCCAGCATTAAACACTCAAGAGAACTCAGGCAGGTGTGGGGTGTAAGGTCGCCCCCCTCATCAGTGACTCTCAGGCTTAGTCATACCTGCTAAAATAGATGCACCAACCACTTCAACTGATGGCTTCTGCCTTTCTGGGTGACCTTGAACAAGCCCCCCCCCTTCCATTTTCTAGTGTGGAAAATACAGATGATGGAGCTGAGCCAGGTGATCCCCAAGGTCTGATGTTGTGAGAGTCTCCAGGTGGTGTCTCACAGGGCAAACAAAACCTCCTGTCAGCAGGCAGAGCCAGGGAATACAAGCAATGCTGGGGCCTGGGGAGCAAACATGGAACAGTGCAGGTGGTAACACGGGTTCAAGGGTCAGAGATGGTCCCCTTGCCAAGCCTCTGTTTATTAGGGACCCAATAACAGCTATGATTAGATACTGACTTCATGCCAGAAACTGCCTATTTGCTATCTCATTTCATCCCCCGACAAGGGAAATGTTAAATTTCCCCCTTTTTGCCAATAAAGCAGTTGAGAATCAGAGAAGTTATACCAGCTAATGCTAGCTCTCAGAACTAAAATGAAGCAGGTTTGTCTGGCTGAATGCAAAGCCTGTGAGATTCTCTGTTGGGATATACTGACAAGGTCCCTAAGAAAGGTACCATCCATCAGCAGCTTGCCAAATAAATGAGCTTATGGGAAATCATAGCTGAAATAACATGTCTTTCTGGACTCCTTATAAGCTCTCTGACACCTCTTATTACCCAGAGTCTTGCAGACATGTAAGGTTTGATGTAGCAAGGACCCCATGTAAACCTTTCTGCCATGAAACCAGCTAGATTCAAGCAAAAAACAAAACAAAACAAAACAAAAAACAAACTAACCGATGAGCACCCCTCCCCCACCCCCCCCCCCAGCGTACTCCACTCTTATTTTCACCCAGCTAGCTAAGACCACAGCTCCCCAAAGAGCAGGTCTGGTCTCTTGCAGGATGCTGGTGTGTTGGCTGTTGCCATGGCAATGGAGGAGCATCTCTGTCATGCACACATGAGCAGCACAGAGTGGGTTTCCTCTGCCTGGGATTTATCAGCAGTTGTTTTCCAGCAGCATCTTCACACTGCTTCAAGGATGAGTGAGAGCGCATCTCTTCTACTTAGCATTCGGCCCACACCAGAAGCACGACTAAGCTTTCCTCCCGTCTGTGTCTAAGGCAACCTCCTCTCTCTACTGCTGAGACAGTTTCTGTTTGATGGCGGTACCTTCCTGGTGGTAGGAAAAGGAGTGAGTGAGCTGTTATGTTTAGAGTCAACAGGCAGTCCTTGGCTTCCTGAGCTTTCTTGGCTAATACCAGTTGTGTGCTAATTAGGGCTTCAGAGTCAGACCCATGTAGGTTTATCACCTGCCTCAGTCACTTATTAGCAAGTAATATAATACCATTTCTCTAATAAAACTCTTTAGCTATAGAGTTAATTATTATTTGCAAAGCTGTTAAAAAAATTAGATGAGATTTCACATAAATAGTATCCAATATCAAGTCTGGCATATGGCAGGAAAATATTCATAATAGAAATTATTTTAAGGAAAGTCTAGGGGGGTGGCTCACACAGTTGAGTGCTCCTCACAGGTGTGGAGCCATGGGTTAAATGCTCAGTGTCACATAAACCAGGTGACAAATGTTTATAATCCCAGTACTCAGAAGATAAAACAGTAATGTCAAAAGTTCAAAGTAAACCTACATGATGTAATGAATTTGAAGTCTTCATGGAATAGATAAGACCCTGACTTTAAAAAAAAAAAGAAAAAAACCTGGAAATTATTTTAAAGAAAGTAACTTAATGAAAGATGTCTTAGCTTTGAGATGGTCAGTTTTTTTGAAGCCTTAGTTCATCACTTAGTGGACTGATAGCTATGTGGCATTTTCTTTTGAATATAAAAAGGAAGATATTGGAGCAAGCTGAGATTCCGTGAAGAGTTTAGTTTGAAAGCCTGGTTATAATATCTCTGATAGAAATTGAAGGGTTTGAACTAAAAGGAAAAGAGAAAGGTACCTTCCCCCCGTATTTGGTGAAATGGCATGGCATGCTACTTCTACCTTTATTGGGCACTGTCTATGCTAAGCATTGTGACAGTGCTATCTATTTGCCATCTTGCTTAATCCAGGCAAGAGCAGTTTTGAGATAGACATCATTTTTGCAAATGAGCTGTACAAGGATAACCTACTAGCAGTATATGGGTAACCTTCTAGTACGTTGCAAAATAAAAAAAGAACAACTTCTAATTTTGTCCTTAGTGTATCTGTACATTGAAAGGAAATTCCCCTCCGGTATCAAGCCACGCACCACATTATATGAGCACCTACGTGGCTGGCCTCAAAGAAAGGCTCCTTGGTGCCAGGGCCAGCTTGAAGCAGATGGTCCTATTTCTTTTACTGAAAAGCATCCAGCTTCAGGGATCTGAGACAACAGTGGTATTCCAAGGTCTCACATTTGACTGCTGTCTTTGTGAGTAGGGTTCTTCCCATCAAGCCTATCTGCATTTCCTCTCCCACCCCTTCTGCTTTCCCCTGTGTGTGATCTGCCAGCAAGCATAATGTAACAGAGGTTCAAGCCATCTGACTGGCTTACCTGCCCAACCCCCCCCCCCACCCCCATTCCTGATCAGGAATAAGTCAATATTCCTATTTACTGGTTTTTCACTTCTCCCTGCACTGCTGGTGTCAGAAGAATGTCTTTTCTCATCTCCAAAATAGCAGCTGGTCCCTTTGAAGCAGGCTAGCTATAGGCTGTCTGCCAGCACCCTCTTTTCTTGGCAGATAGAAGGCATTCCCCATCCAATTATCTGAAAGTCTCCTCGCTTGATGATTCAGCCAACCTCTCCATCATGAGCCAGACCTGGGTAGCCTAAAGTCACCTTGAACGGACCAATAGTGATGACCGCCTTGTATCTGAACTTGAATTCTTGTATCAGCTCTGCTAGGTAGGAGTCTCATTCTTACTTAAACCAATGAAGAAATAGAGGGTCAGAGGAAGAGATTTTCCCCAAGGTCACATCACCTATCACACAGTTCAAACTTAAATTTCAAATTTATAAACTTTTAAAAAAATCATTTATTAGTCTGTGTGCATGATGTAGAGGCTAGCATGGGTCAGTTCTCTCGTTCTACCTTTACACGGGTCCTGGGGGTCAAACTCAGGTCATCAAGCTCTCGTGACCAAGCATTTTACCCTCTAAGCCATCTCACTGGCCCCAACTTCCCAGCTTCAGAAGGAAGAGTAGAACATTCACCGACCCCTTGCTTTTCCTATAGGCTATAACGAATGCTTGGAAAAATATGAGGATTACAGAGCATGGCAGTCCAGGGCATCTACCCCTGTGTCATTTCTAAGCCTTTGTCTTTGCTTGAGACATCCTTCCCCATGCCTTGAAGCACAGTGCAGATGGACAGCCACAGGTTTTTGTGGTAAATGCAGACGTTTTGGAATCTTGGTTGTGTCATTTGCATGTTTCTGATCTCAGGTGATTTATCCAACCCCTCTGAGAATCTCTTTGGTGTAATAGGGCTACCTCCCTCACAGTTTTGTCCTAAGGAAGCAAGCTCGAAGTCCTCCTCTGGTCCCTAGCAGTTAGTAGACACTCACCAGTGTGACCAGCCCTATCACCTGCTGTTCACCCACCGCTGCTGCTAGGAAGCTCCCTGACTATGCTTCCCTCCCCTGTGCCCTGAACTCATCACACAAAGCTGTTATACATGGGTCATGTTTCTCCACTCTTCCTTAGTCTACAATTTCTCCAAGGGCAAAGATTCCTTTTGTCTCTAAAGCTTGAATGCCCTTAGCCAGGTGGGAGGAAGGAATGGAGGAAAAGAAGGGAAGAAACAGAAAAGGCAAATGGAAATGAAAACAAGACGCAAGACTGTTTACGAAATACTGCAGCAAACACACACCCTCTCTCTGTATCCAGGCAAACCAGAGAAGCACCTGGTCTTCTCCCAGGCTCCTTTGCAAGTGCTTCCCAATTCTCCCATTGACAAGAGCCCACAAGACAGGAATACCAATGACTGCTTGAATAGGAAGTCTCAGAGGAGTCCCGCACCCAGGGTGCAGGCAGGCAAGTGATGAGTGGCAAGGCACAGCTGCAGAAAGGAAAATTCCGTCTGTTAGCCAATGGGGACAGACTGCAGCCCCAGGCCTGGTAACAGTGTGTGTGTGTGTGTGTGGTGTGACTATGCCTGAGCTCCTCCCACCTCCAGCAACTGTGGCTGCAGCCCCAGCAACAGCTCAGCCAGGCAGGTGATGAAGGCAGCTACAGGCTCAGAAGGAAGGCAGGTGGTTGGCTGAGGCAGTTCAGAGCTGCTGCTTGGAGACCTGAGCCTTAGGCAGAAGGGCTAGGTATAAGGAGGGGAAGGTCTTTTCCCAGGCTCCCCAGAGCATGTCCACCACCAAACACTTAAGAGGTTTTGTTTTTGTTTTTGTTTTGGTTTTGGTTTGTGTTGGGTTTTGTTTGTTTTTTGTTTTGTTTAAAACAAGGTTTCTCTGGGTAATCCTGGCTGTCCTAAGAACTCATTCACTTTGTGTACCAGGCAGACCTCGAACTCCAAAATTACCCCTCCCAAGTGCTGGGATTAAAGGTATGTGCCACCATCTCCTGGGTCACTTAAGGGGTGTTTAATCCCTCCACAGAGGATAAAACTACTTCTTAGCAATGTATTCGTGATTCTCCCTTCTGACTTCCTAGCTCACCCTCTGGCCTCCCTGTCTGCCACACCCCTTTGTTGATGCTGTTTCCCTCTGCTTGAGACACCCTCTAGGCATTGTGACTGGGCCAGTTTCCCTAAAGCAGATTGATCCCAAGACTGAGACTTGAGTTCAGATAACTTCTTAAATGTGCCATTCTAAGAATCCCCCGTTGAGGTCATAGATAAACAGGATATAGAAGGGAACAGAAAAAGTGTGAACATGAGGACCTTTGGGGGAAAAGCCAGCCAGTTCCACTCAAGGACCCTGGTAGATATGGTAGGACATGTTTGGGGGATAGCCTACTAAAGAGATTATAATTTTTCAGTCATATTTTAACCAACCTCCATTCAGTTAGGTACAGCTCCTGGCAGCATTAACTCCACTCTGAACAACAGCCAGGCACATCTTTGCACTAGAGCAGGAACTGAACTAGGCAATTACAGAGTACTGGTACCATCTGCTGTCCTTGTCAGTCTAGCTAACAGCTCCACATTGTTCACAGCCAGGCTCAGTCTTAAATCTCACGGCTCCCTTCTCTGCGTTGCCAGAACAAGCCAAACACATTCCTATCGGAGTGGCTTTCTGCATATCTCCTCTCTGGACCACGGGTTCCTCTCAAGCAGGAAGTAGGAGTTTATTCATTTCATTTCTGTGTTTTACCTCCCAGCACTGAACAAGCAGGTACTCAAGAAATACCAGTGTCGCTGGGCACTAAGATTCAGAGGCATATGATGTCACCTTACCTTTTATGGAGTGGAGGACTGTAGACAAAGATTCTGAATGTACTCAGTGCCATGGAGGAGAAGAGCCAGACCTCTATGGGCTCAGACTTCCTCTGGGCTTCTGGGGAAACTCCACAGCCTCCGATATGCTGGCCTAATTCTTCCTGGCTGTGTGACTGTGCCTCCAATCGCCTCAGTGTAACTAGGGTGGGTATCCTAAAGCCTTCTCCCTAGTGTCAGAGTGGACAGTGTAATTAAAGGGAGTAGAACTGGAGAGATGACTCAGTTGTTAAGAGCACTGAGTATTCTTCTTAAGGACCAGGCTTTGGTTCTCAGCACTAACACAGCAGCTCACAGCCCACTTCAACTCCAGTTCCAGGGGATCCATCTGGTGCCCTCTTCTGGCCTCCAAAGACATGGCACATACATGCTACACATATATACCTGCAGGTAAAACGCTCATATACATAAAATTAAAATAAATAAATCATTTTAATGTCAAGGGACAGCCATGTGACTCAGCCACTGGCTCCAGGAAACTGAGGTGAGGTGCTAGAATTTTCTTTAATTCTCTGTTAAGAACCAGGTCATTTTTTTATTTTTAGAGATTTATTTGTTTATTATGTATGTATACAGTGTTCTACCTACATGTATGCCTGCTGGCCAGAAAAATACACATCAGATCTCATTATAGATGGTTATGAGCCACCATGTGGCTGCTGGGAATTGAACTCAGGACCTCTGGAAGTACAGCCAGTGCTCTTAACCACTGAGCCATCTCTCCAGCACGAACCAGGTCTTATTTATAAAAGGCACTTGGGTGATACACTGGGGCCAGGCCTGGTCTCCATATTTTTCTTCAGTGGGCTCAAATGCAACTGTATGTGTAGGGTAAGTTGAGCAGATCATTGTTGGGATACAAAACAAGAGGTTTGGTTGATGCCACTTAACTTGCCAAAGAGTGGGTGTGGGGAGAAACTGAATGGTCAGTGGTGGCTGAAACAATCCTTTGTAGAAGTCACAATCTAACAGAGGAAAGGTGTTTTTAGAAATGAGCTGTGTTAGGCTGCAGAGCTGGCTTAGTGGTTAAGAGCACTTTCTGCTCTTGCAGAAGACCTGGGTTCTGAACCCAGCACCCACACAGGAGGCATACAGCTACCTGTAACTTCAGCTTCAAAGGATTTGACAGCTTGTTCTGGACTCTGTGGACACCTGCACCATGAGCACATACCCTACACAGACACGTACATATATATACACATAATTAAAATTAAAAATAAGGGTCTGGAGAGATGGCTCAGTGGATAAGAGCATTGTCTGTTCTTCCAGAGGTCCTGAGTTCAATTCCCAGAAACCACATGGTGGCTCACAACCACCTCTACTGGAATCTAATGTCCCTTTCTGGCATGAAAACACACATACAGATAGAGCACTCATACATAAAATAAATAAAATCTTTTAAAAAATAAAAATAAAATTTAAAGAAAAAAAAAAAAAAAGAAATGGCTACTGTTAGCCAAGAATGCTAGCACACAGCTGTAATCCCTACACTCAGAAAGTAGAAGCAAAAATATTGTGACTATGAAAAGAAATGACATTTATCACAAGTAACAAAAGAATAGATAAGCTTTATTAATTTTCCATGTGTTGTGATGTACACATACTAATGGAAGAATAATGCTTGACTGTTTCCTAGGCCACTTGTGTAAAGAACTTGATAATACATTTGAAGCACTTTCTTCTGTCCACTCCAGAATTTTAGTAAATCCTGCTATCTCAGTTTGCTGTTTGTTACTGTGATAAGCACCCTGATTAAAACCAACTGGGGGAAGTAAGGATTTATTTGGCTTACACTTCCGTGCCACAGCTCATCACTGAGGGAAATCGAGTCAGGAACTGAAGCAGAGGCTATGGGGAAATGCTGCTTACTGCCTTGCTCCTTCTGGGTTGTCTGTTTGATTTCAAATATACCCCCAAGACCACCTGTCCAGGGGTAGCAGCACCCACAGTGGCCTGGGCCCTCCTCTGTCAATTAGCAATCAATAAAAAGACCCTATAGGCAAATTGATGGAGACCTTTCCTTCTTTTTAATTTAAATTCATTTTTAAAAATTTATTTATTTTACATCCCAATTGTAGACTGCTCCCTCATCTTCTCCAGGTCCCACTCTCCCTCCCCTAGTCCTCATAGATGGGGAGCTTATCTCCCCCATCAACTGACACCAGCCTACCAAGTCTCATCAGGACTGCCTGCATCCTCTTCCTCTGTGGCCTGGGAAAGCACCCAGCCAGGGGGAAGTGATCAAAAAGCAGGCAACAGAGTCCGTGGCAGAGACAGCCCCTGCTACCCTTACAAGGGGACCCTTAAAGAGACTGAGCTACTTCTGAGCAGGGGCCTAGGTCCTCTCGATGTTTGGTCCACGTTTGGTGCATCAGTCTCTGCTGGCCCCTCTGGGCCCAGATTTGCTGGCTCTGTTGGTCTTCTTATGGAGCTCCTGTGTCCTCCAGGTTATTCTATCCCCCAACACTTCCATAAGACTTCCTACCCTCTGCCCAAAATTTGGCTGTGAGATTCAGCTTCTGTTTTTGATTCCCTGCTGGGTGGAGTCTTTCAGAGGATATCTATGGTAGGCTCCCATCTTGTTCTTTCTCTTCAACAGCTTCCAGTGTCTATTTTATTCCCTTTCTGAATGAGAATTAAGTATCCTCCATAGGGTCCCCTTGTTACTTAGCTTCTTTAGGTCTGTGGATTGAATATGGTTATCCTGTATTATATGGCTAATATCTGCTTATAAGTGAGTATATACCATGCATGTCCTCCTGGGTTTGTGTTACTTCACTCAGGGTGATCTTTTACAGCTCCATCCATTTGCCTGAAAATTTCATAATGTCCTTGTTTTTGATAGCTGAATAGTATTTCACTGTGTAGATGTACCACAGTTTCTTTATCCATTCTTCGGTTGAGGGAAAGCTGGGTTGTTTCCAGTTTCTGGTTACTATGAATAAAGCTGCTATGAACATAGTTGAGCAAATGTCCTTGTACAGTGGAGCAACTTTTGGGTATATGCCCAGGAGTTGTATAGCTGGGTGACTCTTCTTTCCATTTGACTCTGGCTTGTGTCGAGTTGACAAAAAACTAACTAGGACACCTGCCTTTGCAATTCATTGTTTTTGTCATGTATGTATTTATACCTGACCAGTAGAGTGATTGTTGACTTTGTATGATCTTGCTGTATTTGTTCTATTTGAAGCTTACTAAATGTTTTTAATATGAAGAATTCTCATCTTTAAAAAAAATTAGAAAATTATCTATCAGTTAGAGGGATTTTCATAAGAGCTCAGATTCTACTTGAAGGAAGATGGTAGGCATCTTTCTGGCTCTCATGATTTGAGGGGAAAATAGTGTTATGTGTTTACTGAATGCTACCTCAGTTTTCTCATGGTGACTAACTGACTGGACACCAAAGATAAGTCTGTCCACAGAGCCTCAGACTGAAGCAACACAAGTTTTAATTTTTCATTTTCTGCCATGCTGCGATTACCTTGTGGTGGATTAAAAGACTGGAGATTCAGCAGTGTGTTGGTATGTGTATAGGCCACTTCTATAGCCAGACTCCTCAGAGAATCTCTGTCTCCAGGGATCTGGGCTTTGCTAACAAGCTAGAGGCAGGAACTAGAACCTAAGTCAAATGTGATGCCTCCCAAGACAGCCTAAGACAACACAGCCAGAATGAGGATTTTTAAATTGTTGCCAAAACAAATCCATTCAGGAAATATGAAAGAAAGAATAAATTCTTTATAATAGCAGTTAAAAAGATAGATTATCCACCAGTAAAGATAACAAGATGTATACCAATTCATTTGGAAAAAAAATAACCGGACTAAGGGACAACAAAGAGCCATTGAACAGCAAAAAAGAATATCATGGTCCCATAAAGGAAGACAAAGCATTATAGAGATGCCATTCCTGCCTAAATCAGTTTGGAAATGTAGTCAATCAAACATAAAGTAAGCCAACAGATGGGGGGGAGGCTAACTTGGCAAGCAGCTCTAAAATGTATATAAAAAAGAAAGAATAGCAAGAAGATTTATGAAAATAGGCAGTTGTGGTCTCTACAAAGCTAAAATGGATATTAAGCTATACCAATATTAACACTGGTGCTTACATATCAAGAGACAGAACAATAAATAGAAAACTCAGAGACAAACCCTTATGTATCCAGAAATCTAGTATAGAATAAACATGGCATTTCAAACCACCAAGGCCAAGGTGGTAAAACAAAAAACACTGGAATAAATGGACAGTTATATCAGAAGCCAGTCTCCTTGGGAAAAACTTCAGTTCAGTTAGATCAATTTCTCACATATTATGCCAGAAATTTTCCAGATGGATTAAAGCCAAAATAGTAGGAGAAGAAAATAAGAAATTTTATTTTATAACCTTGGAATAAGAAATAGCTGTCTAAGAGTGATAGATTGCAAAAGTCATAAATCTAAAATTTGATAAATTTGACTGGTTATATTTCTCCATGGAAACAAAAACTTTCATAAATTCAAAAGGCAGCCAGGCATGGCGGCTCATGCTTGTAATCCTAGACCTCAGGAGGCTGAAGTGGGAGGGTTGCCACAAGTTTGAAGACAGCTTGGGCTATGTAGTGAGTTCTAGGCCAGCCTGGGCATTGAAGCTGTATCTTACAAAACAAAAATTCAAAAAGCCAAAACCAAATTTGGAAAAAAAAAAAAAATACTTCCAATCTATACCACAGGCACAGGACAATACTGTCCCAGTGCCTGTTTATATGCCACCATGCTGCCTCTCCTCGGTGCTAATGGACTAAACACTGAAACTGTAAGCAAGCCCCAATTAAATGCTTCCTTTTGTAAGAGTTGCCTTGGAGTTGTCATGGAGAGCAATCAAGGAAGAGGCCAACGTTGAGCAGTGGCCACATGGGCTCTCACACACAAAAGAGATGATGCAGAAAAAGTGCCATGTCTGGCATAAGTGAGAACATGTCTTTTGCATTGCTCAAAAGACACGTGTAACAGCTTAGTGGCTATCAGCCATAGACAAGCACTCTATCACTGAGCTGTATCCCCAGCAGGCAGAGAGCTAGACCACTGACTTTCCCAACTTGGCTGTAAGGTTGCATCTGCACTTCCTTGCGGTCACAAAGCTGCTCCTTTATCTCAGAAGATGTGTAAGAAATAAAAGTCTCAGATCCCCTTTTGCTATTATTTTCTTTATTTCTCTCAAAGCCTCTCATAGTCAAGAACTAACAGATTTTTGTTGATTTAAACAGAGCTCTCTGGCCCTGACTGCTCCTGGAAAATTCCACTGCGGTTCTAAATATACTAATCTATAATTGTGGCTCAATTTGGTTTGCATTTAGAAAGCTCAGTATATGCATTTTGCACCCTGCCTTGACTGATTCGCCCCTAGACCTGTCGACAAAGCCATCCCACCCACTCATCACATTCCTGCCAGACCTTAAAAGCAAGCTATTAATGGTAGCTGATGCTCTGGGCAATCCTCAAGGCTGGTGGCTTCTTATTGCTACTGACTTGACTCTGTCCCATCGATCCTGGCTCTCTGTTCTTTGATTTCTACCTCTGCCCCCCTTTGGGTGATGATGATGGTAATAATGATCATTGTTGTTGTTTTTAATAGACTGTCTTTGGCATGGGGAGATGGCTTAGTAGGTAAAGCACCTGCCACAGCAGCCTGATCGCCTTGGTTCAGATCCTCAGAGAATGTCAAAGCCAAATGCAGAACAAGCAACTGTGTTCTACTCTGCCCTGTGCCCCACACCTACAGCTAGGAGATTATGGTAAGGGAAGGCAGAAGGATCCTTAGAGGTTCACAGCCCAGCTAGCCTAACAAAGCAGCAATGAACAGGGAGAGCCTGTCTCAAGTGGAAAGCAAGGATTGAAGATGTCCTTTGACAGCCATACTCACACTTTGGAGTTATGGACAAGCATAACCACACCCTGTCAGATTGTTAAATTCTATTACCTACCTCACATTTTCTTTTCTAACCCTTTATTGGGTAGTTTCTCTAAAAATGTATCTGCATAGCTACCATGTCTTCTTGTTTGAGGATTAGATTACAAGAATTTTATTTCCTCACAGCTCTGGTGGCCAGAAGTCTGAGATTGAAGTATCAGTGGGATTAGCTTCTTCCACTGCTCTTCTCAGCTTATAAATGTTCATATTCCCATGGTCTCCTTGATATGTGCACAAAGGTATCATTTCTTTGTGATGAGAAGACTCAAATACCCCCTCAGGACTGCTTATGGCTCAGTGGTAGACTTCAGGTTTAGCCTGCAGGATACCATGGGGCCAATTCTCAGTACCAAAACAGCTAGACAAACAAAAACCTCTCTGCTAGCTATTTGGAAACATTTAGTGCTTTTTGTCAACCACAGGCTGCCATGTTGAGTCTGACTCACTCAATCTATCTATCTATCTATCTATCTATCTATCTATCTATCTATCTATCTCTTCCTCCCTCCCTTCCTCTTCCTTCCCCTTTCTCTCCCCCCCCCCTTTTTGGTGAATTTTGTACAGTGCATTTGATCATATTGACCTTCCTCCCCAAACACTTCCCAAATTCACCCCTCCATCCACCCAACTTTAACTCCTTTTTTTCCTATCAAGACCAATTTATGCTGCTCAAATATTCTTGGATGTGTGGCCTTCACCAGAGTCTTAACAAGTACAGTCCAGTGCCAAGAACCAGTTTCTTCTTTTAGAGTTGTTGCTTAGTGAGGTCCCAAAGACCTATAGATGGTACAGGTTATTGCCAGATTTCTTAGTTACTCCCAAGAACTTGATGGCAAAGACCCTGTTGCTGAAGACACCGCGTTACTTGAGTGCCAGAACATGAAGAAATCTAGCTGGCACTGACATAGAGCCTCCATTCCCACTGGCTAGCCTTCATGGTGCTCAAAGGTGTTAAGGAGAAAAGCAATCACCAGTGTTAACCAGCTTGGACTCCTAAGAACTATAATAACATCTGGCCTGGAAAGGCATGCCCACTAATACTATAGTGCCACACACATCATGGGAATGACCCTCTCTTGAGGATGGTTAGTTAGTGCATCTGTCTTTGGCCAAGCAAAACTTTCCCTGAGAGGTTTCTTTATACTCTGCTAGAATAAAGAATTGGTTTGTGGCATTGGAATCTATAAGACAAGAAGAAGTTCAAGACTTACTCACAGCCCTTTTTATCACCTTTGCTAGTTTAGGTCTTTTGAAGTGTAAGTGTCAAAGTCATTTTCCAAGGAAAACACCCTGGGAGGATGAGGAAGTGTTGGGGAGGAACAGAGAGAAAACGCCTTATGCCATGGTATAGGCAGCATTGGTACCTCTAAGAGAGAAGGGCAAAGGAAAGATGCTTAACTAGGAGTCTCAGCCTGAAGTTCTAAGAATGTGTTGGCTAGGTCTACAGGGAGTTGCCAAACAAAAATTGCCAGTTAACAGACTGAGTAAGCAATAGGCCCCCTTCATACTCACACATTGATATTCATTTATTGGAGAGAAGCAATATAAGGTCACTTTGACTTCAGCAAATCACTACTGTGGATTCAGAGGGGATGGAGGCTTTTCAGTCCACTCTACTCTCTCCAGCAATCTGTCTTGCAGGTATCTAGCACTCTGGTCCTCCAAGAAGTAGACACTAAGGACTTAGATGTGCAGAGTTTTATTGTACGAATCAGCTGTGCAAGAAAATAGGGAAAAGAATCAGAGAAAGAGGGAGAACCTTTAGACCACAATGCAAATCTGATTACTGGTGAAAGACAGCAAGCAAGTAGTATCATCCTTGACTACCCTATGACTCAAGGAAGGTTTAACAGGCTGTTAGGGAATCTCAAGCCAATGTCAGTCCTGGACTGTTCCTGCCTCAGTACCCCTGACCTCAATGGTCACTGGCTTGCAGAGAATATAGAGGACAGTCTAAGGACAAATAGGTGACGAACCAGTGAATCACTCTGTAGCTGCAATTCTTAGGCACATTGTCACAAGCACCCCAAGGAAATCTGAGTGGTGTATCCACACAGCTTCCAGAACAGGTTACAAGGAAACCTAGCTTGCAATAATCATGACATTACTATACTGAGAAGAAACCCACATAAGCTCCCAATGCCATTTCTTCCTGAAATCCAGCTTTCTCTGCCTTCAAATAATATCACTATTCAAATTTGGCTTGCTGAGCTGATATATTTCTTTCTCTCTCTCTCTCCCTCTCTCTCTTGCTGATGCTGGGTTGAATTGCAACCAAAGGGATCTTGATTAATACAGACTGAAAGAAAACTAACTTGAATGGTGAAATCTGGGCATTTTCGGTCAGCTGTTGGGGGAGCTATTTTTGGTTAGATAATTAAAATCAAGTCAAATAGCAAGGCCTTAGGAAGTAGGAATACATTGACAAATGAGAAATGATGTGGGTATTTGCTACAACAATGATGTTTTTGCACTGAATTTATATATAACCATGAATTCCTTGAGTCAGCACCATGCACTGTAGTTTTTATAGCTTCAGCATGTATTGGAGTTCCCAGAACACAAAGCTCAACAAGTTGAATAAATAAAATGGAATCTCTCCCCCTTCCCCAAACATGAGCTCACAATGAGGCAAACAGACACACTACTGCACTAAGAGCCACAGTGGAATTATATACAAGACACCATAAAATCAAAGAAGAGGAACATTGAACTATGCCTGAAGAGAAAGAAATATTATACCTGGGCAGAAGAGACAGCTCTGGATAAGAGTGATTCTTGTGCAAGAATGAGGACCTAAGTTCAAGTCCCAGCTCCCACATAAAAAGCCAGGCATGACTGAGCATGCCTATGACCCGAGCATTGGTAGGTGGAGACTGACAGATTCCAGGGCCTTGCTCGCCAGCCATCCTAGCTGAAAAGGTGAGCTTCTGCTTTACTGAGAAGCCCTGTTTCAAAGGCAATAAGGTAAGGAGAAATAGAAGAAGATACCTGACGTCCTCTGCTGGCTCCTACACACAAGCACACACATCCTCACAGTCATGTGCATGCATTGCACACACACACACACACACACACACACACACACACACACACACACACAAAGAAACATTCAACAACTGAGCTGGACTGTAAGAGATGGGCGAGACTGTGCTAATAAGAGAAGGGGTAGGCAAGGGGAACATCAACAAAGCTATGATGGCATAAACATACGAGGATTTAGGAGTAAGCCAGTAGCCAATAGCTGAGCCATAGCCTCCACGTCTTTTAAATGGAGTCTTGCTCTTTGGTGGTTATCTAATGTTTAGTAAAGGCTTAGAACACAGTACGTGCTCCATGCCCTTTTGGAAATAGTGTTTCAAAGTAGCCAAAGTATGATGGGGTTCGGAGGGGTCAGGGATGGAGATAGATAAGACCAAACAAGTTAGAACCAGCTAGTGACAAACAGTTTAAAATAATGAAGTACGTGGTAAACCGAGCATGGTGGAGCACGCCTGTAATCCCAGCACTTGGGAGGCAGAGGCAGGTGGATCTCTGTGAGTTCAAGGCCAGCCTAGTCTACAAAGTGAGTCCAGGACAGCCAAGCCTACACAGAGAAACCCTGTCTCGAAAAACCAATAATACATAAATAAATAGGCAACTGGGCCAGAGGTGTAGCGTGGTTAGTAGAGTGCTGGCCTGTCTTGCACAATAAGACCTTCAGTTCTGTCCTCAGCAGCACATAAAACGTGGTCTGCCTATAATCTCAGCTCTCAGGAGGCAGAGTCAGGAGGAATAGACATTCAAAGCTAGCCTTGGCTAGAGAGCAAGTTCATAGCCAGCCTGGGCTTGAGGAGACACTGTCTCAAAAAAAAAAAAAAAAAAAAAAAAAAAACCATACAAAACACGTAACATGAAAAATTACTAGAATGACATAGTAACATTGCATGGGGATGCCAGCCCATCAGCACTAGATAAGAAGAGGGAAGATGCAAGAAAATGGCCTACTGGGTGGCCTGGAACTCACAGAAACCTCTCTGCCTCTGCCTCTGCCTCTACCTCTGCCTCTGCCTCTGCCTCTGCCTCTGCCTCTGCCTCTGCCTCCTGAGTGCTGGGACTAAAGGCATGCACCACCATGCCCTGTCAGAAATTGATTTTAAAACCCATTTTTCTGCCCCGGTATTGAGATAGATAGATAGATAGATAGATAGATAGATAGATAGATAGATAGTATTGAGATAGATAGATAGATAGATAGATAGACAGACAGACAGACAGACAGATAGATATATATAGGTATAGATGTATATACACATACTTCTATGCCAGACCCGCTTCATCCCTTCCATTGTATCTAGCCCAATCGCCTGTATACCAGTGCACAGTGATCCTAGAGTTCAGAGAAGCCTAAGGTAGTGCTCAAAGTCATTTAGTCAGTGACCAGCAAGGCAAGGAGTGTAACCCGAGCATTTCTAACCTTTAAACTCATGTCCTTTTCACAACAAAACACTGCTTCTCTCGAGGATGAGGCACTTTTCTTTCCTTCGCTGTGATGGGCAGCTGTCTCCAGGGTCTGAAGTGTTGTGTGTCGTCGAACCCTCGGTTTCACCGGGCACACATGCATCATGTGGTTAGGTGCCTCTCTGTGGTCAGCTGTGCAGACAGATCTGCTGTAGCTCCCAAGCCGAGCCACAGTCCGACTTGGCTGCTGCTGTAAGGGGGGGTTTCGCCCCTCCAGTTTTGGGGAACTTCCCAATCTTCGGTATCTTTGGTTGACCTTCACAGAGAAGGCATCTCTGTCTTTCAAGTCTGTGTTACTGGTGAGAAAGCACCCACCCATTTAGCCCTGTTTTGTAACAAGAAGTCCTGCTTAAATGTGCCCTGTAAAGAAATGGAACTCGGATCTATAACTGAAAGCTCTCAAGTGGGTTGGGGGGTTGGGGGAGTGAACAGTAACAACTTCTAAACTAGCTGTCAAGAAATGTGGTAATTGGAGAAAAAATAAGCTCAAGGCATCGGTGTGATCACACCGTTATATAAACTGTTTCCCTCTCCTTCTGCTTCCCCCGGAAGTGAGAAGGACCCAGGTAGGAGAAGCAGCTTCTGCATGTGATCATCCTGTGATGAGAAACAGGCGAGTGATAAGGAACAGAGAGGCTAGTGGGAGTTGAAGATTCTGGCAGCGTGTTTCATGGCACCCTCATCTGAAGCTTGTCCAGCATGGATAAGTTCTGAGAAGACATCAGCTAAGGACATTGAGGACATTTCAAAAATATCGTCTGCCCAGCAGCCAGGTTAACTTTCTGTTCTGAGCTTTCTTGTCTTATCTGACCTGACATTGAAAGCAATATGGTGTGCGGGTGATCTTGGTGAAGGCCATGGAACAAGGAAGTGGCAGAAATGAGGCTTACTCTTCAAGCACTTTATGGCTTGTATTTGCAGATGATTTTTAAGATTTTTTTTACTTTATTTCATCTTATGCAAATGAGTGTTTTGCCTGCATGGATGTCTGCTTGCATGCCTGGTTTCTAAAGAGACCAGAAGAAGGCATTGGATCTCCCGGAACTGGAGTTACAGGTGGTTTTGAGTTACCACGTGGGTGCTAGGAACTGAACCTGGGTCCTCTGGAAAAGAAGCCCTCTTAACTACTGAGCCATCTCTCCAGCCCATTGTAGAGTCTCTTAAGATGAAAATTTGGTCTTTTAATATTGGATTTTTTTTTCTCTATTAAGTTCAGTTTTTCATTACCCTTAAAAGGCTGCCTGACTTTGAGTCTTCATTAGTCCTTCACCAAAGTAGGTAACAGGTAATTTGTTGAACATGTAATCAGAATACCCCTCCTCCATTTTTCATTCTTGCTTCTTCCTCCTTCTCCCTGCACTGAGACTCCTGTCAGCTTGCCTCATCTTCTCCACTGTTCCCTTTCTCCACAGAAAACCTACTTTCAGGAAAGCCGTCCATATCAACATACACCTACCTATTGAGCCCTTGGGCTTTAACAAGGAGAGAAGGCTGGCTTGTGGTTGAGAGATGAATATTTAGTAGCAGAACCTAAGCAATCATGTCATAGAGGGAAAGCGTGTCTGAGAAAGTCACATCTTCCTGACAGTCACCTCGGTAAGGAGCCACCTCAGTGCATTATGAATCAGATCACTGTCAGGACTCGTTCTGTGCAGTGATCATCTGCACTTGGTTTGCTCACTTGCACACGTTGGATGTTGTGCCTCATAATCTCCTGCTTAAAGCTGTAGTGTCCAGTGGTGCCTCCTTCACATGGTAGTAGGCCAGGAAGAGGAAGAACACAGACCTAGGGGTAGATATAGCCTTCAAAGGCCCATTTGCCCAAGCCAGGCCCTACCTACTAAAGGTTCCAGGGTCTTCAAAATAGTCACTGCAACCTAGGCACCAGACACTTAAAACATGAGCCTATAGAGTATTTCTCAGATACAAATCTTAACGGCAATCCACTAAACCTCATATTATTCATCTGTAATCATGAGAAATAAAAATACCTACCTCACAGTATTGAAGAAACTCACAAGACACCAGTACATGGAAAAGTTCAGCCAGTACTGGTCATAACCACTGCCTCCTGCTGCAGAGTGACCTACTCTTTGCCAGGCAGCAGTCTGTCACTGGTGAACACTCTTGCAGTGAACTGTGGGGATGAAGCTTTCCTTAGTTGTATTAAATTATCTGACTGACTCAGAGAGACTTTTATGTCCAAAAGCAATTGGAAGTCTGATGAGAAGGAAAAAAAAAAGATTTCTTTCTTAAACAAATGGAGCTTTAATATTCTAACTTTTCACCCCAGCATGTTTGAGTCACTGAAATTAATTGAGTTTGAATATTGAAAGAAGAAAATTATCCTCTTCGTGTTTTCGCAATTCAGCTCCCTTGAAATCAGTATGTCACACCTGGCCAGCATTATAACACAATTAGTTCTTAAATTAACAAGAAGAAAAAGTATCACATTTTATTAAGTCATCTTAGGGAAAAAAATGTTGTATTCTGGCAGCTCAATTATTTGTGACAATTTCAGTTCTCACTGTTCAATACCTATATATTGAACAAAAAAAAAAAAGCCTATATAAAAATACATGTTTTGCCAGGCAGTGGTGGCGCACACCTTTAATCCCAGCACTTGGGAGGCAGAGGCTGTTGGATCGCTGTGAGTTTGAGGCCAGCCTGGTCTACAAAGAGTCCAAGACAGCCAAGGCTACACAGAGAAACCCACTCTTGAAAAAAGAAACAAACAAAAAAACCAAAACAAACAAACCTGCATGTTTTGTACCACAGAGATGTGTGTGCATCTGTGTTTATTGCTGCAATTGTTAATAATAGCTCAGAAGTAGGGCCATTCTAGATGCCCATGAAGAGATAAATGGGTCAAGACAATGAAATACATAGTAAAAGTTTTCCAGCTGTAAATAAAATTGCAGAAATTAGAGAAAATTGAAAATCATTGTGTTAGTCTGTGCCTTGACTACCTACCTCTCATTCCTGAGTGCTGGGATAAAAGCCATGAGGTGGTTAGCTTTGTCAACTTGACGAAATCTAGAATCACCTGGGAAGAGAGCCTTAATGAAAGATTGTCTATCTTAGATTGACCTGTTATGTCTTGATTATGTTAACTGAAGTGGAAAGACCTCCCCACTGTGGGTGGCACCATTCCCTAGGCAAGAGACAATTGTGAAAGAGTGGAGAAAGCAAGCTGCGCATGCATACATTCATTATTTTCCGCTTTTAACTGTGGATGTAATAATGTGACTACCTGCTTCAAGATCCTACTACTTTGATTCCTCCATGATGATAGACTCTAACCTGATATTGTGAGCCAAATAAACCCTTTCTTCTTTAAATTGCTTTTATGGGGATATTTTATCACACTAACAGAAAAGAAATGAAGATAATATCCCAAAGCCCCAGGGGATAATCAGTATGTTCCTTAGACAGGCTTTGAATAGTTCTTCCTTTATTTTCTTATATCCTACATGGCCTTTTCCCAATCCAACATATATATTAAATATGAAAGAGTCTAACATATATTTTACATTCCTTCCTTCCTTCCTTCCTTACAACCATGTAACAGTAACCTGGAGTGGACATGTTGTTCTAGTCATATTACTAATAATAGTTATTATAATTGAAGCTGACTTGGGTTTTCTGTGTTTGGGGGGTGTAGTTCGGTTGACCTCCTCTCTAGTTTAGAAACACCCTCTCATTCTCCAGCTCTTGATGGAAGGCAAAAATGGTCTCCCAAGGTGGATGCCAGTGGCCCAGATGCACTCTTTCTCAGATTTTCTGGCAACCAGACCATGAACACACACTTGTAATTGGCAAGGCTGGTCTTCTTGGGACTTTGATTCTGGAGTTAGTGATGAAAAATAGGAAACACAGTGAAGCAGTCTCAACTCCAACTTCTAGGGGTGAAAATACAGAGGTTTCCAGGGCTCAGGTGTAGGCTGTTTGAACCAGAGTACCTGGTGTTCAGCAGTGACAGCAATGGTACTATCAATGAGGTGGTCCCAAGGCTAATTTTTACATGTGGTTCTGGCTGTATATTTCCTCTTATTCTTTCCCATCTTCTAATCCTGGATCTTTAGCCCTTCTGGCAGTTCAATGAGCTCCCAATATCCTTCGCTTAATTCACTTCTTGCTAACACCATCAGCCCTCCATACATGTGGGTTCTGCATATTGGGATTCACCTACCTATAGATTGTAAGTATCAAAAAAGAATTTCATCTGTACTGAATATATACAGTTGTTTTTCTACTGTTATTATTCCAGAGAAAATATATCATAACTCTACTAAATATTCTTAGTGTTGTTTTGGATATCATAGATATGCTAGAGATGGGTTGAAGTATACAGAAAGGTGTATAAAGGTTCTATGAAAGTACTCTACCATTTTACATTGTGGGAAGCTGAAGCTCCTGGCAACCTGCCAGGCAAGATGACTTGCAATTCTGCTCCTGGCTGGTAAACAAGTCCTTATTTGGGTTGTGGGCCGTGCTTTGCTCTGATGTATGCACCCCGCCTTGTCGGGAACCAATTGGAGCTACCGACATAAGAGCTGCTGATTGGGTGAGGCAGAGGATATAAGAGGGGCGCTGGGGTGCAGGAAAAGAAGCTTGCTGAAAAGGTTCCTGAATAAACTGCCTGGAGAAGAATGCTCGGGTCGTGTCCTTATTTTCCGCTGGTCGGAAGGGTCGTGACAAGTGGTGGCCTGTACGGGGACCCTTGTCATTTACGAGCGCTCAGAACTCCTGGTGGTCAGGGCAGTCGACTGGTAAGTTCCCTGGTAAGTGAGGGACAAGCTAAGTTCTCGGATACAGAGACTATAAGGTTCTGGTTAGGACTATAAAGACTCGGTACGAGCAATAAAGTTCCCTGGTAAGCAAGGGACGAGTAAGGTTCTCAGGTACGGAGGCAATAAAGTTCCAGATAGGACTATAAAGACTCAGTACGAGCAATAAGGCTCCCGGTAGAGGACAAAGTGAAACAGAAAATAAAATGGGAAATTTGCCATTCAGCCCTGTGTTTATCGCACTTAAAGACTTGTTGAGAGCAAAATCTGTAACATCATCAGATTCAGAGGGGGAGGACTCAGAAGAGGAAGTAGAAAAGCTGATCCGGAAAATGGAGAAGCTAGAATCAGGGGGGGAGCCTTCGGCTCCTGGGCCGCCTCTATCTGAGTTGCCTCGGCCTCCTCCCTACGTTTGAGAGAACGGCTCGGGGACAGGACGTACCTTTTGCCCAGAGGTGTGGAGAGAGGCACGGACCCAACAGTGCTTTCCTGTTTTTCAGGATGCGCAGGGCAATAGATATCATGAGCCCTGGACTTTAAAATTGTCCAAAGATTGGCAGAATCTGTGCGTACCTATGGGGTGATGGGGTGACAGCTGCCTTTGTTACCACCCAACTGGAAAGTCTACATAGGTATTGCAAGACCCCATTGGATTGGATGAGCCTAGTAAAGGCATGCCTATCCCCTGGACAGTATCTGGATTGGAAGGCCTTTTACATAGAGTATGCGAGTGAACAAGCAGCTGCCAATGCAGCAGCGGGACAGGCTGCCTGGGATCAGGATATGCTCCTAGGGTAGGGCTGCTTTGCCAATCGACAAACAACATATCCTCGACAGGTTTATGAACAAATTAACTTGGCAGCCACAAGAATGTAGAAAGCTTTGCCTAATAGAGGTGAAGTTACAGGAAATCTCACCAAGATAGTTCAGGGCCCCATGGAACCTTTTGCTGACTTTGTGGCCCAAATGGTAGAAGCAGCAGGACGAATATTTGGAGATGCTGACGCTGCCATGCCCCTGATAAAACAGCTCCTCTTTGAACAGTGTACTAAGGAATGTCGCCAAGCCATCAACCCATATAAGAAGAGAGGGTTAAAGGTCTGGATGAAAATTTGTAGGGAGATCGGCGGCACCCTTACCAATGCAGGGCTTGCTGCCGCAGTCGTGCAGATGACAGCAATGCGGAAACCCAGATCTGGAGGTGCTTGCTTTAAATGTGGACAGATGGGGCACATGAAAAAAACAATGCCCTATGCAGAAAGGACCTAAAGAGCGGCCTAGAACCCCTGGTCTTTGCCCAAGATGTAAAAAGGGGAACCATTGGGCTAATGAGTGCCGCTCCATAAAGGACATCAATCTGCAACCATTGAATACTGGATATAGTAGAGCTCGGCCAAAAAACAGGTCGCAGGGCCCCCAACCTCAGGGCCCTCAAATATATGGGGCCATGAAGAGACAGTGGCCCACACTTCGGCCTCCAATGTCTTGGAACCAGCCCGCAGAGCCACAAAAGGAAGTCCAGGGCTTGACCTCTGTTCCACCACCAGACTCATACTAACTCCCCTGATGGGGCCTCAGGTGGTTGAGTCCGATTTTAAGGGCCCCCTTCCTCCAGGAACAGTGGGATTATTGATTGGCAGAAGCTCTACTCCCATGCAAGGCATCCTTGTTCATCCCGGGCTTTTAGATTCTGATTATTCTAGAGTAGTTAAAATTATGGTTTCTTCCCCTAGAGGAGTTGCAGCTATGTCTCCTGGAGATAGGCTGGCTCAGCTCTTAGTCTTACCTAGTTGCCATGATCTGTTCCCCGCAAAAGGCCAGGAAAGAGGAGATAAAGAATTTGGATCATCTGGAGTAGACTCTATGTTTTTTGCCATGAATCTAGACAAAAGGCCAGTAATAAAGCTGAAAATAGAGGGGAAAAGAATAACAGGCCTTTTGGACACCGGCGCTGATAAAAACATAATTTCAAAAAAAGATTGTCCAAAAGGCTGGCCGGTGCTCAGCTCCGCCCAGATGTTGCAAGGCTTGGGTTATGCAAAAACCCTGGATATTAGTGCGAGACAGCTACAATGGCAAGATGAAGAGAGACGTGGGGGATGGATGCAGCCCTATGTGTTAGAACTTCCTGTTACTCTGTGGGGCAGAGATCTCTTGCAAGACATGGGGTTTAGATTAACACGTCCAATGATTTCACTTTGAGATCAGCATCCAAGATAGCCCAGCTTGGATGTCAATGGAAGTATTCGGGTCTCTGTGTAACATCTATCCCCTTTAATAACATATCCCATTCTGCTAACTTGTCCAGACAATTGTCTAAGTATCTTACAGATAATTGGACCGGAGAATTTGAAATCCTACTAAAGGAATTGAGGACTTCAATTGTTCACATCAATTCCACACGAGTTGACCTCACCATGGCTACCGACCTTTCACATTGGATTGCTCAAGCCATGGGCCATCTCCGGGAATGGGCGGGCATGGGGGCATTGGGCCTGTGCCTCATTCTTATCAGCTGTCTTGCATTCTGGTTTATGTGCCGATTGCACAGTCAACAACAAAGAGCAAATGCCATGGTTGTCCAAGCTTTGCAGCCCTAGAGGATGGCCAATCTCCACAGATTTGGCTTGGTTATATGAAGGATCTATGAGCAGTCCCCCAGATCGTCACGTGCAGGATGCGAGGCTTGCACTGCAGGGATGGCGCTGCATGAAGACCAGTGTCATCCTGAGGAGCATGTCTGATTGCATATGGGTTAGTGTCCCAGACCCCATCTCCAGGAAAAAGGCACTGGGTTGGGTGTGGCCAAGCCAGACTCCCTGAATGGGGTTTGGCTGGGCCATTACAATCTCCCATTTTGACAACTGGAGATCATTACATAAGGGACTTGAGCATCTACAGATCTTAGCATTGTCCTAGTGTAGTTACTACTGCTGTGATAAAATATCATGACCAAAAGCAGCTTAAGGAGGAAGGTCTATTTGGCTCACAGGTTACAGTCATCATCAAGAGCAGCAGGGGAGGAACTCAAGGCAGGAACTGAAGGAGATATCATGGAAGAATGCTGTTTACTGGCTTGTTTCCCTTGGTTTTCTCAGCTACCTTTCTATTTTATCCCAGGCCTATCTGCTTGGGACCACCTACGAACAGTGAGCAATGCCACAGGCCAATCTGTTAGAGACAATTCCTAGATATGTCTAGGTTCATGTTAAGTTGCCAAAAGAACAAAAGCAAAAAACAAACACCATCCAAACAACCAAACTAACCTGAACAAATGTCCACAGTGGTCCTGGAACCAATCCCCAGTGGACATCCAGAGTGGTTTCTGCTGCTTGTTGAGTTACCTAATGTAAGGCTTGTCTATCTGTCAATAAACATCTAACTTTGATTTGCTAAATTATGTATCTATGGGAGGGTGTATACACATGTGTACAGGTGACCGCAGAGGTCAGAAGGGGACATCAGATTTCCTGGGGTCGGAATTATAGGCAATGTGAGCTCCCTGACATGAGTGCTAGGGACAAACTCAGTTCCTCTGTAAGAGGAGCAAGTACTCTTAATCGCTGAGCCATCTCTCCTGTCCAAATCTAAGCTTCTTGACCTGACTACAACCCCCTTTGTTTTTGTGTTGGCGGTGTCTCTAATTTCAGAAGTACAATAGGCTTTATGTCTATTTGTCTAATGTGTGTACTCATGTGTGTGTGAAAGCCAGAGGGTGTCATTTCTCAGACACCATCTACCTACTTTTTAAAGATTTATTTTCAGCCAGGCGTGGTGGCGCACGCCTTTAATCCCAGCACTTGGAAGGCAGAGGCAGGCAGATCGCTGTGAGTTCAAGGCCAGCCTGGTCTATAAATCCTGTCCAGGACAGCCAAGGCTAACACAGAGAGACCCTATCTCGAAAAAAAATTTTTTTCGTTGTATGTGTATGAATGTTTTGCTTGTATGTATGTGTGGGCACCACATGCATGCAGTTTCTACAGAGGCTAGAAAAAGGCATAAGATCCCTGAGAACTGGACTTACAGCCACTTGTGAGCTGCTATTTAGCTACTGGGAACTGAAACTGGGTCCTCCACAAGAGCAGCAAATGCTCCAAACTACTGAACCATCTCTTTAGTTCCATGTCTAACTTCTTGTTGTTGTTGTTGTTGTTGTTGTTTAAGACAAAGTCTCTCACTAGCCCGGGACTTACCTAGTTAGCTGACCAGTAAGCTCAAGGGACTCACCTGCCTCTGCCTCCCGAGCACCAGGATTACAAGGATTACAAGTGTGTGCCACCACACACAGATTTTCACATGGGTTCTAGAGCTCAAACTCACCTCCTTGTCCTTGCAAGGTAGGCACTTTTACCAACTGAGTTATCTCCCAAGCTCCCAACAAATGTTTGACAATTTACATAGCTTTCTTGGATTTCAGCCTCTTTCTTTGTAGCTGAGGATGATGATCTCTTACGTGCTATCCTTTGAGTTTGTTTGGAGGACCCAGTGAGAAGTGTGATGTCGGATGTGTAGAAAATACACATCAGATATGAGCTGTAGAGCACTGTGCTGGTAGTGATGTGCTCCTCTGACTTTGGCCTCCTTGGATTCACCATCAAAGGTGGGGTTGAGGATGTGGGCGCTCAGTGATGGAATAGGAAAAGGGCTAGAGCCAGGGAGCCAAACAATGGATTAGTGATTCAGCATTCCATCTGGAGGCAGGAGAGAGAATATTTGAGATTCAGCCCAAACACCCCTCAGTTATAGGAGGGTTGTAGACATCAGCTTTTCTCCTCAAAATCCGTGCTGCTGCCTTCAGAGAATGAATGTCTTACTTTATCATGTTTTCTTCTTGGGTTTATCTCTACTGGCAGGAAGTGAATTCAGAAGACTCACAGGGTGGCTCCGAAGCACTGACTCATTGAGTCCTCTCAGCTCCCTTGCACTGTCTCATAATTCTTTTTCACATATGACAACACAGGGAGGGGCTTAGTGGGTTAACAACATGGCCAAAGTATCAGAGCTAGTAAATGACAGAGCCACAGTATGATCCCATATCTGTTGGACTCCATACCAGTGTTCTTTCTCTAGGGACATACCTGGAGTCAATCCCTGGTACAGCTGTGCAGAGGGATGGGGGGAGTCATAGTGCTTTCCCTGTCTACCAGGGAGACAGAGTTAGAAGGTAGCCATCTGTGACCCAGAACAGAGAGCCCTTGCCAGAACCCAGCCATATCAACTCCCTGATAGCTGATTTCCAGATTCCAGAGCTATGAGGAAACGGGTTTCCATTCATTTTTAACAGTTAATTTTGTGTGTCAACATGCCTGGGCCACAGGGTACCCAGATTGGTTGAGTACTATTTCTTCTGAGGGGTCTATGAAGCTATTTCTGGGTATGAATAGCATTCGAATATGCAGATTAAGGCAAAGTGCCTTCCCAGTGTGGGTTGGCTCATCTAATCTATTTAAAGTCTGAAAATAACAAAGGACAAATAAGAAGAGATTCTTTCTCACTAATGTCTTCAGCAGACATTAGTCTCCTGCCTTTGAACTCAGACTGAACAAGATCCTACATCAATTACTATCCTGATTGCAGCCTTCATAACTGTCAGAAATAAATCTTTGTTGTTTTTAAGTCATTCTTTTGTGGGATTTTGTTATAGCATCCATCCACAGCTAAGGCACATACTGAAAACCAGATCATGGCTAGAGGTTTGGTTTTTGCCTATTTTTTAAAATGTATGTATAGGGGAAAAGTAGGGAATAAGAGGTTCCCAAGCTACACCTCTTGTGACATATTTCATATCCATTATGGTGGGCTGGACAGGCATTATTAAACCCCCAAGTAATAAGTTTTGTCAGCAAAAGCCTGAAAGAGCCATCTGGTTGACCCAATAGAAGACTGGGTAAGAATAAATGGCTGAAAGGGGATGCAAGATTTGTTACCCATTTGTCTTAGGGTTTCTGTTGCTACAATGAAACACCATGACCAAAAAGCAAGTTGGGGAGGAAAGGGTTTATTTGGCTTGTACTTCCATATTGTTATTCATTATTAAAGGAAGTCAGAACAGGAACTCAAACAGGGAAAGATTCTGGAGACAGGAGTTTATGCAGAAGCCATGGAGGGGTGCTTCTTACTGGCTTGCTCAGTCTGCCTTTTTATAGAACCCAGGTGCCAGCCCAGGGATGGCATCACCCACAATAGGTTGAGCCCCTGCCTCATTGATCACTAATTGAGGCAGTGACTTACAGCTGGATCTCATGAATGTCTTTCCTCAATTGAGGCTCCTTCCTCTGATGCTTTGTGTCATCAGCTTGTGTCAAGTTGACATATCCAGCCAGTACAATGTTTCTCCATTCATTCATTCATTTTTTTTCACTGTGTAGCTGTGTGGTTCAGGCCTTCATGGCCCTACACTTCCTCAATGTCTTTCCAAGATCTTTTTTAGAAACTCCTGGTTTGTCTGTGTGCCACCTAGCTCTTTATTCTTGCTCATCCTTCACTATGCAACTGGAAAGATCTTATCTGGACTTATCCCTTCATTTCTTGGTGGTTAAGAACATGACTGTGAAGACTGACTGCTTGGATTCCTACCTCTGTTCTCCTATTACTATTTCTATTGCTTCAGCAAGTGACTCACTTTCCTCACCTATAGAATAACAGGTATAATGGATTGATCGATGGCCTCCCAAAAGATATCAATGTGTCCTAATCCTCAGAAACCTCTATGAATGAAACTGTGTTTTATCAGAGGTCTTTACAGATGTAATTAAGCTAATGGTCTTAGGATGAGATCATCCTAGAGTATCAGCTGGGCCCTAAATTCAATATGTGTCAAAAATCAGTTGGTCATAAAGATATGACTTCATTTCTGGATTCCCAGTTCTATTTCATTGATCTATCACATCTGTCCTTGGGAGTCATTTTTTTAATGGGACATGATTTACACGCCATAAAATCCATTCCTCTAGACTGTCACATTCAATAACTCTTACTATATGCACAAAATTGTACCATGTGCAATTGTCACTGCTAAATCTAGAACATTTTTATCATTAAGGAATTCTTTTATGATCCTTTTTTTTTTTTTTCCAGATAGTAGATTTTTGGTTTAGGGATTATATGTATGTGCACCTATTGATGACGGAGGTGGTGTTCTGTCCTGAGGATCAAATCCCAGTTCTCACACATGCTAAGCATACACTGTCTCTCTGAGCTACATCTATAGGTAGGTGGTGTACCTGTAGGCTTTGGGTAGTATTCTGTTGCTTTGCTTTCTAACCTAAGGTAACTGCCTCATTCTGGTTTCTTGAGGATAACCTTCTTAGTTTTGAGCCCACCAAGACAGTCACTCCCTGTCCTGGTTACATCCTGCCACACTGATAAAACACTTTGGGCAAGAACAACTTAGAAGAGTACAGTGGTTTGAATGAGATGCCCACAGATTTCAAGTATTTGAATACTTGGTACCTAGTTAACTGTTTGGGGAGGATTAGGAGGTGTGGCCTTGTTGGGCGAGTCAGTGGGGCCAGGCTTAAGTTTTTAAAAGCCTTCTACCACCCAGTGTGCTCTTTACTCCCTGTCTGTAGTTCAGAATGTGAGCACTTCTTGCCTGCTGAATGGATTCCTATCCCTCTGGAACTGTAAGCCCCAATTAAACATTTCCTTCCATGAATTGCCTTGATCATGGTATTTTATCGCAGCAGTAGAAAAGTAACTAAGGCAGAAAAGAAAGGGTTGGTTTGGCTTATGCTTCTAGGTCACAGTCCATCCTGGAGGGAAGTGAGAACCAGAGCTCAAGGTAGGAACCATAGAGGAATGCTTCTTTCAGGCTCAATATCTGCCTTCCTCAGGCTCATGTGTAGTGAGAAAATTTTTTTGTTGTTTCTTTTAAAACTCAGTTGTGTTATGTGAATGTTTTTGTTTTAATCCCAGGTGTGGGATTGTCCACAGCCATTAACTATGATTGTCTTGTGCTGTAGGAGGGGAGTGATTTTTGCCAGCTGCAGATAGTTTAATTCTGGGAACTCTGGAAAGGGTATAAATTTGAGAGTCCTGAGAGGGCCTATGATGGCTACTGCTGCTCCCTGCAATGACTGGTTCCTGCTGTTGCTAGTTCTTGCTCCTGTGTTTGCTAGATTGCTGCTTTGCTGAATTGCTAGATATCCTGATGACAAAATTTGGACTTTGCCCCTAGGAACCTGATACTCCTGATCAGCAGGAAGTAATCCAAAGAGGTCTACATCCCCTTTCCCCTCTAGCCTTTTTCTTGCCTGTCTAGTGTTGGGGTCTTGGAAGGGATTGGGGTAGAGAAGGGTGGTAAATATAAGAACCCAATAAAATGGCTACACTCATGCTAGTTAGCTTTTTGGACTGTCAGTCCAGGGAATGGACCCTCCTACATCAACTAGCAATTAAGATAATTACTCATGGCCGCTGTAGTGGCGCACATCTTGTAATCCCAGCACTCAGTGAGGCAGAGGCAGGTGGATCTCTGTGAATTTGAGGCTAGCCTGGTCTACAGAGTGAGTCCAGAACAGCAAAGGCTACACAGAGGAGCCCTGTCTCAAAAAAAAAAAAAACCCTCATAGACATGCCCTTAAACCAACCTGACAATTACTCAGTTAAGCTCTTAATTTCAGTTGATTCTAGACTGTGTCAAAGTTAACCATTAAGTCTAACTTTGATGCTCACTGTAGCATGTATTGTCAATGCCCTACCCATGTGCCTTATCAGTCAGATGTAAACCATATGCCTTTCCAGTACCAGTATCTCTCTCTAAAGGATTTCTCCTAAGCCATAGAAGTCTCTACTACTCAGAATAGCAAGCTGTAACTATCCCTGCTTTACAGGAGCAGCCATGATGGCAGCTAGCATACACATACCCAGCTCCCCCACTTTGTGGGGGTGACTCTGAAGCAAGAGTTTGATCCTAGCTCCCAGGCTTTCCAGAAGGGTTGAGCTCAAGAAGTGCAGTGGGTGCTGGATTTGTCTGTGCCTTTCCTTAACTGCTCAGATCACATCTCTGTGCTTAGATCCTTACTTCAGGGGCCTCTTCTGTGACAGGCCCCACTTCCTGGTTTTTTTTGTTTGTTTGTTTGTTTTGTTTTTTGTTGTTGTTTTGGTTTGGTTTGGTTTTTTTGTTTTGGTTTTTGGTTTTTTTTTTTTTTTTTTTTTTTGGTTGGTTTTTTGAAGTAGGTAACCAATGTTTTCTGAAACCTGCACAATATCATGCAAACAGAACTTACATCCCTTCGTCTAATCAAATTGTTATTTATAAAGCCACATATAAAAATTGTAGAAACTGGGCACGGTGGCTCACACTTATAATGCAAGCACTTGGGGAGCCAAAGCTACACAGAGAAACCCTGTCTTGGAAATGAATGAATGAATGAATGAATTCTAGAATGGCTGTTGCACTGCCAGACTGATTTTCACCTCTCCTCTCTCTCAACACACAGTCCCTAACCCACTCTCCATCTCTAAGTTTCCTGTTGGGCCTGGGAGAGACCTCCTTCAGAGCAGGGAACTATCTAGTTGTGACTGGCTGGGTTCCATTGGATGGCACAGAAGTAGGTCAGCATTTCTTATTTCTACTTATTGTCAATTCCAGGTCCTCTTAGCAGGCAGACTCACTGACCTGCCTGTCAGTGTCAAGGGCTGTCTGAGCCCTCTGAGGAAAATGGATCACAAATGAACTGCTACATAAATACAGTGAACAGCAAAATCACAAATTCAGGCAGCTACAGCAAAGTTACCCTGAGAGCAATAGGATGTGATAAGAGTCCCAGCAAGCATGGATCGGGAGAATTAACATAGTAAAAATGGCCATCCTACCAAAAGCAATCTACAGATCCAATACAATCCCGATCAAAATACCTACACAATTTTTTAAAGACATTGAAAGTTCAATTCTGAACTTCATATGGAAAAACAAAAAACCCAGAATAGCTAAAACAATCTTGTACAATAAAAGGTGCTCCGGAGGAATCTCCATACCTGATCTCAAACTGTACTATAAAGCAATAGTAATTAAAACAGCATGGTACTGGCACAGCAACAGGCTGGTTGATCAGTGGAATCGAATTGAAGACCCAGATATGAATCCACACACATATGGTCACTTGATTTTTGACGAAGAAGCCAAATTCATTCAATGGAAAAAGGATAGCACCTTCAACAAATGGTGCTGATCTTACTGGAGGTCTATGTGTAAAAAAAATGCAACTGGACCCATATTTGTCACCTTGCACAAAACTCAAATCCAAGTGGATTAAAGACCTCAACATAAAACCAGAGACACTCAGTCACTTAGAGGAAAAAGTGAGGAAGAGCCTGGAACATATTGGCACAGGAGACAACTTCCTGAACAGAACACCAATGGTCCAGGCCTTAATGTCAACTATTAATAAATGAGACCTCATGAGGCTGAGAAGCTTCTGTAAGGCAAGAGACACTGTCAAGAGAACAAAGCGACAGCCTACAGACTGGGAAAAGATCTTCACCAACCCTACATCTGACAAAGGTCTAATATCCAAAATATATAAAGAACTCAAGACATTAAACACCACCAAACCAAATAACCCAATTGAGAAATGGGGCTTGGAACTAAACAGAGAATTTTCAACAGGAATATCAAATGGCTAAGAAACACTTAAAGAAATGCTCAACCTCCTTAGTCATCAGGGAAATGCAAATCAAAACAACTCTGAGATTCCATCTTACACCCATCAGAATGGCTAAGATCAAAAATTCAAGTGACACCACATGCTGGCGAGGATGTGGAGAGAGAGGAACACTCCTTCATTGCTGGTGGGAATACAAACTAGTACAGCCACTTTGGAAATCTATCTGGTGCAATCTCAGAAAAATGGGAATAGGGCTTCCTCAAGACCCAGCTATTCCACTCCTTGGAATATACCCAGAAGATGCTCCAGCACACAACAAGAAAATTTGCTCAACCATGTTCATAGCAGCCTTATTCATAATAGCCAGAACATGGAAACAGCCTAAGTGTCCATCAGTAGAAGAATGGATAAAGAAACTGTGGTACATATACACTATGGAATACTACTCAGCTATTAAAAACAAGGAATTCCCGAAATTTGTGGACAAATGGATTGAGCTAGAAATGATCATAATGAGTGAATTAACCCAGAAGCAGAAAGAATCAAATGGTATATACTCACTTATATCTGCATACTCGCCCAAGGGGCATGTCCCACGAAAGCCTTCACTTACCAGGAAACTGGGACAGAGGGGAGGACATCCTATTGGGACTCTAAATGAGAGAAGCATGGGAGAATAGCAAAGTAGAAGGATCCAGAGGGTCCTAGAAACCTACAAGTAGAACATTATGATAGGCAGATTTGGGCCCAGGGGTCCCGCTCAAACTAAGGCACCAGCCAAGGACAATACAGGCGGTAAACTTTAAACCCCTACCCAGATCTAGCCAATGGTCAGAACATTCTCCACAGTTGAGTGGAGAGTGGGGTATGACTTTCTCACATACTCTGGTGCCTCACATTTGACCATGTCCCCTGGAGGGGGAGACCTGATGCCAATCAGAGGAAGGACAGCAGGTTGCCAAGAAGAAACTTGATACCCTATGAGCATATACAGGGGGAGGTAATCCCCCTCAGGAACAGTCATAGGGGAGGGGAATAATGGGAAAATGGGAAGGAGGGAAGAATGGGAGGATACAAGGGATGGGATAAACATTGAGATGTAACAAGAATAAATTAAAAAAAAAAAAAAGTCCCAGCAAGGAGACCCTCAACTGCCCCAATCCTACTACTAGACATTGGTGCCTTCAAAGCCTCAAAGTCACCAGTCCACATGACAAGGTAAATTCAAGGTCAAAGTGGGATCCAATTGGCAAGATGAAAAGCCTATTTCCAGTCAGGTATCAGGAAGGCCACGGTGAGCTTGGCCGCTGAGCTGTACATCACAGCTATGAGCATAGGGAACTAGAAATGGAGTCAGTAACTAGTATAGGCAGTGACAGCCTCATGGAAGCAGCTCATCCTTGAAGCTGGATCACCTGACCTACAAATCCCAGCTCTGCAGCTTCTCCGTGGTACCAACCTTGGGCATGTGCCTCAGTCTGCCTAGGTCCCAGTATTTGTATCTGTCAGGTGAAGGTAAGCATCACAAGAGCCTCTCAATAAAGTATTTCCCCCATAGTGCTAGGGTTTACATACAGGGCTTTAGCCATGTTTGGTTAGCATCCTACAATTGTATTGTGTCCCTAGACCTCTTTTTATCTTATTTATTTCTTTTTTGAGACAATGTCTCTCTTAGTTACTTAGACTGCCTTTGAACTTAGTCTGTAGCCTGGTGTCTTGGTTTCTTTCCTATTGCTGTGACAAGACACCATGACCAAGACAACTTAGAAACCATTCCATTAAGGGCTTGCTTACAGTTTCAGAGCATGAGTCTATGACCATCATGGGCATGGCAACAATCAGGCAGGTACAGCTGAGAGCTTACCTCTAACCTGCAAGAAAGTGAGACTGGGCCTGGCATGGGCTTTCAAAATCTCAAAACCCACTCCCAAGTGAACACCTCCTCCCATAAGAACATATCTCTTAATCCTTCCCAAAATAGTTTCACCAATTAGGGACCAAGCATTCGAATATAAGAGCCTATGGGGACCATTCTTATTCAAACCACCACATGCAAGCAAACCTTGAACTTGACATCCTCCTGGATCAGCCTTCTCTGGAACAGGAATGCAAGCCTATGACACTAAATTACTGTGAAGATATCCTAAAAACAGGAAGAGTTTCTGTCATTCCCAGATAGGCAATTCTAGAAACATGGTGGTTATAGACACAACTTTAGGAGGCAAATTGACAAATTTACAGATTCTCTTTTTAAGGGGTGTGTGTGTGTGTGTGTGTGTGTGTGTGTGTGTGTGTGTGTGTGTGTGTGTGTGTGTGTGTGTCCAGGGCTTTTATAGAACCACGTGCACCTGTGCTGCTAAAAGTCCTTCCACAGGTGAAACAAGTAATATTCCCTCCTTCTCCTAATGTTCCAACAACAAACCGAGTTCATTCAGTCTGGGAACCATTGAATTAGTTCATTGGGCCTCCTTACAGAGCATAGGTAAGGAGTTAGTTACCTACAGACCTGTGGGTGCCCCTGCCCATAACAGACCACATCCGAGAACTAGCTGCAGAGATGAGGCCTCATCTCCTAGACTTGTCATCTAGCCCCTCCCTGAGGCTGTGTGCAATTGAGGCAGAGTTGCATAGAACAGGTGGTACCTACCAAGTGGCTGGAGACTCAGGTAAGGGCCCTGTGCCCCTCCCCACCCCTACATGTAAATAGTCAGCAAGTCCAGCTGGCATAATTTATTTGCAATGGGACACAGTAGAACTTCCCAAGATGGTGAGTTCGTCTTAATCAATTTTTTTCACAATATTAAATACATTGTGTTAGCTCCAAAATGGGTCCCTAAAATGGCAGGGCCACTGCCAATGTCCTACCTGACAATTGAGCTCAGCTCAGGTAGAGCTCTGACCAGGGAAACAGAAGGATTTTATTGGGTAAATAGAACCCTAAATGGCATTCCTCAGAAATCTCCTGCCGTTCGCTTCCCTTATCTGACCCCTACAGCCAACTACCTCAGCAAAGGGCTCCTGGTTAACCCAAACAAGCCTACAACCGATCAACGCCTCTGTGCCAGCCCCCAGGCTGCTCTGGTCTCCACCCCGAGGCTCTATCTCCGAGGCTGTCCTGGCCTGCATGCCTTCCACCTGCTGCTACCTCCTCCCCATAAAACCAGCAAGGCTTTTCCGCCAGTCACTGCTCTCTGACCCTGAGAAATGGCCTGGCAGTTTGCTCTGCAAGCAAGCCTTTCTTTTATATCTACAGAGTGGTCTAGTTTGGTATTTCATTGCACTCTTGCTTAGAGCCTGGATACTTCTTGGATATGAAACAAAAGCATCAACAAGGCACTAACATGAGTGAACACGGGAAACCATGCTGGTAGGCTGAAGAAGGCACATCTCCAGCTGTCTTGGGGTTTCTATTGCTGCCATGAAACGCCATGACCGAAAAGCAACTAAGGGAGGAAAAGGTTTATTTGGCTTTACACATCCACATCATACTCCGGCACTGAAGGAAATCAGAGCAAAACCTCAAACAGGACTGGATCCTGATCCTGGGGGTAGGAGCTGGTGCAGAAGTCACAGAGGGGAACTTGTTACTGGCTCTCTTCCCATGGCTTGCTCAGCCAGCTTTCTTTTAGAACCCAGGATGACTCCACCCACCATGGGCTGAGCCCTCCCCCACTGATCACTAATTGAGAAAATGCCTTACAGCTGGATCTCACGGAGGCATTTTCTCAACTGAGGCTCCTTCCTCTCTGATGACTCTAGCTTGTGTCGCTTTGACACAAAACCAGCAGTACACCAGGGATATGCACAGATTATCCCCAACTAACCACATTACCTCATCTCAAAATGTGCCCCTGTTTTCATTCAGGGTCCCCAGAGATTCTTGCACTCACCTTCATTTCTCTTTTCATATTTTTTCCCTTGAGCCAAGGTCTTGCTATATAGCATAGCCTGGCTTTGAACTTAATCCTCCTGCATCAGCTTCCCAAGTGTTGGGATTACAGGTTTGTTCCACCAAGCCCAGAGAGAATTTGGCACATACATTACTTATAAGCCAGCAATTTAATTTCTAGGGATGTATTTTCATAAACACGGAGAAGGTTCAAAACTGTGTGGCTAAGAGGATTTGGGGGTTACATTATTTAGGACAGGGGAAAACCTGAGTATTACCTACGTGAGTAACAACAAGGGACAAGCATAGCCAATGATAGCACTGTGTGTGCCCCACATAGATGGCTCTGATGACAGTGATGTGTCAAACTGTACCCGGCACCTCTTCAAGAGTGTCATTGCACTTGATTCTCACACACAGGGAATTGCTCTCGACTGCAAAGGGCAGAGACCTGGACAACAGGTGGCAAAGTCAAGCACAGAAAGGTTAACTGAGGTGCCCCCAGGCTACACAGCTGGTAAATGCTAAAACTGACAGTGGAAACCAGCCTATCTCAACACAGAGCCCATGTTGTTAATTACCCTGCCACACGCTCTGCTTGAGGCTAATGTTGTAGGTGAAAAGTGACTAACATGGGAAAGTGAAGAAGAGAGGCAGGGGGAAAAAAACCATCTGTAAAACATACACTATCTACACCATATGTCAAAGAGGATATTTTATTTCTGGTTGGCGTAGTTGTTATTTTTATTATTTGCTTGTTCTTATGTGTTTTCCAGGTTTTCTGTATTGCGTGTTTGTTACACATAATTATAGAAGCAAAACTTAGGCAGTGGCAACTCCCTGAATCTTTGCTGCTTCTGACAGTTGGTTCTTAGTAATAATAATTTAAAAAGTTATCATAATGGCCTGTATGTGGCTAAGTTGAGAGAGTGCCTAGCGTGCACAGATCCACAAGTTTCATCCTCAACACCTCAGAAACCTGGGTGTGGTGGCGCATACCTGTGATCCTGGCCTTTGGGAGGTGGAGGCAGGAGGATCAAAGTTCAAGGTCATTTTCAGCCACACGGGGAGTTTGAGGCCAGCCTGTGCTGCATAAGACCCTCTCAAAACAAACAAACAAGTAAATAAATAAGGCCCCAAAATCATGATAATAGCCAACATTTACTGAGCTTTATGTGTGCTAATGGAGTGACCTGCGTGAGTTCATTTGACCCTTCAGAACCAGAAGCACCACTGAGTACTGGCTTGCCCGGACTGTATCCTTTTTATTGCAGAAGGGAGATGCATGAGTCAAGGAAAGCAAAGAAAGATCTAGACACCTGAGCGCAGGATTCCAAGCCTAGGAGGCATTGTAACATCCACAAGAGAGCACTGACCTAGACACCCAGGCTTTTCTCGGGCTCTGTCCCCCTTGGAATTCATGACCTTAGGAAAAGTCTCCCTATTTTCCCCCTCTGGGCTCAGCTTCGCCATCTGCAAAACAAGGGAATTAGACAAGATGATCTTTAAGATCTTGCAGCTTGCGGAGTCTGCAATTACAGATGGCATCTCAATGTGCGCCCAGAGTCGTGCCCTCCCACGCAGCACAGCCCATCTCCCTCCTGCTCGCTGGAGGCAGCTTCACTGGAGCTGACCTACTTTGTAAGGCCAGGAGGGAAGGACGGAGAGTGGCGTGCCCTCCTCTCCCCAGACCCCTCTCCCTCCTTTGGGGCCTGTCCCCATTGATACTCTGAATGCAGCAGGCTTAAAATATCCCCAGGTGGCAGAGCGACTTCCACACACATGGCTTGTGTGGTTCCATGTGGTGAGTCACCTGGGGAAACTAATTTTTTTTTTTTTTTTTTTGCCAGCTCTGTCACATGAAGTCAGGCTTCATGATCCACAGGGTGTTTATGCACAATGCACAGGAAAGAGGCAGGAAAGCCTGGGTAGGTGAGCAAACAGTAAACCTGAAGCCCTCTGGGTTCACGCCAGGAAAAAGAATAAGAGTTCCTGGCAAGTATCCTGAGCCTGGTGGTCATCTGTCTGTGAGAGGGAAGCTGAGTGGAGGTGGGCAAAACAGGGCAGGAATGTGGCCAGGCCTCTGTATGTGTATCCCAAGGTTTGAAAACAGCAGGAAGCAGACATTCCCTCACCAGTGCTTCCTGACTGCAAAGAGTAGCCTTCACAAAGCACCCCAGACAGTGGTTTGAATAAGAAAAAAAAATATTTTTACCTATTGCAAAGGCTAGAAGCCGGAGACCGACATGTTGGCAGAGTTAGTTCTCAGTGAGACGGCCTCTTTCCTTCGCCATATGGCCGTCCTTATGTGTTGTCTCAAGCTCCCCCTTCTTATGAGGACCCTGATAATACCCAACCGGAGGCCACCTTAATGGTTCATTTGTCTTTACTTACTTACTTTTTTTTTTTCCAAGACAGAGTTTCTCTGTGTAGCCCTGACTGTCCTGGACTTGTTTTGTAGACCAGGCTGGGCCTTGAACTCACAGAGATCCACCTGCCTCTAACTCCCTGAGTGCTGGGATTAAAGGCGTGGGCCACCACACCCAGCTTATTTATTTGTTTTTTAGTCAGGGTCTCACATACCCTAATCTAGCCTTCAACTCTCTATAACCAAGGATATGCTTGAATGTCACACACACACACACACACACACACACACACACACAAAGAACTGGGGTTTCAGGTATAGATCACATAAGCCGGAACCTTATTTTAGTCAACTAAAACTACAACAACAATAAAAGCGCACATACACATGTATACACACCCATGTCCAAATGTAGTCATAGTCAGCAGTACAGAGGTAATTAGGACTTCTGTGTATGAACTCAGGCCCTGGCACTGGCCTGTGTTGATGAGCTCAGCCCTCTAGGACCAGGGGTCCCCAACGGTCAGGGACAGGTTTTCATATTCACTCAACTCTCTCTGAGCATCTTTCATCAGTGAAGGTGTGCTTTAGGGTGGAGGCTAATACCAAATCGAGCTGGATTTCACTGTGGCCAGGAAGGCAACAGGTAAATGAAAACGAACGAACGTTCCGTTGGGAGCTTTGGGCTGGGGATGTGCATCCTGCAGTGCCAGAGCTCTGGGCTCCACTCCGTGTACCAAAAAGTAGAATAAAAATAACGTTCAAAAATTTAAATCCAGGCTCTGTCGTTTACCCACTGGGTTAGTACAAAGAGCCTCTGGGCCTCTGTGCTGTCTGTAAAGCGTAGAGCATAATACAGGCCTGCAAGGGCTGTCGAAAGGATTAAAGGAGAAGAGGTCTGTGAAAGCCTGGAGTGCAGTCAGCGTTCAGTAGGTAGTGAGGTCTTTCACTTCATCTCTTTTATTGTTGCTTTTTCTTTGAAAATAATATTTTATGTGTATAGTTGTTTTGCCTGCATGTATGCCTGTGCGCCATGTGCATGCCTCGTGCCAGCAAAGGCCAAAAAAAGAACATCAGATCTCCTGGAGCTGAACTTACAGGTAACTCTGAGCTGTCTGCAAAGGTGCTGGGACCTGAACTCCAGCCCTCTGCTAGAGCAGCAAGTGCTCTTAATTGCTGACCCATCTCTCCAGCCCTGAAATGTATTTTTTAGCCGATATATAAAAGCCTTATATGTATATTTTTTTTAACATGATACTGTATGACATTTGAATACGTGTACACATTGCATAATGTTTAACATTTGGCATTTTGTGTGTGTGTGTGTGTGTGCGCGCGCGCGCGCACGCACGTGCGCGCGGAGGCACATTTGTGTATATTGGTGTGTAGGCATATTTGTGTATATTGGTGTGTGTTTGCATATATGTATAGGTCAGAGGACAATCCTGATGTCCCTTCTCAGGTACCTTCCATCTTTGGGTTTGAGAAAGGGCTTCTCCTCAGCCTGGATCTTCCTCAAGCAGGCTGAACTGCTCAGTGAGCTCCAGCAATCCTCCTGTCTCTGCCTCCTTCCTAAGTGATGGAATTATAAACACTTTGCCACCAACTCAGGTTTTTATGTGTATTCCACGTACTGAACTCAGGCCCTCCTACTTGCAGTGCGAGCATCTTACTGAGCCATCTCCCTCAGCTTTTTGATTATTTCTTTATATTGAAAACACTCAGAATCCTTTCTCCTAGCTGGATTTCATGGTGTATACCTTTAATCCAGGCTACTCCAGAGACTGAGGCTGCACAGATCAGTCAAGGACAGGAATTCAAGACCAGCCCAGCAATGCAGCAAGAACTTGCCTGTTAAGGCAAAATCAAGCCAATCCTGTCTTGGCTTGTTTATTTGTTATCTTTTGGTATTTCATTTTTAATACATACTATTTTTTTCAACATCTATAGTCACAACCTAATGTCACCTTGTGTCACCTACATTGTGGGTTCTCTGGAGCACAGTGGGTGACATGGCCATTGTTATGGCTCGACAGTGTAGTTGTGCACGAGGCACTGACCACTCTGTTGTCTGGAAGCAGTTCACCAGACTGTTCTGAGAGACCATGTGGATAGTCCCCAGAGGGGCTTTCAGAAATGCCATATAGGCCATGTCTAAAAGAAGGTTTCTTGGATGAATAAAATATGAGTCTTAATGTAACATGACCCTCTGGGGAGGCAGAAGCTGAGGATCTGAAGGTTGTCTGAGATATATGTGAAATTGCCTTCCACCCCACACAGAACTACCCAGCATCTTGGGCAACACATTAGATAGTAGCTGGTGTCTGGAGTTTGGACCTGTGGGGTGTAAAGCACTGTCATGCCTTCCAGAGAAGCAGAACCAAACCACAGGACAAATATGTAAGTATTTATATGTATTCCATATGTGTGTATACATATGTGCACATATATGTACATATATATATGTATATTTATATATAAAAGAAGAGGTATGCCATAGCAATTGATTGATTCATGTGCCTTTGGAGGCTGAGACTCACCACAGGCATCTTTCTGTAAGCCAAGGAGCCAGGAAGCTGTTGTCCTTCAGTCCAAGTCTGAAGGCTACAACATGGGCCCTAGAAGAGTGGTCCCAGTCTGATGATCAGGAGCACTGATGACCAAACAGTGATGGTTTGAGATGTGCCCCTTCCTCAGTCCTAGGAATTTGAACACTTGGTCTCCAATTGATGGTACTGTTTGGGGAGGCTTAGGGGGTGTGGCCTATTGGGGAAGGTGTGTCACTGGGGACACGGGCTTTGAAGTTTCAAAGCCTCATGCCATTCTTTTTTTTAAGATTTATTTATTTATTTATTTATTTATTATGTATACAGTGTTCTGTCTGCATGTACACCTACAGGCCAGAAGAGGGCATCAAATCACATTATAGATGGTTGTGAACCATCATGTGGTTTCTGGGAATTGAACTCAGGACCTCTGGAAGAGCAGACAGCACTCTTAACCACTGAACCATCTCTCCAGCCTGCCTCATGCCATTCTTAAGATGTGAGCTCTCAGCTGAGGCTATAGCTGCCACACCTGACATTTGTTGCCTTTGTTCCACCCTCTAGAACTGTAAACCCAAATAAACTCCTCCTTCTGTAAATTTTCTTAGTTGTGCTTTTATCACAGCCACAAAAAAGTAATTAAGATCAGGAAAGTCTTGGCTCAGGTGAGGAAAGATCATTGTCATCCTCTCTCTGCCTTGCTCCATCCCGGCCACGGTGATTAGGTGATGGCTGCCCGTGCTGTGGAGGTTTTCTTTCCTCATGTGCTAATCTGTAGGCTGCATAGTTTAGACTTTGAATGTGTCCCAAAAGCTCTGTGTTGAAGCCTTGGAATCTTTAGAAGATTGCCCCCTTCCAGGAAGTTGGGTCATTAAGGGTATGCACTTGAAAGATACGAGTATCTGGTATCTCTGTCTCCCCACCCCCTCCTTTCTTTTCAGTTGTTATGAAATGAACATGCGACTGCCTATTCCCACCATGGTGTGCTGTGCCCTCCCAGGTCCAAAGCAATAGGGCCAAGCAACCATGACCAGACATCAAACTAACCCTTTCCTCCCTTGCAACATAACTATTGAGTGTAGTCCCAGCACTTATCAAGCCTAGGCAAGCAGATCATGAGTTCAAAGCCAGCTTGGGCTACATAAAGAGATCTCATTGAAAGAAAGAAGGAGAAAGGATGGCTGGTGCAAACACTGACTGCCATCATTTATACCCTCAGAGATGCCCTCAGGTTCACACCTTTTTAGACATCCCTTAGCAAGTCGAGCTGACACAGAAAATTAACCATCACTGTCCCTTTCTTCTGTTAGCCAAACTATACTCTTCCCTTAGGGACCCACCATCATGCATTCTCCAGCCTTGTGTTTAGACAACAAATAGACAACATCTCCATCTCTGGGAATCCACACCTGGCTCAGACCTGGCCTCAGGGAGTACTCTAGTTCCTGGTTTTCCTAGTTCACCGTAGTTGACTCACAGATTAGCACAGGATCTCAGGTAGACCAATTAGAATAATTTTGTCAAGTCTCATGGGGGATTGTCAGAAGATGTCAAAAGCACTCTTGTTTTCAATCAAGATTAAGAACTGGGTCTTCCACCACAAAGGGAAGGCATGCCTGAGTTCCTACATAGCTTGTTTGAGCACCTGGATCCAGCTTTTCCTGACACTAGAAAGACTAAACAACCTCGTTATATGGGCCAGTGAGCTTTCCTTCTATCCTGTTTTAGTTTGCAGATTTTTTTCTGTCATTCACAGTCAGGTGAGTGGCATGCAAACGATTGCGTGTCCATGGCTTCTCTCTGCCTTAAAGTTCTTTCTGAGTGACCTAGAACCATTCCCTGTTAAACATCAGTTCACCCAGCAAACAGCTTGTCAGAGTATAGATAGACCTTTTGAGTTTATAAAACCCTTTCACATATCAAAGGAAGGCAAGCAAATGGCTGGAGGGGCGTAAATAGCTACTGAAGTCAGGAAGCAAAATGACAGCTACATCTGACAGGTGTGCCCAGATACTGATTGTGACCCAGCTAGGACACCTTGCTCTCTGGTGGTAGACTTCGTATTCTGAACCAGTGTTGGGAAGCTGATTTGTTCAATGGTTAGGGAACTGGCTTATTGTTGGTTGCTTGACACAACCATGGTTGTTGGCGATATAAACATCACTCAGTACACACATCAAGCCTTTGCTTCTACTTGCAAAATCAGCTAATGAGTGAACAACAGGTCCCAACCTTGATTCCATGGGACCCCAAGCAAGTGGCTAGAAGGGGTGACAACCAGCAGTGACAACTGCCACTCCCATCCATATCCCTCCATCTTATGTATGTCTTACATGTGGATGCGTACATATGTGTGTAGGTATACCTGCCCATGTGGGCACCTGTAGAGGCCAAAGGCATGTTTTCCTCTATCTCTCCATTGCATTTATTAACACAGGGTCTCTCACTGAATGCAGAGCTCACCAATTCAGCTAGACTGCTGGCCAGGGAGCTCCTGGGGCCCTCCTGGCTCCTCCCACGTCCCCTGCCAGTTCTGGGGTTGTATATGTGTGCTGCCATACCCAGTGTTTTATGTAGATTCTGGAGACCGGAACTCAAGTCCTTCTCTTTACTAACTGAACTATCTCCCCAGCCCTCTCCCTTCACAGTGTCATCACAGCTCCAGGCATGGATGGCTGTACAATTTTTCATGCTCTTCTCTTAGTTAAAGAGTCAGCACCTTAGGAGGTGCTGACCTGGGGTCCCGCAGCAGAGCTAAGAAATAAGGAATAAACACAGAGTGTGGACCTCTTATCTACTGCTGTTTCCCAATGCCTGTGGGAGGTGACAGAGACATCAAAACAGGATCTAAACAAGCAATTTGGTTCTGGATCTTTAAAAAAAAAAAAAAGCTGTTTCTGTACAAACAGCATTTTAACAATGTCTTTCTGAACAGAGGTGGCCAATTAGCCAAGCTGTTGCCCAAGGATTAGCAGCAACATGACATATTTAATCTGCTGGGAAAACAACACTACTTCTAATAAATTATATACCTCCCATTTGCACACAAGGCTTTGGGGGAAAGCCTTCCAAGTCTGTCACTGCTGTAGACCAATTCCCTCTAAATAATTTAAATACTTGGGCCCCACATGGTGTATTGATTAACCTAAAACCCACCACCCACGCTCCTGATTGTATCTATTTAAACAATCTGGAAAAAAAAATAAACATTTTTACATGTGTGATACTCTTCAGAATCCTACAGACGTGTGACATGGCTTTTTCCTTTAGTTATTTCTCAACTTAATCAAGTTGACAGTCAAGACTAACCATCACAGTTGTGATGCCTGGGACTATAGCTGCCACTTGTAACCACGAGGTGACAAGACAAAAAACTAACTTCAGTGAAACAAGACAGCAAGAGAGGTGAGGGAATAGTCTAAATAATAGTCTAAATTATATAGCAGGTACATATTGTACACTATTCAGTTGCTAAAAATTAATATGTATTTATTTTTATGTGTATATATTCGTCTATGTGAGGTTATATGCACTGTGTGTATGCAGGAACCTGAGGAGGCCAGAAGAGGGCAGCAGATTCCCCGGAACTGAGGTTACACACAGTTGTGGACCACCATGTGGGTGCTGGGAGCTAAACCCAGGTCCTCTGCAAGAGTAGTAAGAGCTCTTAACTGCTGAGACATCTCTTCAGTCCAAAATTACTGCAAATTGACACAAGATTCTTATTTTCATATTCTTAAACACTACCCTTAAATTATACATAGGCATTTCTTATGTGAACATACATACAGCTGTCCCTGGGCATGTTGCTCACTCACCTCAGACTTTTAAAGGTTTCAACAAAACACTGAAGAATGTTTTTAATGAATCATATTTGCAGTTGTAAATAGAAGCTCACAGTATCTGGGGGGGGTGGGGAATTAACAAACTGTATTCTTCCTTGTTAGAAAATTTACATATATGTTATAAATGAAGTCATATGAGCCTTATTCAAAAATTGTGGATTTTTATTTTAAATTATTTTATTTTGTTTCATTCTATTCTTGAGACAGGGTCTCATTATGTAGTCCTGGCTGACTTGGATTTGCTCTGTAGACCAGGCTAACCTCAAATTCACAGAAATCTGCCTGCTTCTGCCTCTCAAATCCTGAAATTAAAGTCATATATGCTGTCATACACATATCAATAATTTTAATATTTTAGAGATTTATTTCTTATTTTATATACATATTCATACATACACCTGTGTGAATGTATGCCATGTGTGTACAGGTGTCCACAGAGGCCAGATCTAATACCCTGTGTTAGATCCCCTGGAGCTAGAGTTACAGGAAGTTGTGAGCCACCAACAAGGGTGCTGGGAACAGAACCTGTGTCCTTTGGAGGAGCAGCAAGCTTTCTTACTCACTGAGAAATCTCTTCAGATTAAAAAAAAAAAATTAAGGAGTGTAGTTCAGTGGCCAAGCACATGTAAGGCCCCGGGTTAAATCACCAAGGCTTAAAAACAAAATATTAGGCCTTCACTAATTTCTTTAAAGTCAGCATATCCTTGGGACTAGAGAGTTCATCAGGTTGGCACCAACCATCCTTGTGCTCCGTGCTCCCCTGCCCCCTCTACCCTCTGGCCCCTGCCCCCTCCACCCTCTGGCCCCTGCCCCCTCTGCCCTCTGGCCCCTGCCCCCTCCACCCTCTGGCCCCTGCTCCCTCTGCCCTCTGGCCTCTGCCCCCTCCACCCTCTGGCCCCTGCCCCCTCCGCCCTCTGGCCCCTGCCCCCTCTGCCCTCTGGCCTCTGCCCCCTCCACCCTCTGGCCCCTGCCCCCTCCACCCTCTGCCCCTGCCCCCTCTACCCTCTGTGCTCACATTATCTGCCCAGCCTTTCCCTCCCACCACCTCCAGCAATGCTCGCTCAATGAAATTGGGTCCAGTTTTCCTGTTTCCTCTCCGGAATCTAATCTACTCCCCACCCAGGATACTACCAGGGAAGGCCTCTGCTCCTTAGGCCTGGGATCCTTTATCTGTTACTTGACAAAGTCATTACTTATCAGACCAACTTGGCAATTTACAAAACAGCTGCTGAAAACTTCCTGTGCAGACCACAGTGTTCAGGATGAGCAGAGTTCATCACACTGATAACCCACAAGCTCAGCGGCTTCTGAAATCTCAGCCTATAGCCTTGAGCAGATGAACTCTCTAAGGAGGAAACCAGAACAATAAGTCACAATTAAACCATCTACCCACAGAGCTGTCACTGTGGACTCAGGGAAGGGTGATTTCTGAGCAAACCTTAAGACCCTATCAGTTGGTCATGTGTGTGTGAGTCAGCTTTCTGTAACTGTAACAAACACCTAAAGACCAAATTTACATATAAAGAAGAAAGGTTTCTTTTGACTCACAGGTTCATAGCTGGTTGACCCTACTGTTTAGGTCTGTGGCAAGACAGCATATTGTGGTGGATTGAAGGAAGGATCCAGAAAGTGAAAGAAAAATAGAACAGCATCCTATGAGTCTCTTCTAGGGCATGCTTCTGATCTCCTCACTTCCTCTCATTTGGTTTCACTTGCTGAAGGTTCTGCCACCTCACTGTTGCACCATGGCTTGTGGAGGACTTTGCAGATCCAATTCCAACAAGTGGTTTCAATCATAGGCAGGTGAAGTGTTTCTGACACTTGTTGGCTACAGCATTGGAAGAATGAAGGTGACAAGAGTAGGAAATACTGTCCCTACAATGAGTACAGGACAACAATGTGCTGGCTCAATGAACGCACCCCCCACCACAGCCATGTTCAGTACCTGACACACTGGTGTGTCACACAGCTCTTGGCTGTTGGTGTAATTACATGCAACACTTTCTCTGTGCGAGGGCCGTAGGAGCAGTGAGTCTGCCCTCAGTGCCAGGCTTGCGGCGCAAAATTTGAACTTGGCACTGTCTGACCCTGTCAGAGCTCCCAACTGCTAACCTGTCTCAGCCACTCTCTCTAAGGACCTTCCCAGTTCCTTCTATTCACCACAACCTCATCTCTCCTTTATCCCAGGGATACAGGCCTTCAGGCCTGTCCTCTTCTGTTCCTGTAGTAATCTTTCTGTAATAGTTATCTTTCTCCTTCTGTGTGTCCATCCCTCTACACCAGCACAGTGCTGAGGAGTGACATAACAGTCATATCAGAGGTCCAACTCCAGTGGCTCAAACACATTTGTATTTTATTTCCCCCTTCTCTCACATCAAAGAGGAGAGCACTCTAGAACAGTCCAGTGGCTATATCATCTAATAGACTTCCTGGTCTCATGGCTTCCATCTTCAAAGTCACGGCGACGACAAGATCAGTGCTTCACTTCCAATTGTCAAATGCTCATTCCAAGCACTAGGAAAGGCCAAGCTGACAAAAGGCGACGACACCATCAATGCCTAGCGAACTTTCATAAGGGCCTCAGTCGGGAATCTGTCCTTTGACCATCTCTTGTCTTCAGGGGAGAGCTGTGGTCTTTCATGTGGGCACACTGTTGTTTCCAACTGAAACCAGCGTCTTCCTAAGGAAAAAGAAGAAAGCATCCGGCTTACATGCCCATACTGCCTGCAGTAAGCCAAAGGCTGAGGACTTAACTCAGTACCATACAGTACTCACCTAACAGACAGCATGGGATTCAGTGCTCAACACTGCAGAAAAGAGGCGTGGTGGTGCATGCCTGTAACCGCAGCACTTGGAAAGAGGAAGGAAATGGATCAAAAGTTCAAGGTCATCTTCAGTTTACATATTGAGTTTGAAGCCAGTGTGCACTAGTGGAGACTGCCAGAGAGGGAAAAAAAAAAAGAGAGGGAAGAAAGGAAGAAGGCAGGTCTGCAGCTGCCTTTACAACACTGTCCTTAATATTCCTTCTATGGAGAATACTATACGGGGTTGGGAAGACTTCTTTGGGGCACGTTTTGGGTGGGATGCTGAGACACTAGAAAGCGTGACCCAAGGTGTATGGGTCCTTAACTCACCTTTTAGAGGAGAAAGCTGAGACTGGTTGAGGGCCTTTTGTTTTGCTAAATGGAGATGTAGTCTGAAGCCCTGGCTGTTGGACAACAGGAAGAATAAGTGCTGCCAAGAGACCTATTTGTTTGCATTCTCAACACCCAACGGCATCCAGCTTCAGCCCCAAACACTCTCTTAGACATTCGAAGAATGAGGGCTCGAAGAGGCGCCTGGCTGATCATTAGCCTGCCTGGAAGAATGGCTCGTGCTCACCAACGTCTGGCTCTTTCTCCTTCTGAGTACATGGCAAGAGGCTCACTTCCAGCCCTCTGCAGGCACAAGGGCTTGGTGGCTCATGCTGGCTGGCAGGGTGCTAGCAGAGGTAACCAATTTCAGGTGCAAAACAGAGTTGATAGGTGTGTCTGGCTTTTCTCTTCCCTAGAAGGGGCAGAGAGTCTTCGGTCAGGTGGTAGAGCCACAAACAGAAGCAGCCTCTGGTCTCTGAATCTCAGTACATGGAGCACAGCTCCTTGGGGTATCAGGTCAGGCTCCTTGGGGACTTCCACCACTCAAGAAACAAAACTTTTATAGTGACACTTAACCCAATAAATAGGGATTGTGGTATGTCCACACAATGGACTATTATTCAGCAATAAAAGCATTCAGAGCTACTGATCCTGATCCATGCCAAAGGATAAATATTGAAAATACTATACTTGCTGCATCTATTGGATCACGCCTTTAATCCCAGCACTTTGGAGGCTGAGGCAGTCTGTGAGTGCCAGACCAGCCTGGTCCACATAGTAAACAACAAATAATAATAATGCTAAAAGGAAAGTTCAGGCACAAAAGGCCATGAGTTGCCTGATCCTGTTTATATGAAATTCCCAGAAGAGACAGAAGTAGAAAGTAGGTTAATGCCTGTCAGGAGCTGGGCTGAGAGAAGTCATAGGGAGAGCCCATTCATTTATGTGTGCTGGATATAGGGTTTCTTCATGGAGCAGGGAAAATTTCTAACATTAAGTATGGTGATAGTTGCATAACTCTATTAACATATCAAAAATCCTTTAATTGAATCATTTAAATAGGTGATTTTTATGTCATATAAATTTTATCTAACATAGTCATCAAAGGAACAAATCTTTGTTGTGCTTAAACACTGAAACTGCAGGGCTAATTTGCTACCACAGCAGCATAATCTTGTCTGGCCTAGATAAAATACTGCCTGAGGTGCCGTTATGTCTCCAGGCAGCCTTTCCTCCTTCCTTTAACAGCGTATAAAGAGGTCATATGGGAGCCTAGATGAGGAGTTAGCCAATTCTGGCTGCTGAGTGGTGGAAGAAGTAGCATCTGGATTCTGTAATGAATACTGAGTAGACTAGCTCCTCTTCTCCAGAAATGGATGGTTGGGTAGGTAAATGGTAGACGATGGGTGAGTGGGTAAATAGGATGGATAGGTGGAGGATGGATGGATGGATGGTTGGATGGATGGATGGATGGATGAGTGGGTGAGTGAGTGGGTAGATGGACAGATGGATAGATGGATGGGTAGATGGTTAGGTAGATGGATGGATGGATAGATGGGTGGGTAGGTGGATGGACATATGGATAATGAGCAGACAGACAAGCAATTGGATGGATAGATGATTGATAGAATATGAACAGCTTATGACAGGACATAGACTCACTGAAAGAAAACCTTGAAGAAACTGTAACTTCCTGGACATGACAGAGGATGATGCCTTCATCACCCAAGATGAAAGTGGAGAGACAAACAAAGGGCCTTGAGCTCCTGGATGAGATGCCAGGACTTGATAGAGCCAGAGAAAAAGGACTTTAGAATGATTTTTAGCAGAGGACTAGAGTGGGAACAGACTATTTCACTCATGCGCACCAGGACAAGATCAGATTCATGGAAGGAAAATATTGGGTCAGAGTTTGGGTGGCCTCAGCCTCTTGGTTCCTGAACTCAGCTTTCCCTATCTGCTGATGGGTCCATATGCTTTGCTTATGCTTTTCTTGCCTCTTCTCCCAGCTACCCCTCCCACTCTCAAGCTCCGGCATCCAAGGCTCTTTCTGTAGGAAGCCCATCTTGCTCCACAAGTGAGAGAGGCCCTTAATAGGTGCTTTTAGACTATGTTGTTCCAGCAGTTGACTAAGTTGAGGTTTGGTAATCCCTTTTGTCCCTATAGTCAACCATGGTCTGAGAATATTAATTATAAAATTCCTGAAGTAAATAATCCATACATTAAAGAAAGACTTTTGTTGCAACACATTACTATACTTTATCATTAAATACCATTGCTAATATCTTAGCATGCCTGATTTATCATAGGTGTGCATAAGGAAAATCATAGTGTAAATAGGACTGGATACTATCTGCAGCTTCAGGCATCTTCTGGGGGGTCTTGGGATGTATGCTTTATACATAAGGGGGTGCTACTGTGTGTGTGTTTGAGTTGTTAAAGTCAATCTAGCTTGTCATTTTATTTTATTTTATTACATATATTTCTGAGGCATAGTCTCATGTGGCCATGTGGCCTCAAACTTGCTATATAGCCAAAGATAGCCTTGAACCCATGATCCTCTTGTCTCCACCTCCCCAGTATTCAGCTTGTCCTTTTATATTGCAAGCACCTAAAGGTGCTGGCATCATTAACAACACTTGCGTTTAGGTTGACTCCTTCCCTGAGTCTCAAGCACCCTGGGCTTGCCTTCCTGCTACACCTTCACTGGCTAGCCCAGTGGCTTGCCCACAGCAGCACCCACCACACACCGGGTGAATAAGCCAAGTAGGTGCATGAGTGACTATGGGTCATCACTGCTGCAGCCTCCATGGAGCACCTTTTTTTGAGAGCCACTGGTTTAGGTCAACATCATGCCACTCAAACTAATAAATGGCTATGGAAGGTTATGAACCGTAACAATCTTTACAGTCACCTTGACAGGATTGAAAGTCACCTAGAAGAAACACATCTTTGATATGCCTGACTGTGAGAGCGTTTCCAGGCAGAGTTAGCTGAGGAGGAAAGACCCTTCTTGAATATGGATTGCGCCGTTCTATGGGATCTTAATGAAATAAATGGGGGATGGGAGACAATGAGCTGAGCGCCAGCATTTATCTCTCTGCTCCCCTTACTAGAGGGCAATGTGGCCAGCTGCCTCAGGTTCCTGTTGCCTGGCCTTCCTGCCAGGATGAACAGGAAGCCAGGGCAAACCCTTCAGAAAGTCGCTAGAGTGGAACACAGGCCAGGTATCTTTTAGAGAACTACACTGTTTGTCCAAGTATTCTCATTATTGGAAGGGGATGGGGAGCCTACAAATTGGGGAGAAACAGCAAAAAACTAGGGGCCACATCTGGAGCTGTTGTCTATGGCCACAGCCCCCAACCCCTGTCAATCTAATTGCATCAGATTTTGAAAGCTAAACAGAGTCATCCCTGGCTAGTTCTCAGCAGGGAGTAGACCAGACCATCTAGCAAGCCGTGTAGCCTAGGAGAGAGAAGCTGGCTCCTCCTCCCCAGCTGCAGTCAGACAAAAGCAGACAATGGTGGGTGTGTGCCACCTCCTCTTCCCACAGGCAGCTCTCTCCTAAGGGCATAAACAGCTGCTGAGGTCTGGGACTACCTCACACCCGATCTGCCAGCTTTACCCAAAGATGGAGAAAAAAACCAGGCTGCCCTGGTTCTGAAATGAGAGGAGACAATTGAACAGCTCTGGGAAGATTGTAGCAGGCCCTAACTCAATTTCTTGCCTATCTTCCTGGTGAAACGTCTGCAAGGAATGCAGGTCTGCACTCTGGTTGGTTAATGGAAACACCAGACTTCTGGAGGCTGTTGAGCGGTCCAGCCACAGGATTCATCTGGAAGACCCAAAGTGGGAAAAAGGAGCAGGGGGCAGGGGATGGAGCGGGGTGTATAGGGGCACAAAAGATTGGCTGTAATTTCAGAACCCATGAGAGACCACAGGATGCAAATAAAAGCCGCACCCAAAGCCAGGGTGCAGTTCAGTGATAGAACTCGTGCTATGGTTCAGCCGCTGCCCTCCCCCTCCCCCCCCCACACACACAAAAGGAAAGTAATTTTATCAATTACTTTTTTTAATTGCTGTGATAAAATGCCTCACAAAAGCAACCTAAGGAAGGGAGGGTTCTTTGACTAGCAGTTTGGGGTAGAGCCCATTGTGGTGAGAAGTTGTGGGGATAGGAGCATGTGGCTGGCACTTTGCACCCACAGTGACAGAGAGAGAGAGAAAAGTTGCCGCTCTGCTCAGCCTAGGAGCCCAGCCGGCAGAATGGTGCTGGACACATTTAGGGTGGGTCTTCCCGAAGAATGCAAACCATCCTAGAAGCTCCGTGCCAGACAGGCTCAGAGCTTTGTCTCTTAGGAGACTCAAGTCTGCCTACACTGTAGTCAACAGGAGCCACCACAGCAGCCCGTTGTCTAAGTCGCAGCCTGCGCTAGGAGTAGCACTAAGAGCTCGCTACGCACTCTCTCTCTACAACCCGACAAAGTGGATCCAGCAGGCCTTCTGAATGGAAGGGGTTCACAGCAGGGAGCGGGGACTCAAGGTCACACTGCTGGCCCACACTGCAGCAGTGGGTCAAACAAGGTGCTCACCTTCACCCTCTTTCTATTTTCTGTATTTCTCTATCTCCTGTATAGTTGAGCCTGTATATCACCACCTGCTTTGGCCTTTAAACAGACAAAGCCTTTCTCTAACTATGAAGCATGGAGGTTTCCCCTGCTGAGTGCAGGAGAAACAGAGATCTGCAACCCTTTCAGTTTCAGCTCTGCAGCCATAAAAGACACTGGCTTAAAGACGGCTGGAGGGTCCGGGCTACAAGCTAATGAACATCAGAAGCTTTGAAGGGTGCCTGTACCTGAGAGGGGGAGGCTGTTCTCAGCCTTTAGTTTAGCATGGAGCTTTCCACTCTTTGAATTTGCCCCAGGGAGCTGCAGGGACAAACCTTCTATTTGAAAGAGTCTCGCTGAAGTGGGCACAAGCACAGCCATTTCATTTCCTACATTAAAAAAAAAAAAAGGACCCAGGACCCAGTGACATTTTGAACCAACTGGCAGGTTTTTATTGTCAAGAGTCTAGAGCGGTTATGTCCCTAGTTCTTATTTTATGCCTCCACCCCAGGGCACTCATGGCTCAGTGACCTCCATCGAGGTGACTCTGGTCCAGTCTGGTCTTCATGGCCCTAGCTGAGCTCAGAAGCTGGAAAGCCCCAGCAGGGGAGGACAAAAGGTCTCTTTCCATAATGAGAAAAAAGCTGAATGGCAGATGCCAGGAGGAGGACAAGTGAGATCTTTCCAGACCCATCAGCCAGTGAAGACCTAGAGCAGCAGTCCCGCCTCTGCCCTTTGGTGGCCCACCCTCAGCATGTCCCGGTGAGAAGCACAGCAAGCTCAGAGCTGGAAGCAGGCTTCAGGTCAGGATTTCAGATAAGCAACAGGTTAGTGAAGCAAGGCTCTTGGCTGTGGAGAAGCTGTGCTTTTTTTTTTTTTTTTTTTTTTTTTTTTTAATCTTTGCAAGCTAATGAGAAAACCTCTTCCCTGAGGTTTAGAGCTAGCTAATAAGCTAGGGAATGCCTGGATACTGTGGTAGATTCCAGGTCCGTCTGTTGGTTTGCATCCATCCATTTGGGCTTGGGACCCAGCTACTCTGTAAATTTACAAGCAAACGCTTAGTTGTGGCCCAGGACAAGAACACTTAGCTAGACTCCAGCATGCACAAAGCCATGGGTGTGCTCTCCAGCACCAAAACAAAAGAAAAACAAGTCAGTTCTCACTAAGCCTTCCTGATTTCCTCTTCCAAGCCAGTCGGGATGTTCCAGATAGCAACAGCACCCTGTTTTCTCTTTCTGGCTAGTATTACATGACTTCAGTAGCTCGCAATTTCCCACTCCGCTCAGGTAGACTTTTGGACCACTTCCTCGTGATCACTTCAAATAGTATTGCTGTGAATATCACTGCATTTATGTTATCATCAATACATGTAGGGTTTTTTTTCTGTTGGGCATATGCCTAGGAATGTACTATGTATGTTCCATTTTGGTAGCCACTACCAAATTCCTTTCCATTAGCAAATATAAGAGTTCTGGGGTTGGAACTGTAGCTCAGCAGTAGCATGCACAAGTTCCAGGATCTAATCCTTAACACTGGAAATAAGGCAAAAGGAAGGGAGGATGAGGACAAAGGAAGAGAGAGAGAGGAGAGAGAGAGAGAGAGAGAGAGAGAGAGAGAGAGAGAGAGAGAGAAAGAGAGATGCTCTGTGTCCTTACTGATGCTTAGGCCTGTTTATACAGGCAGGTGTGTAGTTCTATCATTTCTTGATTTGGAGAGTAAACATTTTGTTGTTTTTGTGCTGGACATCAAACCCAAGTCTTCCTCTGTGTTGGACAAGTGCGGTACCGCTGAGTTGTGCCCTGGTACTCAGACTCATTTTAAATTACGCTTTGCCAGAACTAATGAAACTGAATGCCTTCTTAGAGTGCTTATCCATTTTGACATCTTCTTGATAAGGTTCCTATTTAAATCTCCTCTTAATCTTCCTCCTCCTCCTCCTCCTCCTCCTCCTCTTCCTTTTCTTCTTCTCCTCCTCTTCCTCCTCCGTCTTTCTCTTATTTATTTGCAGAAATTCTCCCAGTGTTCTGGATGCAAATCCTTCAATGGTCATATGAATGACAGCTCCCTTACCTAATGTGCAGCCTTTTCACTCTCTTAATCCCAGTTTTTAACAGAAAAGAGTTCGTCCACAGCTTTATTGAGCCATAGCCTGGACCTTGAATGTTTCCCAAAGTTCCATGTTGTAAAAGCTTAGTGACAAACCATGATGCTACCTAGAGACAGTGAAACCTTTAGAAGGGTTGTGGTGGGAAGAAGTGAGGTCATAGGACATGCTTTTAAAGGAGCTATTAGGGCCCTGGCCACCTCTTCTCTCTTTGATACACAAGTGCCACAAGGTGAGGAGCTTTGTCCACTCCTACTCTTCCATACAGTGTAGCTTCTTCACAGCCAGGAGCCAAAGTAAACCTTCCCTCGTGTGGTGGTTTGAATAGAAACGGCCCCCATAGGCTCATACATTTGAATGCTTGGTCATTCGGGAGTGCAGCTACTGGACAGAGACTAGGAGGTGTGGCCTTGTTGGAGGAAGTGTGTCACTAGGGGTGGGCTTTGGGGTTCAAAAGCTCAAGCCAGGCCCAGTGTCTGTCTGTCTGTCTGTCTGTCTGTCTGTCTGTCTGTCTCTCTCTCTCTCTCTCTCTCTCTGTCTCTCTCTCTCTCTCTCTCTCTCTTCCTGCTACCAGTTTCCAGATGTAGAACTCTCAGCTACCCTCTACAACACCATGTCTTCCTGTGTACAATCATGCTTCCCACCATGACAGTAACGGACTAAACCTCTGAATGGAAGCCAGCCCCAATTAAATGTTTTCCTTTATAAGAGTTGCCATTCACAGCAATAGAACACTGACTATAAGACAACTTTAAGTTGGTTTACGTGCTTGTTGCTGTAATAGAAGCCATCTAACACAGCGGAGTGCCATCTTGCCTCAAGATAGTTTCTTGCTTACAAGGGCCCTCTGTGCTCTAGTGAACCGAGATCCTCATCTGAACCTCCACTCACATGCACGTAAACTGAAGCCAGCCAAGGTGCTTTTGAATGCAGACAACAAAGCAGTTTTGATTTGGTTGGTTGGTTGGGTTTGGGTTTTTTGTTTGATTTTTTTCCCTTGTGTTTTATTTTGTTTTGTTTTTGAGACAGGCTCTCTCTATGTAGTTCTGGCTGTCCTGAACTCATGTAGTCCAGGCTGGCCTCAAACTCACAGAGATCTGCCTGCTTATGTCTCATGAATGCTGGGATTAAAAGTGTGTACCAAACCAGGTATAGTGGCACACATCTTTAATTCTACCACTCAGGAAACAGAGGCAGGAGGATCCCTGTGAGTTCGACGCCAGCCTGGTCTACAAAGTGAGTTCCAGTTCAGCCAGGGCTACACAGAGAAATCCTGTCTGGAAATAAATAAGTAAATAAATAAATAAATAAATAAATAAATAAATAAATAAAAAGTGTGCACCACCTACCCAGCCACTTGGATATACATATAATGTATGTGTGTGTGTGTGTGTCGGGGGGGTGGGGGGGGACTGCAAATATAAGGTAAGTAGACAAGATGGCTATATATTTAATCAAGTTCATCTTTCTCTCATGCTCCCCTCATTAGAATTTGTCCTACAGAATTTATCAGCTTAGTTCCTGGGTACCCTAGGAAGAGGTCTTACTATTATCCCCTTACGATAGATGAGGAAACCGTGAACCAGAAAGGAAGGCAGCTTACAGCTAATATCTAATGGAGCCGAGATTGAATGCTTTTCTGGCAGCAGTGCTGGGGACTGTGCCCAGGACTTCACGCATACTAGGCAAGTGCTTCGCCCCCCCCCCCATACTCAGCCCTGGATCCGAGATTGGAAACCAGGTGTGTGTGACTCTCTCCCAGGCTCTGGATAGCTCCACTCTGTGGCCTCTACCAATTCTATCTCAGAGAACTCTGCCTAAGAATGAAGCTTCTGGAAGAAACTGTGCGGTCTCTCAGCTGCAGCAATGTTCTGGCTTCTGGTTGGAGTATAAGGAGCTGCCAGGTAAAGGGCAGGGCTGTCATCCACCCACCCACCCCTCCTGTGCATTGTCTGCCTACACTGCTGAAATCTTTTCCTAAGCCCTCATCTTTGCTCTGCATTCCCCTCCCATGGTTTCTTTTTTATGGCTTCAATATAAATAATTTACCAGGAACTGTCATGCCCTCAACTGTTCAGACTGCTAGAAAAAACAGTTTCTGAAAGTCTACAGTGTAATTGGATGGTTGAAACACAAGGACCGTTACCTTTAATAGTCCACAGTGGAGACAGAAGGGGGCTGCCCCCCCAGGCACCTGTGTGGAGTGTGCAGTGGTGCATCTCAGAGTCCACTCAGGTGATGCTGTGAACAAAAGTAGGCCCTACTCTCCTTCGAGTCTCATCTCCAAGAGTGACTATTCAATTCCAACTCTAAGCCTATCTGTGAAAGCTTACTTTTTTTTTTTTTTTAGCTGCCTCACTTTTTCCTAAGCAGCCAACCTTTGGGGTGACAAAATACAAACAGCAATGGGAGAATATTCAGTTTATTGGCCATTCCCTAAGACAAAACAGTCAGAACTCCTAAGCTTTGCATCACCCAAAGTTACTAAATGCAAAAGTTTTCTGAGGAAGTTTGCAGCCATCCAAACAGTACCCATCTCTTAGGACTTTACTGTCTCCAGTGTTCGTCAGCTTTGGTGGCCCTGTGGAACCAAAAGGACTCCCCTTGTCTTTCCTACTCAAGGTCTCAGATAATACTCCTTAATGTCCCTAGTGAGGAACAATTTCCCCAAGCTGTCATGAACAGAAACTTTCATAAAATACAATAAAAAATGAATTACTAGGAGAAAAATTTAAAGACCTGAAATAAAAGCTCCGATATTTTATTAAATAGACGAAAGATTACTGTCAGATTGCTCTAAAATGTTCTAAGCACTTCTGATACCAATTCTTACCTTGTCCTAAGCCAGTCCTAAGCAAACCAGTGCTGCTCCACAAATAAGGGAACAGCTTTTCATCAAGATGTAGAAAGCAAATTTGTGGTGTATGTGCCACCAGTCACCTGTCCTGAAACCAAAGCAGGCATTACTAGTTGATCATGGTGCCCACGCTCCAATGGGGCCACGGATTCCTTTTCAGCGTGCTCATCCATACCCACAATCAGACTGGGTATACAAAATGAAGTGTTTGGTGTTCTTGGCTCCTTTTGTCCAGAGTCTCACTCTGGTTTTGTTTGTTTGTTTGTTTGTTTGTTTGTTTGTTTTTTGTTCTTTTGACAATGAAGTGCTGCTCTGGTCTTCCACTGACCTCTCTTTCCTGCTCTGTCTCCTCTGGGAAAGTCATCCCTGCCATAGGATTCATGCAGGGAAAGCAAAGCAGTACAAAGTTTCAAAGGAAGAAGAGACCAAGAGGGTTCTCCATCTAGTTCTATTTTCAATCCCTTTAAAACCTTCTAGAATATGGCCTAATCATATGCTTGGCATCTTTTAGTAGAGGCACCATATGTGGAGCACCTGCAGCGTTCCTGGCCTTGTTTTTGGTGGTAATCCTGTGCTATCTTAAGTTATTATGTAACAATCCCATGGAATCACCATCGTGCCCACCCCTCTTTAGACAGATGAAAATAACTTGGAGAGGTGGAAAATGACTACTTAAGGTCATGCAGGCAGAGCTAGAGCAGGCATTGCCACAGGGGTCTGCTGCATGCCAAAGCTGGGCATCTCCTTGCAGACTCACTGAGGAAGACAAGCTCTGGTTCCTCCCCCCCACCCCCCCACCCCCCAGATGACCCTTTACAATGCTCAACCTTCTCCAAAAGGTAAAACCAAGCAGAAGATGCAGCACTTCCCCTCCTCACCCCTAGAGGGCGGTGGAGGGCAGGCCAATGCTCAGCTCCACACTCAACATTGTTTTCTTAAACACCATAATTTAAGGTGCCTGGAGCGATAACAGTGGGTGTCCACTCTTCAAAGCCCGAGGGTGTTGCTAAGACATTTCACTGAAAATATTCATTTGCTTCTTGGGGTCCTGGAAGCTTGACATTTTAAAGTAGAAGTTAGAGTGTCCACCGAGAATAGCTGATGGAATGAGTTAATATCTTAGCAAAAGCATTGGCTGGAGAATTCACCCATCTGGACCCAGCAATCTGGCTTCCTAGACAACTGCAGAAATAAATAAAACCAAATAAGCGAATGATAATAACAACCACTACTATTTATTGAACTCCATATGCTGAGCACTGCTGAGCAGATTATATGTATACCTAAAACTAGGCAGTGTTCTCTCCCGCTTCTGCAGCGAGCAAAGGGAAATGTTCATCCTTTGAGCATGTTTTCCGCCGCGACAAAACCCTGGAGTCGTTTGGTATAGAGGCAGATGAGTAAGGTGGGCGATGGACCTGAATCACAGCTGTATTTATGTAAAATGAAGCGGGCGACTTCAGAGTAATGAGACCAATTTCCCGTGTGCTTTAGAAACTCAATCTGAGTACTGCTGAAGAGAAAGCTCTGGAAAATATTGAACAGTGGCAGCCCTCCAAAAGATATTTGTAGTTAAGGATTCCCCCCCCCCTGCCACCTTTCCAAAAAGCAGCCTTTGTTTGTTTTCTGAATTGGAGAATTATTATCTTTACTGTAGAAGGTAGAAAATAGCAGGGAAAAAACCCATTAACACTCTGTCACCTTGCTGCAATCCTTGTGACCAATTCATTGCAATTAAAATTATGCTGCAATGAATATTTTTTTAGTTATATATTGCTTGTACATCTCTGAGTACTTCCTTAACACAGGCCATGAGAAATAGAACGTCTGGGTCAAAGGGTATGTATATTTCCAAAGTTTTGAAAATGCATTACCAACTTGGCTAAGCGAAAACTCTTACCAAATTTTAAGGTGTTTTAATTATTTATAAGCCATAACTTGTAACATGTGGGAGCGTCTTGTCGGTGGGTCGTTGGTTCATGATTTCTGCATATTTTCATTAAACATTTTTGGTACTTTTGGCGAGTTGATCCGTTTTCTGAGGGTTATTTACATACTAAAGAAACTAATTTTGTGTCTTGGTTTATGCTTTCTCCCCTTTGTTTGTTTTCAAATGGTATTGGTGTTGTTTTGGGTTTTTTTCCAGTGCTAAGACTGGATCCTAGAGCCTCAGACACGTTTACCCAGAAGACCATACATTAGCATGCGTTGAAAATAGCAATGCATGCCATTCCCATAGCCCATGAGGCATGGCCTTGATACTTTTTAAAGACTTTGCAATTTGATTCTTTAAAAATCTCATACATGCGTACAATGTATCTTGACTATAGCTAACCCAATGTTAGACCTCATAAGCCCTTCTCCCATGCATGCTGGACTGTTGATTGGCTTGATCCTGTGCAGGGAACCATAGCTGCAGGGAGTGTGTGAGCGCAGTGGCCATGCCATGTCCAGAATACAGCATTTTACAGCCCTCTGCCCCATCCTCTGATCCTCGGACTCTTACATTTTTTCTGCTCCCTCTTCCAGTGTGTGTGTGTGTGTGTGTGTGTGTGTGTGTGTGTGTGTGTGTATGTGTGTGTGTGTAGTGAGAATTTGGTTTCTTTAAAAACCCCAGCTATGTTGTGTGACTGTGTTTTTGTTTTAACCCTAGGATATGGGCCTGTTTCAGATTGCCCCTAGTCGTTAACTATGATTGTCTTGTGCTCTGGGAAGGACATGATTTTGCCAGATGTAAATAGTTTAATTCTGGGGGTGCTAAAGAGGGTATAAACTGGAGAGCCCTGAGAGGGCCTGTGGAGACTGTGCCAAGTGTTCATGTGCAAAGAGTAGAAGAAACTGAGCATCCTGTCGGTGAAGATCAAATTTGCTCCCAAGGAACTCAATGCCTCTAATCAGCAAGAAGTAATCTAAAGAAATATGCATCCCCTTTCCCCTCTATCCTTTTTTCTTTCTTGCCTACTTAGTGTTTGGGGGGGGCAGTTGGAAGGTATTGGAGTGGAGAAGAGTGGTAGATATAAAAACCCAATAAAATAACTTTTAAAAGTATGTCTACATGTGTATAAAGCTTTTCCTACAGTGTACTTGTTCTTGCTTGTATTCTTTTTTTTTTTTTTTTTCCTTTTCAAAATTTATTTTATTTTTACTTCTGCATGTGTATTTGTATCTGTGGGTGAGTGTCCACCAAATTCCTGGCACTAAAGGTACAGGCAGTTGTGAGCTGCCTGATGTGGATGCCTCGGAATTGAAGTCAGGTCCTCTGTAAGAGCAGAGCATGTTCTCTTTATCTCTAAGCTGTCTCTCCAGCCCCTTTGTTGTATTTTTAAAGAGGCTTTTCCAACACAGAGATACTTAATCACTAGGGGGACTGTATTGTACAGAACAGGATGTTTTGAGCTGTGGTGTCAGAACAGTTACATTGCTTTTAAAGTCTTGTATCAGGGTTATACTCTGAAATTCACTCATTTGATCTCTTCTCCCTGTTCATTAAATCCTCGTGAACATCTGGTGAGTCCTGGCCAAGTTAGGGCCCTATTGATGTGATAAACACTATGACCGAGAGCAACCTGGGGAGGAAAGGGTTTATTTCAGCTTATAGTTATAGTTCATCATAAAGGGACGTCAAGGCAGGGAACTGAAGCAGAGACCACTGAGGAATGCTGCTTACTGTTTCATTCCCCCACAGTTTCCCCTGTTTGCTTTCTTAATACAACTCAGGACCGCCTGCCCAGAACAACACTGCCCACAGTGGGGCAGGCCCTTTCTTAGTAACCATCAGTCAGGAAAATACCCCTCAGGCTTGCCTGCGGGCAAATTTGATGGAGGTATTCTCTCAATGAAGGTCCCCTCTTAATGGATGATCTCATCTTGAAGCTGACAAGAAGCTACCCAGCATAGTCTCTCTATCTGTCAGTAGCAGGAGATGCAGAGATGCGTGTCTGGAGCATTTGTGGACCCACCGGGCCCTCTTCCACACTGGCCAGGGTCCAACTCGACCACCAGGGAAGCCACAGGAAGAGTTGCTCTACTGTCCTTGACCTCCACCTGTCCCCTAAGTGCCAGTGTTTGCTGGAAGTTTTGTCCAGGTCATTCCTCTCACACTTCACACGGTGTATAAGGACACCCATACCCAGCATCAGAACTCTGTGTGTTGTCTTCATGTCCACAGGAGATCCTGAGCGTACCACACCCACATCCTCCAATCGACTGCACTTCCAAACCTGCAACAAAGACCTTGTTCGGGGTCACTTGAACCTAGTCCTTGCATTACTGCCCAGTGTCCAAACCAAGCCACTTGCTTTCTGTCTGTTCTCCGCAGCAGCCGGCGCATCCCACCACATCACAGGCTTCCTTCAAGGCCTTTCAGTCTGTCCTCGTCAGCTGCAGGGTGAAAGTCGTACTTCTTAGTTGGCAGGCCCCGTATGATATGACATCATTAGACTCATCTGTCATAGTCCTCTCCTGCCCCTCCCGCCTCCTTCCAACCACATCGACCCTTCACAGATCTCTGGGTAAACCAAGATTTCTCTCAACTCCTGAGCATTTGAAACACTACTTCCTCTGCTTGGAACTCTTTCACCAGACACCTCCCCCTGACCAATTAATTCCTCTTCATCCACAAGGCTTAACTTAGAGACAACTTCCTCCAGGACATGTCATTCAAAATTGACCTTCATGCTCAGTGCTTGAGCCCTCTGTGCTTCTGTGCTCTTTTCTGGCTTAACATCAGTGTTGTGCATAGAGACTTATTTACCTGTTTCCCTCCTTCAACCAATGGCACAGCTGCACAGGCGTTTTACTGTACAGTTCACAATAGGCAATGATGCACAGAGTGGCCTCACAACGCCCCCTCGAGCAAGAAGACTGCTGCTTCATCACTCCTGTGTAGCAGAACGTCATTATTAAATATTAGAACATCCTTGGGGTTCAAGGCCAGTGGCTGTGCCATGTCCACTACATGAGACCCTGTCTCAAAAAGTAAATAAATAAACAATTAAATAAAAATAAAACAGGAGCCAGGCAGTAGTGGAGCATGCCTTTAACCTCAGAACTTGGGAGGCAGAGGTGGGCAGATCTCTGTTAAGTTCAAAGACAGCCTGGTCTAGAGAGCGACCAAGGCTACACAGAGAAACCCTGTCTTGAAAAATCTAAATAAGCCGGGTGCGGTGGCGCACGCCTTTAATCCCAACACTTGGGAGGCAGAGGCAGGTGGATTGCTGTGAGTTCAAGGCCAGACTGGTCTACAAAGTGAGTCCAGGACAGCCAAGGCTACACAGAGAAACCGTGTCTTGAAAAAGCAAAAAAAAAAAAAAAAAAAAAAAAAAAAAACTTAAATAAATAAATAAGTATAAAATAAAGGGCTGTAGAGATGGCTTCACGGTTAAATGCATCAGCTACTTTTGCAGAAGACCCAGGTTTGATTTCAAGCGCCCACATAGCCGCTTACAACCATTTGTAACTCCAGTTCCAGGGGATCCAACAACTGTCTTTTGACCTCCACAGGCACCAGACTCCCACAAGGTACACATACACACATGTAAACAAATGCTCATACATACACATAAAATAAAGATAAATATTTAAAAGGAGACTAATCTATTCTAAAAAATAAAATAAAATAAATCTGGGCATGGTGACGTATGCTTTTAGGGCCAGCACCCAGGAAGCAGAGGCAGGAGGATCAGGAGCCTCAGCTGCGTTTGGGTCAAGGCCACACTGAGTTGAGAGGGTATCTGAAAACAATAAATAAGTTGTTGAAATTGAAAAATAAAAATAAGAGCATACTTGTTGGCTTTTGGGAAGAATGGGTGGGTATGTGAGAGGATGGATGGATGGATGGATGGATACAGAAAATGCTCCTTGGTCTCCGTGTCCATCAGTGTGGCCAGTCAAAGCCCAGCCTCCTAATTGTCCTTGTCACCTCCCATTTGCTTGCCTGTGGCCAGTTTCTTACCCTCTCTCCCTTCCAAGACAATCCTGGCTCATTCCTAGAAGTCATTTGTGTACAGGCAAGGCATACATTTTTTTAAATTAGTGCCCAGCTCCTCAGATGGAATCAGAAATGACAGATCACCTAAGATTCTGTTGGTTTCATTTCTGATGCCATTACAAACTCACCATGCTCTTGCCTGTGCTTTCTGGGGCACAGAAGACTTGAAGAGAGAGCAGCCTACACTTTCCTTTCTTTCCCTTTCTCTCTCTTTGTCTGCTGTCTGAAGTGAAATTGCCTTTGGAAAATTACAGACATTTTCCCTCTCTCGTGTGAAAGAGGGGAGGATGAGCTTGGAAGAATTCCGCCCAGAGGTCTGAGCCTAGGAGGGTGTTTCTCGGTGGCAGAGCATTTACCTAGTGGGTGCAGGACCCTGGGATTAATCCCCAGCACTGCTAGGGGGAACACTGAAGTCTCATAAATTAGATTCAAGGCTCCCTTTTAGCCCTAGCATTTTTAAAAATTTGGCTTATAAAACAGTCAATGTTGTGGAAAGCAGCATCGCCTGTGACTTATTCTCTTCGTTCTGCTTTCTACATCTTCCAGATCTCTTCATGAACATGTGTTGCTTTTTAATCAGAAAGAAAACATTGCTGTTTTAAGAGCCAATCTGTACATTACAATCTCATATTGCTAAAATCAAAGCCATAAAGCATACAAAGCCTACCCGGCCACACAAGCGCACACACATCTTGTAAGTATGCTGTCTGTGTTAATAGTTACATATCCACTAGAGACATGCTAGAAGGCTCAGCATCAAAATATTAGCAAGGAGTATCTCTGTGTGGCAAGGCTGGAAGTGATTATAATTTTCCTCTCCTTGCTAAAATGTGGTTTTGTATAATCAACACAGTTTGTGTGATGGTTCCTGTTCATTGTCAGCTGTAGCATCACCTGGGAGATGGGCTGATAGGCAAGCCCGTGAGGGGTTACCTGATGAGGTTAAATGACTGAAGATCCGCCTTTACTGTGGGTGGGACCATTCCCGGGGCAGGAATCCTGGCCTCTGTAGAAGAGGGAGGGCTCACTAAGCAGTTGCATTCAACTCTGACTGTGGATGTCCAGCTCCTGTTGCTGTGATTTCCTGCCATGGTGGACAGCAACCTCCAACAGTGAGTCAAAACAACACATAGCAAAAAAAAAAAAAAACAAAACAAAAAACAAAAAACAAGACCCCTTTGTGCCTTACTTTGATTCTATCAGGATGTTTTAGCACTGCAACAGGAAAGTAAGATATTTAATAATTAGAAAATATTATTTCTAGTAGTTTGAGGCATTATTTTTTTTTTTTACTTCAGCATCTGAATTCTCTTATAGCAACCTGTCAGTGTTTTTTAAAGCAACTTTTATAACTTTTTTTCCCCTCACAAAAAGCTAATCTTGTTTTCCTGTCATGTGGTGCAGCATACTGCACTGCCTGTAGAGGATTGAAACTCGAGGGCCTTCCTGAAAAGCTGCCAGGTGAAGCCTCAGGCTCAAGGTTTGCCTGCAGTTGTGTTGTTCTAAATAGAGACTAGAAACACACACTGCCCTTCATTACATAACAGCTGAGCTCTTGCTAATGCATGCTGCTCTTCTGTAAATTACCGACTCTCTGGGCATTAGAGCCAATCCTCCCTTCTCGGCTGTTGTGATTTGAACGTAAAATGTCCTATGTCTCCAGATGCTGAACCTTTTGGAGGGTTGGTTCCGGCTGGTTAGGAGGTGGGGCCTGGCTAGAGGAACAAGTCACTAGGGCTGGTTCATGGGACATCTTGTCTCTTTCTCTCTCTCTCTCTCTCTCTCTCTCTCTCTCTCTCTCTCTCTCTCTCTCTCTCTCTCTCATTCTCCTTCCTGTTTTCCATGAGGAAAAAAAATCTTCTGCCCACATTCCTGCTGCCACAATTTTCTGCCTAAGTTCTTAGGGCCAAGCAAGGAATTGAGGTGTCTGAACTGGGAGCCAAAATAAGGCCTCTCCCCTTTCAGTTGTTTCTGCTGAGTACTAGAAAATTCACAAAGACACTGATTTCCTTGGGGTTATAACACCACACAGACCTGGTTCACACTCTGACTACTGAAGGGAGGGATGCATAGATTGGTGGTAGAGCATTTGTTAGCAACTGAGAAGCCCTGGGTTCTACACTCAGCACACACACACACACACACACACACACACACACCAGTAAAGTAACAGATACCTTCAGGGTCAGTGTAAGAAAGAACCAGTGAGGGCTGGAGAGAAGGCTAATTGGTTAAGAGCACTGACTGTCCTTCTAGAGGACCCAGGTACAATTCCCCAACAGCTACATGGTGTCTCACAACTGTCTGCAACATCAGTTCCATGATGCGAACCAGTGAGGTGTAAGTTATGAAAATTCCTAAGTTAACACATATGCTTTCAGCATTAGCTCTTTCTCCAACATTTGTGTTTTGAAAAGGGAGGTGGGCCATTTATCCTCCGTTTCCTCGTTTGTCATGAGGGTGTTTCCATTTGCCTCTATGCTGATGTAGTGAGCTCAGAGATGAGCTGCCCAGATGCCCCTTCAAAGAGGGGCTTGTCCCTGCTGCCAGCTCCTGCAGGGTCTGCTCAGAGGCAAACCCACACCAAAGACTGAGCTAAGGGCCAGCCTGCTCCAGTCGGTGCAGCAAAGCCCTGCGGGCATCGGCCAAGGCTGTCTGGTCTGCATCATAGTTTGTCCCTCCCTTCCTAGGCCTCTCCCTCCGCAGCTGTTCATCCCTGATCAATATCCCACATGGCAACTCCATCTCAGCCGCTGTTCAGAGAGCCTGGTTGGTGACCATTAGTGTCCAGGGCGGTCTGATAGGCAGGAAAGGGGGACTTGGATCTAGATGACTAGCCAAAAGGTGAGGACAGTTAGGCACAAGCATGAGATGAGCCTGTTTTGAGTGTTACATGCCAGCCTGTGGGGACTTGGGGCAGGGCACGAGTGTGGACAGGATGCATTTGCTGGCATGCCATACAAGGCATGGGAGATGTGCAGGCAACTTGTTGCCATAGAGACAATACAATTAGATGAAGGGTTAGTTTCCTGACTGCCATAATAAATTATCACAAACTTGGCAGCTTATGAGAGCAGAAAAATGTCCCAAAAAGCAGAAGTCCAATGTCAGGGTGTCACTGAGCCTGTACTAGGAGATCTGAGGCAGCGTCTGCTCAGTGCCTCTCTCCTCATGGCTCCTGAGGGAGCCTGGGGCTTCAGACCCTATGGCTGAGTCCACCTTCATTTGGTATTGTTTCCCATGTCCTCTGGGTCTCACACCTTCCTTCTCCCTTCTCTCATGAGGAAAGACATCTCTCACTGGCAAGAATGCTCATCTGGATTATGGCCTTATGTTGAAAACCTTGAATTGTATCTGCATCACCTCCATTTCCACCCTCACCCTCAGATATCTGAGATGGATTTGTGTTAGAGGGGCCACAGTTGAACCTGGGGCAGACACTTACTAAACAATGTTCCTGTTACGCCTGCTGTTCTAGCTACTCCAGAGGTTCAGGCAAAGGATGCTTGTGGCCAGGAATTTAAAGGCAGCCTGGACAACAGTGTGAGACCCTGTCTCCAAAACCAAACCAAAGAATAACCCCATAGAGAGAGGGAGGAGAGAGAGAGAGGGAGAGAGAGAGAGAGAGAGAGAGAGAGAGAGAGAGAGAGAGAGAGAGAGAGGAAGAGGGGAGAGAGAGAGGAGAGAGAGGAGAAGAGAGAAGAGAGAGACAGAGACAGAGAGACAGAGAATATGAAAAGCTGCTGAGTAGAAAACTGACATCAACTTCCTGTGAAAGTCAAAGGACCCTCCTCCAGGCTGCCATCTGGATCAGGTGGACAGAGAGTCCAGGCAAGATCCTGGACTTCATACTCAGAAGGGCCAAGCTCCAGAGAACATGAAATATCCAATCAAAGCAAATCCATATGCCAGGGACCGGCCCTGCCTAGGGAGAAGAAGAAAAAAAAAAAAAAAAAAAAGGACCTGACACTTGATCTGGGGACATCTGGTCTGGAGTATTTGCCTGAGAAGCTCTGAGCCAGCAGCAGCAGCCTCTGCCTAGTCCCAGCCAGCCCTTGCTTGACAAGAACAGAGGACTTCTCCCCAACAGGACAAGGGCTGTCCCTCAGGACCTGATCCTCCTCCCCTCCTGGGCTTGGGGAGGAGAAAGATTATACCCCCAGAGAGAGACCTGGACAGTGAGTGTCCATATTCAGACACAAACAGAAAAGGATACAAAGGATGTCTGTTTAGAGGGCCTGTGGAGTTAAAAAAAAGTAAGGCTAGATTCTGGACAGTTTAGGAATATCCAAGCACACTTCGAAGAAACAAGAATTAACACTCTGGAAAGAACACCCAGGAATGGAACAAAGTCTACAATATGTTTATTCTCAAAAGCATGGGAGAAACAATGATTTGTGCTAAGTAAAGTTGTTGTTGCCAAGAAAGGCTTCAGAGGAGAAGATGAGAGCATTCAAAAGAGGATCAGAAAGATGGCTCAGTGGTCTCCGGCACTTAAAGAAATACCAGGCAGCCGTTGTGGCCACACTGGAACCCCAGTGCTTGGAAGACGGAAAATCAGGATCACTGAGAGCAAGCTTGCTAGTTAGACCAACCAGGTTCAAGTGAGAGACCTGCCTCAAAATACAAGGTGGAGAGTGAGCAAAAAAGACACCCAACATTAACATCTGTTCTCCATGTGCATGCACATTAATGTACACATAAGCACATACACATGTGAACATGTATGTATGCATGCTCATATACCTACCATACATATACAAGCAAGGTTATTATTATTCCTTAATAATCAAAGAAGATTATGTGTCTGAGTCTGCAGAGAAAAAGAGCCAACAGAATACACACACCAGGAACTGGCTTACAAAAAAAAAAAAAAAAAAAAAAAAAGAACTGGCTTACAGTACTATAGAAGCTGACAAGTTCTAATATCTGCTCTTGGCAAGCAGAGGACTCAAAGGAGCTGGTACAGTAACAAGACCCAGGGATAAAGTCTTTCAGCTTGTGTCTTCAGCAGGAAAACCTAGGCATGGTAGCATTGCAGAAACAACGTAGTAAGCTGAGGCCGGTGGATCACGTGGTCACTGGAATTTGAGGCCAGGCTAGGCTCCATAGCAAGACCCTGTCCCACAAAACAAAAACTCAGTGACAGCTCTTCCATGTAGCCACAGCTGATGGTGTCAGGGGCGAACAGTGGAGGCCAGGTGGTGGCCAGCATCGCCAGAAGCCAGGTGGGGGGGGGTGGTTTTTATACTTGGAATGCTGCCCAAAAGGGAGTGATCCAGAGAGCAGGTCGACGAAGGCAGCACAGACGACAGATGTGTACTGCATGAGGAAAGAAAATAGGATGCTCTGGAGACTTAGCACAAGGCTTCCAGGCACAGCCCAATCCTGTGCCTTCTTCCAAACCTGCGCCAGGTTTGGAGACCTAGAATCCCACAAATGGAGGCTGAGTTAAGGCCCCTGCACTTCCACACAAGCAAACACAGTGAGGACTGCCTGGATCCTGTCCTGAAGGTACCCATGGCAACCATTCCCATCACTGCTCTCTGGAGAAAGGTGCATGCACTTAGAGTGCTTGAGGACGCGTGTTCTGAGCTGGCCTGCAGTGCCCTGGTCTCCTCTGACACAGCAGGGGCACATGGGGACACAGCCATAAATGGATTCTTGGCTCCAGAGACCAGGATGGTGACTCCACTCTCTTACCTCTGCTCCCCATCTCATCTCTCCTCCTTTCTTCAAACTTAAATCTCTTCCCTTCTCCTTCCCCTTCTTCTGTCTCTCTATTGCACTCCTGTCTCTACAAGCCTCACCTCTCAGTCCTGCAGCCTCACTCCTCTTAGGCCCTGTTAGAAGCTGGTGGATCTGCATCAGGTTCACAGAGCCTCTATCCTTCTCCTAATTAACTTCTATTATGCCTGCACTCGCCTCAGAAATTACCTCTGGGGCCTCAGGAGGACTGCCTCGGGGTCACGGTACTTGTCTCAAGCATGGTAGCGACTAGACTCTAACCAGCAGAGTTCCCTGAATTGATCTAAGGACTCAGGGCAATCCCTTTCAAAACTCAGGCTGACTTCCATTCAGACACTGGAAAGCTGGTCTGAAAATTCATGCAGAAATACAGATGCTGTGCAACAGACAGATCTACAGTGAAGCAAAGCAGCATAGATTAACCTAAGGCTCCAAGTATAGGTCAATGGAGGAGAATTGATTGCACAGAATAAAACCTCAAGTGGACAATTGATTTTTGTCAGGATAATTCAATGAAGAACTGGTCATCCTTTCAACAAATGGTGCGAGGACAAGAAGAAATTCACATGTGTCCAGTATTCAGTACACAAAAAAAAATTGGCTAAAATGGCTCGAAGACTAGAACTGAAGAGATGAAAATGCCCACTCAAAATTAAAAGCCCTTCTCCATCAGGGAAACACAGGTCAAAACCACGAGATTGCCACGGGGTGGTACAGATCAGTAATGCCAACACTCTGGAGACAGAATCAGGAAGATCAGAAGTTAAAGACTATTCTCAGCTACATAGTTAATGTTGTCTGGGTATGATGCTTAGAGTGAATTGCCAGCCTGACAGATTCTAGAATCATCTGGTGGATGGACCTCAAGGATTGCCTTGGGGGGCGAGGTCTGTCTAGAATCCATTAATGGAGGTGGGAAGACACCTCCCACTCCCACTGTGGGTGGCGCCATTCACCTGGCTGAGGTCTTAGACTGTACACACAGAGAAAAGGAGCCGAGCAGCAGGGTGGCGCCATTCACCTGGCTGAGGTCTTAGACTGCACATGCAGAGAAAAGGAGCTGAGCAGCAGCGTGCATTCATCCCTCTCTGCTTTTGTACTGTGAAGTGTGTGTCATTATCTGCTTCAAGCTCCTGCTGCCTTGACGCCCCCACCATGACGGACTGTGCTCTTGAAACCATGAGCTAAACCAAACCCTTTCTCCTCCAGATGGCTTTTGTATGAGGTTCCCGGTTGTTGTTGTCGTTATTTTTTAATCACAGCAACAGGAAAGAATGAAGACACTGGGCTATATGAGACATTGTCTCAAAACAACAAAAAAGAGAAATGAAACAGAATTTCCTTCTGATCTGTCAACTTCACTTCCCGGAACTCAAAGCAGGACCATGAAAGGATGTCTGTCTGTACACCTACCTTCATAGCAGCGCTGTTCATGGTGCCTAAAACGTTGAAGTGATTCTACCTATTGAAGGGCTGTAAGTTGTCTGTTCAGACAAGAAAATGTTACTCTGTCCTCTTTATGACATATTTATTTATTTATTATCCTAGCACATGCACACACAGCATGATACACATGTAGAAAGGTCAGACACCAATTTTAAAAAATATTTTATTATTCTCATTATTATTTTAAGATTTACTTATTTATGTATGAGTGCTCTATTTTCATGTACACCTGTAGGCCAGAAGAGGACATCATATTTCATTAAAGATGGTTGTGAGCCACCATGTGGTTGCTAGGTATTGAACTTCTGGACCTCTGGAAGAGCAGCCAGTGCTCTTAACCTCTGAGCCTTCTCTCCAGATCCCAGACGCCAATTTGAAGGAAACGTTTCTCTCCTACCATGGGGAATCCAGGGATTGAATTCAGGTTGTCAGACTTGGAAACAACTTTACCTCCTAAGCCTTCTCACTTGTCTCATACTCAAAAAAAAAAAAAAAAAAAAAAAAAAAAAGAGAGGGGCTGGGGAAATGGTTCAGCAGTGAAAGTACTTGCTACTCAAACATGAGGTCCCAAATTTGGATTCTAGAGCCCATGCTGTGAGAGTGGGGGCCACATGTAATTCCAGCCTCAGGAGGGGGAGACAGAGGATTCCCAGGACAAGCTGGCTAGCAAGACTACCTACAACAACCAGATCTGGGTTTGACTAGAGACTATAAAGTGAACAATTGAATAAAGCAACCGTGATAGAGGGTGATTCCCAACATCAACATCAGGCCTCCATGTGAATGTGGCCACTTTCCCATGCACCTGCACACAGCTGCACCCAGCATATAAAACATACCTGCACCGAAAGCCTGGGGAGGGGGGGAAAGCGATTCTGGCATGGACCATGACATGGATGAACCTTAAGAACATTGTGCTAGGTAAAATAAGTGAATCAGAAAAAAAATTAAAAGATAAATGCTGAATGACTCCATGTGTGACAGCATCTAATGTCACAACACTGGTCAAGTAGACAGTTGCCAGGGCTGGGGGAGAGAGGCCAAGACATGCATAGCCAATGGATAAAGAATCACAGTTTAAGGCCAGGCAGTCGTGACACACGCCTTTAATCCTAGCACTCGGGAGGCAGAGGCAGGTGGATTGCTGTGAGTTCAAGGCCAGCCTGGTCTACAAAGCAAGTCCAGGACAGCCAAGGCTACACAGAGAAACCCTGTCTCAAAAAACAAACAAACAAAAAAAAAAGAATCACAGTTTAAGATGATGTTGGTTTTGGCAATTGACGGTGATGGCTGAATCCCATTGTGAGTTTCCTTAATGCCCCTGAGTTATGATGTTAAAATGGAAACGGTCATAAATGGATTTTATAGTTGCCTAAACTTACCCATGTCATTCCAAATAAACAGGGTCTGGCACTAGCTCAGTAGAGTAAAGCGTTAGAAACGCCTGGGATTTCACTCCCAGCATGCCCAGCCCTAAACATGTAAAAGGCCTAAGATTCCATCCCTAGCACGCTCATCCCTGGACTTAAAACATGACTAAAGGGGGAAAAAAAAGTGAAAACTATGGAAGACTCATGGATCAAGTCCTGAGACTCAGGAAACTTGTGGCCTTAAAGCATAGTTGTAAAATGCCCTCTAATCACTTTAAATACTTCCAAACACAACCTATTAAAACAGTCTCTTGCCGTTCGAAGGGCTACCCAGAACAATAAAGAACATTGGGTTTTTTCCCCCCTGTGGACTTGGATTATGTGACTTCAGGGTGGACCCACATGTTATTAGTTATAATTTCTTAGGAGAAGGAAGGGATGAATCTGCAGTGCTTACGTAACAAGCTGCTGTAAGAGACAGGAGCGGCCTGTGAGCCTCTGGGCTCACTGGGGAAGTGGTGGAGAACCAGCAAAGAAAGGTACAGCCGTGGGAGCTGCGGCCACTGCCACCACAGCTTGAGGAGGAGGGAAGGGTTTCACACCTGGACTCAGAGTACCTGAGTCATCACAATGCCATTTGGAGTCCTATTACAACCAGCAGACGCTGGAGAAAAGCTCCTCCCACGCAGCAGCTGAGGCAGAGGGCTGTTCTCAGGGCTGTGACTCCCGAAGTCAGTGGCTCTCAGAGGGCTTGTTAAAGCACAGTGAGCTGGGCCACCAGAGATGCTGTGTGACAGGCTGGAGGAAACACGAGAACGTGCACTGAGCAAAGCCCCAGGTAAGGACCTCTGGTGGTGCTGCCTTGAGGACCACATGCTGAGACTACTGCCAAGCTGCGCTGATGCAGACAGGGTGTGGCGCGCTACAGGAACGAACTCTCCAAGCCCAGTGGATTGACGCCATGCAAACTTATCACTGGCATACATCACTGTCCAGTGCAGTCTGGCTAGTCCTCAAGATTGAAAGACAGAGTACTGGGAAAGAACATGAAAAGTGGCCAGACCCAAGCCTCGCTGGGATACAGTCTTCCTAGGTGCCCAAGAAGAAGGAAGCCAGGTAACCACAAAGCGTTATCTCCACCACATCAACTCAGAGTACACGCTCACCATCGTTCCTTTCTCCTTCTGTGTCTGCCTAATGGATTTCTCTTCTTCCCCAGGAGTGGAATGGTGGCCCATCCTCAGTTCTAAAAGAGGGTCCCTCCGACTAAGATGATCACCTTACCAGCCGTGCCACCAAAACCCAGGTTCAAGCCAATCAGTGTCTGTTCTTCTCATTGGTCCAGGGGTGATCATGTGACCAAATCCAGCTACAGATAATCCAGGAAGGAGCAACCTAGTGGACCCGAGGAAGGAAGCTTCTGCTACAGTTGCCACTGGCAACCATCTCTGGCCAAACTAGAGAATGGCGGCACCTAGAGGCGAGAGCGAAAAGGAACGAAAGCCCTGTTGTATACGTGAAGTCTACCTGACTTGTGACTTGAAGCTTTCAGAGACCAGATCTGTTACAGGTAGCAGCCAAGTCAATACACTTCTCAAAGCAACCCGAGCAAGAGCAGAGATGATTTGTATCCCTTTGTATGCCTTACTTTCTGCCATCTCTTACAGATGAAGAAATGATGGCATGTTCAATAAAGATAGCCAGAGTTGTTGTGGGGCCAAGGTTTTGTAATATCTATAGCACTAAAAGAACTGTCAACCCAGAATTCTATATGCAGAAAAAAAAACCAAACAAATAAATAAATAAATAAATAAAACTCCTCGGAAATGAAGACAATCTCAAACAGAAGAACTTGAAGAGGAACTCATGACCAGCAGGCTTGGTCTAAAGGAAGCGCTTCAAGCAACATCTTCAAATGGGGGGCAGGGGGAGATGACATCAAAAGGAACTTTGGATTTGGAATGAGTAGAAACCACAATACATGTATGTGGGGGAAAATGTAAGAAAATAACAATAGTCATTCATTCATGACCAGAATGTTCAGTATCCTCAACCCAATAACATAAAAAAAAAAAAAAAAGAAAGTAGCCTATAGCCCGTCCTTGATGTCACACAACTGATGAAGGAATGACAGGACAAACAAAAAAATACTTTCACCATTCAAGTGGAGATCAGCGAATGCAACAAAACAAGAAAAGAAATAGAAATCAAAGATACTGGGATGGAAGAAATTGTATTGTTCATTGCCTCAGACAGCATGGTTTTCCATGAAGAGAAACTGAAAGTAATCTATAGTAACTTCTGGAACTAATAAAAAGTTTAACAAGGCTATAGGCTATAAAATAAATATACAAAAATAAAAATATTTTTAAACAGCAGTGAACAATTGAAAATGAAAATTTGTGAATGCGTGCTATTTACTAGAGCTAAAAATAGCTTGGGCATTAATCTAGCATACCAGGTACAGAATCTATAGGCTGAAATTACAAGTGAGGATTCCTGCTTTGGCTCCAGCAGATAGAAAGCTTGGATGCCACAGCTGCCATTCATACAAGAAAAGACTGGGCAGCTTGAAAAACATGGTGTTTCCCCACAAGAGAACTGAGTCAAAAAAAAAAAAAAAAGCAAAAACAAAAACAAAACAAAACAAAACAAAAAACCCTGCTCTCTGAGATCTTGGGGCACACACAAATCCAGAGAAACATGCCTGAGATCCACCTGCTTGAAATAGAAGCTTCTGGAATCAGAAGACTATAGGATCATGTTAAACGGTAACTTTGATGAATTACTGAATGGTGAGCTTGGACTAGCTTCTCAGTGAAGAACCCCCTAGGGGGCACAGTCTCAGAGTTGGTTGTGTCCATGAAGCGCACCAAACTATCATAGTCTGTATGATACAGACTATTGTATGTGTGTGCAGCGTGCATGAGAAAGAGAGAGAGAGAGAGGGAGGGAGAGAGAGAGACAGAGACACAGAGAGAGAGGGAGGGAGAGAGAGGGACAGAGACAGAGAGAGAGGGAGAGAGGGAGAGAGAAGGGGAGGGAGGAGAGAGAGAGAGAGAGAGAGAGAGAGAGAGAGAGAGAGAGAGAGAGAGAGAGAGAGAATGTGCATACCATGGTACCATGGAATATGAACACACACAAACATAGTTAGAGCCTAACACTCTTGTTCTGATCTGAGAAGGGGAAAAGAGAAGCAACCACCATAGAGGACCCCAGAGCATTTCTCTCTCCCAAGCACCACACGCGGGGGTCTTTCAGAGTCTCGGTCTATCTGCAGAAAGGGCATTGCCCTGACTCTGGCGCCCCCTAGCCTTCCAGCATGCAGGGAGAAACACTAGAGGCCGCACAAGCTTTGTTCTCAGGGCTAAGACTGAGCTATGATAACGCTCTCCCTACAGGTCCCGGCTTGCCAGCTGTGCCCCAGTCCTCTAACAGCAGATGACACCCACAAACACTGGAAAGACACAGACTCTGAGGAGGAATAGCCATGGAGGACTGCAGACAGAGAAAGGACTTTAGAGGAATGAGAAGCTGCAGCACACGCTCTAGCAAACACTAAAAAGCCCAAACCACAGCCAGGTCAACATAGAAACCTCACTCTAAAGAACGACTTACTTGGTACTTGGAAGGCTGATGCAGATGGATCTCTGTGAGTTCAAGGCCAGTCTCAGCTACATAGTTCCAAGCCAGCCAAGGCTACATAGTAATACCTCATCTTTAAAAAAAAAAAAAAAGCATATTTCAGCTTCCATTTTCTGACACTCATGCACCACCTTCAGCAAATTATTACAAGGCATGCTAAAATGCAAAAAAAAAAAAAAAAAAGCAACAGTTTAGGCTGTGGGGGTGGAGTGGGGGTGGCTCTGTAAAGAAAGCCCTGCCTGAGCAAGGATCTCATTTTGGACCCTCAAACTCACAAGAAGCTGAATATGGTGATGTGTCCATATCCCCAAGGCTTCTATGGTGAGATGGGAGGTAGAGAGGTGGGAATCCCTGGAAACTTTTACCAGCTACACTGGTGTGTGCAGTGGCAAAGCAGAGACCCTGCCTCAAACAAAGGGAAAGGCAAAAATGGGTACCTGAGGTTGGCATCTGAGCTCTAGTCATATGCTGTAGTGTGCAATGCGCTCTCTCTCTCTCTCTCTCTCTCTCTCTCTCTCTCTCTCTCTCTCTCTCTCTCACACACACACACACACACACACACACACACACACACACACACACACAGGAGCAAGAGGGGACAGAAGGTGAGAGGGAGAGAGAAAGGATGCAGATGCAGGTGTGATGGGTAGAATTGCCACGTAGGAAGCTTGAAGTGCTTTTCATTCGTGTGCCAAGGGCTTTATTGGGAAATGGTGCGCATGCGCAAGAAGAGGTGGGGTCATATGAGTGCAGTGGTGGAAACTCTGAGAATCAAAAGGAAGTTCGAGAAAAACTATGTGGTGCAGCAAACAAGGAAAAGGAATGCATTTGATGGGCCTCACTATACTGTGGATGTGGTGGGGGTGGAGGGTTGGGGGGCAGGGGGCCCCTGACTTGAATACAAGTCAATAGAAATACCTGAGACTAAAATGCGAGGAGGAAACCGGATGTGGAGAAAATAGAATGGTGAGACGAGGAGGGCCAAAGGACGAGAACAAGGAGAGGACTTGGAGCTTCTGTGCACTCCTAGGCATGTCCCCCTCTGTCAGAGTTTTAATGGCACTGATTCTCCTGCCTCTGTGTCACCTTTGTAGATCTGGCCCAGAGGGATGCGGCTGAGAGCTCCAACCCTTCAGTCATGTGGTCTTTCCTGGGGTAGCCTCATCCAGAGCCTATCCAAGATTCCTACCTACAGTCTCTTAGGCATTACCAAAAGGGAGCCCTTTTGTCCTGTTTTGGTGTGTGTACACGTGCTCGTGCCTGTGTGCTTGGTTGAGTGCAGGTAGGTGTGTAGGTGTACATATATGCACATGCGTGTGGAGGCCTGAAGTTGACATCAGGTGTCTACCTCAATCACTCCTCACTTTTTCATTGCGGTAGCATCACTCACTGAGGCCAGAGCTCCCCAATTCTGGGTCATTTAGCTGGTGAGCCTGAAAGGCTCTTTCTGAGTAGTAAACGAGGCTCAAATATCTCAGAATTTTCCAAGGATCTTAGGAATGCTGTGTTAAAAATCACAGATAAGGAGTAAATTAGCTTCCCCTGCCGGGTGCTTGTGCACTGGTTCTAGGACGTCTTCATCATCCCTCTGTCCATGAAGAGACCCCAGTGATGTCCGAAGCAGTAGGGTACCAAGGGAAAGGATCACAAACATACTCTTGGGCGGTTAGATATGAGTGCTGAGGGAAAACGACAAGGGGCATTGTTTTGGATAGGGTTCCTGATAAGCCAAAGCTAAAAATGGAGTCACTTGTTTTTAAAGATGCCCATCACTGACTGAAAGCTGTTTACTGCCTGAAAAGACAGAAGAGAGAGACAACAGGCCACTTCCCAAGCGTGCCAGCTCCAACTGCCGTGACAAAATTCTCTCTGCCTTACTTGTCACACAGAAATGGAGCCTGAAGTTACCTATTGCGAACCAGTTATTGCTCCCTGTCCCTGCCTGACCCAGAACTGATTTTGAAATGACCAGTACATTTGTTTCTTGTGCAGTCATTGTGCACACATTTCTCTGTCTGGCTCACGGCCACACTGACCCTGTTTTACAGAATGAAGTATTACCCGGTGCTAGAATGAAACAATAAAGCTGATTAAGAACTTTAAAAACAAACTCTTGTCATTTTGTTCTCTAACGGTAGTAATTAATGTGCCGGGGGAAGCTATCCAATTTCTCTCCGCGCCACAGGATGCTCCACTGCCTTCAGGCGAAAGAAGTTTGTGCAAAATGGCCTTGATTAGTTTGGGACACTGAGATAGTTCTGTGACAAGGGAGTGACTGGCACCAACCTAATTTGATGCCACAGAATAAGACCCCAGATGATAAGAAAGGAGCGAAGTGAGGGAGGGAGACAGGAGGAAAGCCAGTCTTGGAAACTGCAATGCGATGCCTGCTCCATTTTCTTCGTGAAGGTCCCAGGTGCTTCCTGACAGTGCAGTCCTCTGAGAACTCCGTGGCAAAGCTACCCGTTTTTCTCTATTTAACCCAGCATTTCCAAATTTCAGGTGACTTCGGAATTTTTTCTAAAACATCGAGTAGTAGTTCAGGTAAAGCTACTTTGGGACAGACTACAGATCTGGTAGATCACAGTTCTCGTGTATGCGGATGGACTTTGTATGTAGCAGTTAGTTCTTTCTCTTAGGACCAAATCTTTGCCATGTTATAGTCTCCCAAACTTTAGGCCATTTTTAAGGACAGAAGATCAGGGGCAATACGGAATAACAAGAATCACACCCACAGGGCCCACTGCACATCCCGAGCCGTCAGTTTAGTTGTCATGACAACTATATATATATATGTATGTATATATCACGCACACATATGCAAATGAAAGCACAGAGTCTCTTGCCAAGTCATGAGTCACACATGTAGAGAAATTGTCAGTTTTACTCTTTTCCCTCCAAAATTTTAATGATTTCAGTCCGTGAAATAAATTGACACTCAACAATTAAAAAAAAAAAAAAAACAGCAAAAAGAATGCACAGGCTTTGATTCCCTGTTTAATCATGAGCCACATATATCCAGTATGAGTCTCACAGAGGGACAAGATGGCTGAGCTTCCTGCCAGAGTTTACAGAGGAAAAGTCGTGTAGCTTTTAGGCTGTTGGGAAGGTCAGGGAAAGGAGGGGAGCAGCCAGCAAGGGTTACCTTTTTTTTTGTTGTCGTTTGGCTCAGTTCTCAGGGATGAAACCCAGGTCCTCACACAACTAAGCTCTCTACAACAGCTCAGCCTGTAGAGTGTATTAACACACGTAACGTCTCCCGGATACAGTCCAGCTCTGTCTGGGCTGCAAGTGTCAACCCTCTTCTCCCCATCCCCCACCCCCAGCTGTTCATGCAAAAACATCCTTCCAAAGCAAAAGCAGTCATGGAAGTGTCACACAGAAATGTCTCTACCACTTCTGCAGTTTTCTAATGTAGACAGGCGTAAATTTCCTTTTACAGGGCTGAGGAATGCAGCTTAATGGAAGAACATGAATGGAGACCCGCTTTAAACACACACACACAAGCCGGGCGGTGGTGGTGCGCGCCCTTAATCCCAGCACTTGGGAGGCAGAGGCAGGCGGATCGCTGTGAGTTCGAGGCTAGCCTGGTCTATAAAGCGAGTCTAGGATAGTCAAGGCTACACAGAGAAATTCTGTCTCAAAAAAAAAAAAAAAAAAAAAAAAAAAAAGGACACACACACACACACACACACACACACACACACACACATTAAACTGTCTGAAGCAGTAGCATCTATAAGTGCCACAAGCTTACATCAAATTCCTTTCATACACTATCTCTTAAGGATTCAGGAATTGGGGTGTAACTCAGGAGTGGGGTGCTTGCATACTGTAGCGGAGGACCTGCGTTTGGTCCTCAGCACTGAGAGAACTGTGGAAGATGGAGAGTATTTGATGCTGCCTACAGGCAGGCGCCCAGCTATGTTCTTTCTAGATGGTATTTGATTTACCCAGGCCTCTGAGGTAGGTGTTTATCCCCACTTTACAAACCAGGGATAAAAGGTAAGGGGGTGGGGAGTGGGGCACAGAAAGTCTAAGTTTTCTTGGTCAAGCTCACACAGCTATTATTAAATCTTGAGGTTAGGTGGTAGCGCAGGGCTCCTGACCAGAAATGAAAGCTGTTTTAAAATACAATCAGGTGGAGCCACACTTCAGTGGCTGAGCCGTTTCTTAGGATGCCTCGGGCTCTGGGTTTGATTCCCAGCACTGCAGAGCCAGAAATCCACTCTCTCCATCTGGCCTCGCAGCGACAAGTCAGTGGGACAGATGGGAAGGCAGGGACAGGGGCATTGGCTGCTCTTGCAGAAGGCTTGGGCTCAGTTCCTAGCACCTACACGGTGGCTCATAGCGTCTGTTAACTCTAGTTCCGGGGGATCTGATGCCCTCCTCTGGCTTCCTTGGATTCCCTAGCAGTCACATGGTACACACATGCAGGCAAAACACCACACGTAAAACAACTTTTTTTTTTTTTTTTTTTTAAAGGATACACATTTAAGGGCTGGAGAACCGGCTCAGTGGTTACGAGTACACGCTACTCCTCCAGTAGACCCAGGTTCGGATCCCAGCGCCCACATCAGACGGCTCACACCGCCTATCGTTCCAGTTCTGGGGGGTCCAAGGGCACTCGGATGCGTATTGTGTACACATACATGAAGACACACACATGCTTTTTTACGGTTAGAGTATACACCTTTATTTTAAAAGAAAAAGAAAGACAGATCAAGACCCCTCTCTGCTTTTGTCAGCAAATGGCTAAACAAATGCTTCAAATGTAAAAGCCTCGGACCCCAGATCTCAGGGGGCACCAGAACCCAGGGCACGAGGCCCTTGGATTCCAATCCCAATGCCACAGAAAAAGAAATAAAACAGTAATAGAACCCGAATGTTTCACCAGTCATTTTTCCTGTTCTTTTAAAACACCAATGAAAAGAAAACCCAAGGCCTGCAAGCTGCAGGCATTACAGAGAGCTCTACCACACAGCCTGGGAGAATCTTCTCGGCAAAGCCTAGCCTGGCAACATCCTTGTTAAGGAACACTGAGGCACCTGCTAGATAAGCCAGCTAGTGAGGCCCAGCATTCACTGAAATCAAGTGGCATTTATCTTTGGAAATGGATCTCAAACATTTTTATTTCGTTGGCATGAGCGTTCCATCAGAACCTTAGAGCTGTTAGATGGAGCACGAGGGCTTTTTAATAGCGCCTAATGCAGTGAACCACAGTAATTTAAAAGAGAGCGGATGAGCTGAAGGGAGCAGTGGGATTTCTGCAGAAGAATACAAATGTGCTCTCTGCTGCTCTGCTTCTGCCTCTGCCTCTTCCTGGGCAGAGGCAAAAAAAAAAAGTCACACAGGAGTGGGCGGGACTTTCCAGCTGGTGGTTTTGTGTTAGCAGGAGGGAGTGTGTTGTGAAAATGAAAATTACTGATAATTAGATGTAAAGGCCGGTAGGGGAGAAAAAATGGTGACGCATTATAGCCTTTTTGTTCCTGTCAGGGGCTGAGAGCTCTGTTGGTGGCTGTGAGAATTCATGTGTCTTCTCCAAGGGGGGTTAGCAATGTACTGACACTTTGACCCAGCAAGCTTTTTAGAAATTATTTGTGTGTGTGTGTGTGTGTGTGTGTGTGTGTGTGTGTGTGTGTTTGCTATGCATTTGGGGGTGCACGTGCTGCAGCCTGTGTGTGTGAAGATTAAAGGGCAACATTTGTAGAGTTGTTCTCTCTCTCTCTCCATCCTTCTGAAGGTTCTAGGACTTGAATTCAGGCTGCTTAGCTTTCATAGCTAACACCTTTGCCTGCTGAGTCATCCTGCCAGTCCTGGGAATCAATGTTATATCAATACCATACTTGTGCATGTACAAAAAGAAATAGCCAGAGTGCTGGAGAGATGGCCCAGAAGATAAGAGCACGTGCCAACCAGCCTTGTGACCTAGGTCCAATCCTGGAATCCACATGGGTAAAGGAGAGAACTGATTCCTCCCAATTGACCTCTGACCTCCACGGGTATGACATAGCATATGTATGCACACACATAAACGGAAAAGCATTTTTAAAGGGCTAGGCAAAAATATATTCACTGTAGCACCATTTTCATGTGTGAAAACTAGAAATTGAGCCTGTGGGGTTGGCTCAGCGTTAGAGTATTGGCTAGTGTATGCAAGGCCCTATGTTTGCAAAAAAGGGAAAAAAAGAGGAAGAATCTATGCCCATCAATATGGAATAGCCACACTTTAGAGTAACTCTTTGCTAGTAAACAGAATGAAATAAATCCATATACTCTAACGAAGACGCCCTTGATATGTGAGGTGGTGAAAAAAGCAAATTGAGAAGCAAATATATATCGTCCAATTCCATTTAAAAATGTTTTTAATGTTAATATATTCATAAGACTATCCGGAAGAATATGCATGGAAGATTACCAGTGGTTACCTCAGGGGGGACGAGAGACATATTTTACATTTTTATGAGCATGCATTACCCTTGCCAGCGAAGGAGTGGGAGGAATGCTGAGTTCTTTCCTCACGGGAGAAAGAAGCTAAGATGGGGCTGGTAACCTGGGTCATTCGGTCTCTAGGCGGAAAGGGCGTGTGTACTTCCACGGTGAGTGCACCTCAGCTCCAAGCAGTCTGCCTGCGCAAGAATACGGATTCACGAGAACGAATCAAAACGCTGTTGCTACACAGGGAGCCTGGAGCCCTGAGTCTTCACTCTGCCTTCCTCCTCTCATCTCCAGACTCCCTCTCCGTGTTGCTCTCCTGAAATTCCGCTCCCGGTTTCCACCCAGCTGATGTCCCATCCCTGCCAAATGCCTCCCAAGCCATTCAAGACTGGGCTTTGTGACCCACATTTCTTTCTCTGCTGGCGCAGATCTGATCCATGTCCCCTTACTGGAAGGATAGTACGATCCCCAGCAGGGGGCGCCGTCTGCATTACGTTGTTGTTGTTGTTGTTGTTGTTGTTGTTGTTGTTGTTGTTGAACTGTCTGTCTGCCACAGACCCTGGGCTCCTGCACAGCAGGAGGCTCTAATCCATTCACTGCAAAATTCTCAGCACCGACCTCAGTGCAGTGTGGAGGGCGAGAATCCAAGCGGCCATCTTTCCGATTGAATCAACAGGAGCCGGTCCTGCCTCCATCCTCCGCCCTGCCGGGCCTGGCTGTTTTTTTATTTAGTTCATGGTGACACTGTTGCGATACAAGAGCTTGATCTTCAGTTTCTCTGCCTCTTCTCCTCCCAGGTTATTTGACCCCACTGGGTCCCTGCTCAAAAACCCTTCGAGGATGGACTCGAATGAGAGAGACCTTGATGTGTGGCCAGACCTGAATGTGCGCTCAGGGGGGTCGCTCTCTCCTGAGCATCACCTGTGAGACGGAGGTGATGTTATTATTCATCCTTTTTATGGTGTGTGTGTGTGTGTGTGTGTGTGTGTGTGTGTGTGTGTGTGTGTGTGTGTGTGTACATTCATGCACGCAGAAGTGCCAAAGCACACATATGAAGCTCAGAGGACAACCTCCAGTGCAGGCTTGAGACAGGGTCTCTTCCTGTCCTCCAGTGTTTACCACAGGCTAGTCAACCCTAAAGCTTTCTCCTGTTGCTGCCTCCCATCTCACCATAGGAGCTCAGGGATTACAAACTTTGGCCCCCATCTCTGGCTTCACATGGTTCTGGTGATCCAAGCTGAGGTCTTCACACTTGCTACAGCTATGCACTTTTCTAGCTGGACCCTCCCCATGGCCCCTTACTAAGGGCTTGGTTATTATTTTAAGGTATTTTTAAAAATATTTTATGTGTATGAGTGATCACCTTCATATTAAGGGGCCCTTTAATGTACATGCCTTTTCTGGAGAACACTGGAGGCATGTCACATGCGTGTCTGGTTGTCTTTGGAGCTCAGATGAAAGCATCAGATCCCCTGGAACTGGAGTTAGAGATAGTTGTGAGCCACCATGTGGGTGCTGGGAACTTAGCACTGAGCCATGGCTCGGGCCACGGTATGTTGTCGTTTGCTGTGCTTGGGATGGAAGCCAGGGCTCTGTGCATGCTCTGCAGTCTCCCTGGCACTGAGCCACACCATCCAGCCCTAATAGTTTGTGGTTGTTGTTTTCCTAGGAGAGTAGGAGCTTTCCGAGTATCTCAGTCCAATCTCAAACTCACTACGTAGCCAAAGTTTGCCTAGAACGCACCTCCCTCCTGCCTTCGCCCCACAAGGAGCTGGGGCTGCACGCAGGTGGCCGCGCTGACCTCTGAGAGGCAGTGCAAGTTAGAGAAGAAAGCACAGCTCCCAAGAGTCTGGGAGCGCATCCACGTCCTGAGGGCTCCTGCCATCTTGAGCAAGTTTCTCTCACTGTGTAAAGAACTCTAAGAAACCTTCTACCTCAGGATCCCGTTTTTTTTTTTTTTTTCCCCAGAAAAGGCATGCATCCTCAAAGATGCAAGGACTCTTCTCTGCTCCTAACCCTGAATACAAGATGAGGGAATGTTTGTACAATCTGTTCCCTTTCATGGAACATTTTGTCTATTATCAGACTTTTAACATGAAGAAACCATGGCCAGTTTCTAACAATCACAATCTCCTGGTGGCAAGGCCGGCATGTTTTACAGTTTTTGTTTTCCCAAATCTTCGAAAAATCTACAACTTAGCGCTAGAGATGCACAATGTTGTGAATGTGGTGGCTCGTGTCTTCATCCAAGCCCTTGGGCAACATAGGCAGGTGGATGACTGGGAGTTTGAGGCCAGCTTGATCTACAGAGAAAATTCCAGGCCAGTTGCACAGTGAGATCTTATCTCAAAAAAATTTTTTAAATAAATAAATAAAAATCTTCAAGGCCAGCCTGACCTATAGAGCGAGTTCCAGGACAGCCAGGGCTTCGCAGAGAAACCCTGTCTCAAAAACAAACAAACAAACAAACAAAACCCTTATGCCATATATGCATGGTTTGAGTGTTACAAAGGATTTGCAAGGCTCCATAGCAGGTTAGCAGTCTCAGGATGGACCTGCAGCGTGCTCCTCCTCCCGCCAGGGGGCGCCACGGAGCCTCGGCCTCCCCGCAGGCCGCCAGCCGCCTGCTCTGAAGCGCGAGTGCGTGGAGGGGCGGGGGCGGGGCCGGGGCGGAAGCGCGGTCCGCATGACCGAGAGTTGGGAGCGAGGGTTCAGCGCTGCTCCCTCTGTCCTACCGGCGGGCCCTCCCGCCCATGGCGCTGCAGGCGCTGCAGAGCTCGGGCGTGGGCCTGCGCCGGATCCTGGCTCACTTCCCGGAGGACCTGAGCCTGGCCTTCGCCTACGGCTCCGCGGTGTACCGCCAGGCCGGACCCAGTGCACACCAGCAGGTGAGTCCCAGGCCCCCTGTCTTCCCGCCGCAGGCCTGGTACCTGGTCACCCTCACTGGTGCTCGTGTCCCTTCCATCCCCGCGGAGCCCCGACACGCCAAGAGCCAACTAATAAAATGTCCATTCTTCCAAAGTGTCCCTAAGGTGTGAGCTGAATTTGTCCGTTTTTCCAGGTCAGGGTTGGCTGGAACTCACACACAGGGCTGGCTTTAAAGGCTCCTGCTGCCACGCCCAGCAAGTATATATGTGGCAAGTGCACACGCGCCACTGTACACACTTGAAGGTCATAGGACGACTTGAAGGAGTTGTTTCTCTCCTTGTACCACGTGGGTGGGGAGGGGAAAACAAAGTAGCAGTCCCTACTTAAGTGTTTTCAACTATCGTCATTGGAGTTTTCCAGAGCTTTTTTAGAAATTCAAAGACTGGTTTTCTCTACAGAGATTGATTTCATTGGCTTAGGACTCTCACAGTGACACTAAGGAAAAGCCAAGTTTGAAAAATCACATCTAAAGATAAGAAGAAAACACAGAATGATTCTTGGACTTCAAGAAGCTGATGGGCTGGCTGGCGTAGAGGCTGGGCAGGGGCGCTGCACTTACTCAGCTCCTCAACACATTTAACGGGAGTCTAAGTTGGAACTTGAGCCCTGTTACTCCAGACTTGACTGAAAACAGCAGTACAGGTCTCAACATGGTCTGCAGAATTCAGTGTACAGACGGCAGTAGGGCGTCCAGCTCCTGGTCAGATCTGTCTCCCTGTTAACGTTCACTGCCTGGTGTTTGCTTAACTGTCTTCTGTATCCCACCTGCTTTCTCAAACTTGGCTGCATGTAAGGAAGTATGGATCGTGAGCATATGAGAAATTGTGGGCTGTTCTGTTCCACTTACTTCATAGATACGATCATAATTACAATTGTCCATCAGCCTGGCATTGTGGTACACATTTGTAATCCCAGCCTTAGCAAGCTAGAGAAGACAGGTGGGTCCCTGGGGCTTACGGGCTCCCAGCATTTGTGGCAAGCTCCAGGCCAGTAAGAGACCCGGTCTCAGAAAGAAAGAAACAAACCAAAACAGGGCAGATGACACCTGAGAGCATCAACCAGCGTCCTCCAGCCTGCAAACACGGATCCATGCATCTCTACACACACACACACACACACACACACACACACACACACACACACACACACACACACGTGCGCGCGCGCTATTCATGTTACCTCCAAATCTTAACTACTATTACCAATGGTTTGAGATTATCCTGGGAAGACCACAGCCTCCTTGGCCTCCTCCGAGCCACCTTGTGAGTTTTCAGTGAGGTTTTCCTTTGAGCTGAAGGATCCTTCATTTCTCTTCTCTGCCTTCACACCGACAAGTCTGGTGTATTCTCCCGCTCAGCCAGTGCCTTAGCCAAGAACGCCATTTGGTTTTCTCATAATCTCTCCTCCCTCCATTCGGCTCCTCAAGGAAGTTCTTTAGGATGGGAAGATCACCCTGATCTCACTCAGTGCTCCGTGAGTATGTTTGTTACACCGGCATCAGACTGCAGGTCCTGGAGCGCGCCTGGCTGACCGACCTGTGGGGAGCCGTGTCCTCTAAACCGACTGCCTTTTGCCCTGCTCCTCCCTGCGGCGGTCCTCTCTCACATTCTTCAGAACTCGCAAATGTCACACCTAAGGAAAAAAAAATCATTCCTCTTCCTTGGCTAGATCCACTTGGCTCTGAGTGCATTGCGTGTTCCTGCGTCGAGTCAACTTAGGCCTAATGTGTCCATCTTTCGTGGTAGGCTCTTGAGCTCTCTGCCCTGAAACCCATCATAGCTATTTTTTTTTTCTTTCCTTAATGATTTCTTAAGCTATTTTTAAAAATATTTTATGGACATGAGTATTTTTACCTGCATGAATGTACGTGGACCACATAACATGCCTAGTGGCCGCAGAAATCAGAAGGAGGCATCGATGCCCTGGAACTGGAGTCAGAGGTGGTTGTGAGCCACCATGTGGGTGCCTGGGAATCAAACCCTGGTCTTCTGCAAGGGCAGCGGGTGCTCTTAACCACTGAGGCACCTCCCCTCAGGTCTCCCTGGGCTCCACACCCTTGGGCAAAGCGCTTTCTCTGGCCCTTCATTCCCTTTCCTGTACAATTGGAACAGCATCCTTGCCTTGTGGGATCATTTTGGGCACAAAGTGACTCATTGTGTGTCCAGCGATCAGACAGAGTGCTGGCACCACGACACACAGTAAGTGTGTAGTGTGTGGTGGTGCTGTTTGGATGGATGGAAGCCAAGTTAGCATCGCTCTGTGGGGCCTGCTCAGGTTTCCGATGACAGCTCTGGCTCTTCTGACCATGAAATGTGATACTGTAGCACTTAATGGAACTTTCTGTTATTTCCTCGGTGTTTTCTCTTAAGTAAGGAGTGCTGAACTCTTTGTTCCTTCCCTTCCTAGAATCCCATGTTAGACTTAGTGTTCACAGTAGATGACCCTGTCGCCTGGCACGCAAAGAACCTGAAGAAGAACTGGAGCCACTACTCCTTCCTCAAACTCTTGGGGCCCAGGATCATCTCATCCGTCCAGAGTAATTATGGTGCTGGGGTCTACTTCAACCCACTGATCATGTGTGACGGGAAGGTAAGTCCTTCAGGGCTTGGCCTTCGCTGGGCGGTTGTGATTTGGTGGTAGAATCCCAGGGAAATATGTGCGTCCACATTCTCAGGAAACAGCCACACCTCGTCCAGCTTTCTTTGTTTTGTTTTATTTTTGTTTTTTGGTTTTTTTGTTTTTTGTTTTTTTGTTTTTTTGTTTTTGAGACAGGGTTTCTCTGTATAGCCTTGGCTGTCCTGGACTCACTTTGTAGACCAGGCTGGCCTCGAACTGACAGAGTGCTGGGATTAAAGGCGTGCGCCACTCGTCCAGCTTTAAACCCAGGCACAGGCACACCTGGAGCATGCGCCTGTCCTTGGCTGTGACTGGTGTATAAGAACATGGCTGCCTGTGACTTGATGTCATCTTCTCTTTGACCTTTGGCCAAGTAGTTCTCAGGTTTTTTGTTTGTTTGTTTAAGATTTATTTATTTACTTATTGTATATGACTACTTTATACCTGGAGGCCAGAAGAAGGCACCAGATCACATCATAGATGGTTGTGAGCCACCATGTGGTTGCTGGGAATTGAATTCAGGACCTCTGGAAGAGCAGTCAGTGCTCTTAACCTCTGAGCCATCTCTCCAGCCCCTACTTCTCAGGTTTTCCTCTGTTGGCCACACTGCTTTAGTGGGGCCGGAGTTGGGATTCACACTTGGAGTCTGGGAAGTATGGAGTAATGGTGGGACCACTGAGGACCAGGGTAGAGAGAGAGTGATGTCATCTAGGAGGAGAAACAGGAAGTGAAGAAGGTGTCAGGTGTCTGGGTGCATGTGCTGTCATGTGATGGAAGGGAAGTTCTTGGTGTCAGCAGGTGGGTGGGATTTGAGAGTTGCGTGTTGGAGGGCAGGTAGGACGCTTGGATTTCCCCCAAGATAGATTGTCTTATGTCAGGGACCCTACCTGCTATGCAGAACACTTCAGGCACAGGCACTGGTGGTACAGCTTAGTGACAGAGCACTTACCCCAGCATGGGGAGGGGTCAGACTAAACTAAAGCATCCTAGTTTCTCAGAGGGTTGCTGGGGAGGTGGGAGATAGGGGTCAGAGATGGCCTGTGGGTTTGCCTGTGCCAACACTAATGCCAGTTGCTTGGGGAAGTCTAACCTTTACAGGTGTGTGAGTCTCTCCTAGGGATCGTGTTAAATGCAGGTCCAGACTCAGGTGGTCTAGGTTGGAACCTGAGGTTCTACACATTTGACAAGCCCCGCCCCGGTAATGAGCCTACAGTTGGCCACAGGTCTAGGCTGCACAGTGATACAGCCATAATCTAAGGTCATGCCTTTTCTCTTCTATTTTTATTATTTTGTTGTTGTTTTGCTTTGTTTTGATTTTTGAAACAGGGGTTTCTCTGTGTAGCCCTGGCTGTCCTGGAATTAACCCTATAGACCAGGCTAGAGCCATGAACTCACAGAGATCTGCCTGCCTCTGCCTCCCAAGTGCTGAAATTAAAAGTGTGCACCACCACACCCAGATATGCACTAGCTTTTCTGGTCCTCTGCGCACCTGCCTACTCTATGCACTGAAGGAACCCTCAGTTCAGAGAGGGGACAGGACTTCATAAGGTCATGCAGGTAATGACCGGCCCCTGAACTTCAGGCCTGCAGTGTCCATGAGGCCTCCTAGCTGCCCCTTGTCTGAAGCAACACAGCATTACACTTCGTCTTTTCTTGTGCAGACATGCAGTTTGGTTCTTTCTTCATAACTAATAATCTGCCAAGCCTGTCTTTGATTAGTAATTTCCAAACAACATTACAACCTCAAGACCAAATGTCTGTGCATGATTGTGTGCCACAGGGGCTGTACTTTCTAACTGAAATTTGTTAGCTACGTTTCAAATAGTTACAGCCTGAGATGCTGACACAATTGTAAGACTTAGTAAGCTGGGAAATCCACATTGGAGGTTTATACAAATTGTTGTGGAAATTGCCTCATCTGTAATGCCATGTGCTTAGTGCTGATAAGGGAGTTTTCATCTTTGGATGTTAATTTGTAATTGTCACCATTTGAAAGAGTCGGCAACAACACTAACATTCACTGTGGGGAGAAGGCCAGTGAAAACTTTTAATGGAAGAAGAATTTATACACCTACACCAGGTATCGTGGCGCACGCCTATAATCCTAGCACTCGGGAGACAGAGGCAGGCGGATCTCTGTGAGTTCAAGGCCAGCCTGGACTACAAAGTGAGTCTAGGGCAGCAAAGGCTACACAGAGAAACCCTGTCTCAGAAAGGGGGGGGGGGGGGAGAGGAAGAATTTCTGATTTTAGTAATGCAAAAAATGTTAGAGGACCAGGCTGTAATTCTGGGGTCTGATTGTCTATTGGCATCTTTTTATCCTATTTTAATTTTAATTTAGGTCTCTTATTCCTCTACCTCCCTTCTCCATACCAGTCTCTTCCAACATCTGAACACTATGTAGTAGAGAAAGAAGGTTGGGGGAAAGGATACAGTTCTCTTTAGCCACTTGCTGCTGGTTAGGGCCGTTGGGTTCCTTGGGGCAGGTGCAATCTTTGTTTCAGGACGTCTCCATCTTCTTGTCAAACTGCATCAACAGCAACCAGGAGCAGCCGGGGGGGGGGGGGGGGGGGGGGGGTGTGAGGGGGGGGGGGGTGGGGAAGCACCAGCATCCTCCTTCTTTCTCAGAGTCCTCAGGCTCTCTGGGCTCTAGCATTTATTCCATCCCCAGAGTCCTCAGAAAAAAGCTATCTGCAGCTGACAAGGAGCTCCTCTCAGAGCCCAAATGAGACAAATAGTTTGCTGCTATGGACAATCTAAATCAGCCCCATAGCCAGACCTGGGATTAAAACAAAAACATGTTTACATAACTGAGTTTTTAAAGACACCAAAACTTTCTACTACAGTTGTCTGTTATTTAAGACACTTTATCATCTAGGCTGGCTGCAAACTACTCCTGGATTCAAGCAGCCCAGCATTCCACCAGGCTTTGGGATAACAGGCCTGTAAGCATGCATTACTGTGCCCAGCTTCAGGACCTAGGTGCATGCATTACTGTGGCCAGCAGCAGGACCTAGGGAGCATGCATTACTGTGGCCAGCAGCAGGACCTAGGGAGCATGCATTGCTGTGGCCAGCAGCAGGACCTAGGGAGCATGCACTAGTGTGGCCAGCAGCAGGACCTAGGGAGCATGCACTACTGTGGCCAGCAGCAGGACCTAGGGAGCATGCACTACTGTGGCCAGCAGCAGGACCTAGGGAGCATGCATTACTGTGGCCAGCAGCAGGACCTAGCTCACAGTCTGCTGGTGTATTATCACTGTGACACATCATTGACTCACTGGACCTGAATTTCTTAAGATTTACATTGTGTGTGTGTACACATATGTACGTGTTTCAGTCAGAAGACAGCTGGTGGAATTCAGTTATCTCTTCCATCTTATGGGCTCTAGGGTCAAACTCAAGTCATCAGAATTGACTGCATGCAGCCTTACTTCCTGAGCCCTTTCACTGGCCGCTGGCACTCAGTTTCTTATTTCTCAAATGAGGAACATTACCTAAATCATCACTTCTGCAACTGGAAGGATCTAGCATTGAGGAGTGATAATAGATGGTGTCTAAGAGCCATTCTGCCTTTAACAGTCCTATGCATTAAAATACTGGCCATCTCACTTCCTGTACCTTGGGAGCCAGGTCAGTCTTGATGGAAATGTGGGTTTTTCTTTTTATTTGTTTGTTTGTTTTCCTTGTTTGAGGGCCTTTTTGTTGGTGGTGGTGGTAGTGATGTTTTTTGAGACAAGGTTTCTCTCTGTATCCCTGGCTGGCTTGGAACTCACTGTGTAGACCAGATTGGCCTCAGACTCAGAGATCCACCTGCTTCTGCCTCCTGAGTGCTGGAATAAAAGGCATGCGCCACCAACACCCAGCAAGGTGTGGGATTTTGAAGGGTAGGTATTTTAAGTTGCTTAGGAGATGAGTGTCCCGTTCCTGGACAAGACCTTAGCAGGTTCCTCACTTCTACCTGTGGGAGCAGCAGCCTGGTAGTTTTCTCTTTGTCATGCTCATGCCTTCTCTCACAGCTTATCAAATACGGAGTTATCAGCACTGGCGCTCTGATTGACGACCTCCTGAACTGGAATAACCTGTACATTGCCGGACGCCTCCAAAAGCCGGTGAGCCTGTGCCCTTCAGGGTACCACAGTTGGCACAACCATTTGTCTCTGAACGTGACCTCACTGATTTTTGTGAGCTCATAGATATGGAATTGCAGGAAATACAAATATAGGTAGAGTCCTCTTACCCTCCATGAACTTCAGCATCCCACATGTAAAGAGACACCCTGTGATGCTGTGCTGTAAGAGGCGATGTTATACATAACATGTACACATACATCTTCATGCATGTAATAGGCATGTAAGATGCGTAGTGGGCTTTGTCCCAGCTCCTGGTTGAGAGCTCCTAAACCCTTGGAATTCCTGGATGGGACGAAGGGGCCAGGCTGTCACCACTGAGCCACACTCCCAGGCCGGTGATTCCGGATGAGCCTCCCGCTTAGCTTCAGGCTATGGCTGGTTATCCAGCATGTGCTGAGAGGCCAGCCTGCCAATTCCAGGAAGGAGAGGGGCTGGAGACTGAGTAACTCAGAAAAGGCTGGGAATTAATCACTCACACTCAGGTCTAACAGCAGCCGCCGGAGAGCACCCACTGCTCTTCTGGAGGACTGGAGTTCAGTTCCCAGCACCCACATGGGTACTCACAGCCATCTGTAACTTCTGTTCCAGGGAATCCAAAACCATCTTCTAACCTCAGCCCCAGGCACACAAATGATGCACACACGTACATGCAGCTAAACACTCACACCCATCGACCCAGCCAGAATGGTGTGTTTGGAGCAGTGTGACACATATGTGTGCCTATTACACATGCATATGAATATCACACATGTATATGCTTAAAAGTAAACACACAGTGGTGCCTTCCCTGTGTGCTGTAGTCTCTACTTCAGCTAGAACATGTGTGGTGGGCGGGTGTGTGTGTGCTGGGATAGGAACCCAGGGCCTGATGCGGACTGAGCAGCTGACTGATCGTCATCCCTGTCCCAGGAGAAACATTTTTAAATGTCCGTGAGCAGCAGGCACACTGACAGTGTCCCATAAATACTCATAAGAACTAGTTTTATGTTTCATGGTCAGATCATTTCAAGGTCCTATAGCCAGCAAATCCCAACACCGAGGAAATGACTGCAAATGAAAGCATGCAAATACTCGTTCTCCGTCCCGAGCTTTCTTCCTGTTTCTTGCTTTGTTTTCCCTCGAGACATGGTCCTGCCATGTTCCCTGGAGTAGCTGGGACTATATGTGTGCACCAGCATGCCCGATCTAAAGCATGTGAGCAACAGGTGCTCTGCCACTGGGTGACATCCCCAGACCCCTGAAGGTTGCTGGAGTTTGATTTGGGTGGTTTTTATTTTTATTTTTGCAAATTCTGTAGCTGGATGGGACAGTAGTGGCTGAGAAATGAGAAGCCTGAGGCCCCACCCCGTTCCGTCACTTGTTTCCCGGTTGCTTAATTTACACAGTTTGGTTTTTGTCTCTAAATCTCAGCTGACCCATCTGTAGAACAGGGATAGTGATTCCTGCCCTGTAGGAAGCTGGAAGCAGGCTTGTATGCTCAAAAGAACAGGGCTTTTAACCCAACACGCCCAGTCCTCACATGCCTGCTTCTCACCTAACTGCATGGCCCACACTGCTGACCGAGCCCATCTGTGGATGGGCATTCCAAAGTGTGTGATTTATAGACACTCAGAAAATGCTATTCCCAGCGTTCTTGGCTGTCCATAATTTTTTACATAAAAGGAGATTGAACCAAAACGTAATTGTCTCTGTACTATATTTTGCCTGGAATACTTTAAAACTTCAAGATTTATTTTTTAATTTTAAGTAAATGTTTTACCTACTTGTATGTCTGTGCACCACATGCATGCAGTACCTGTAGAGGCCAGAAAAGGGCGTCTGATCCCCTGGAACTGGAGTTATAGAAAGTTGTAAGACACCATGTGGATGCTGGGAATCGGACCTGAGTTCTTTTAAAGAGCAGCCAGTGCTCTCAACTGTGGAGTCAACTCTCCAGCCCTTTAAGGAACATTTTTAAATTAGCCTTAGAGTCACAGATTGAACTCAATGGCCTTGGATTGTTTGTTATGCTGGGAATTAAACCTAGAGCCCCCTGGGTGCTGAGCATGTGTCCTGGGCTTCGGGACCACAGCTGTGCAAAGGCTCTGACATCCTCTTCTGGCCTCTTTGGGCCCTGCACACGTGTGGTGTGTGTTCATAATGAAAACTTCTCATATGCATTAAAAATGAATAAATATTTTGAAGTAAATCACTGAAGATGGCACCCTCCCCTCTCCCTTTGGCTCCCACTCCTGTGAGAATAAATCTGCCAGCCTCCTCCCACTATGAGCCACAGTCGAACTTTTGACCTGTAGGTGGCAGCAAATACTTGTGGCACTTGAGCAAAGCTGGTAGGGTGGTGGTATCTTCTACAAGAAAAAATGAACAAATGTCTCAAGAAAGAATTCTGCAATGTGTGAACTCCTCCTCTTTCTGTTTTGAAAGGCGGCATATCAGATCATACAGTCTAAAGCTTTCAACGTGTCTGGGTCTTGCAAACTTGAAGGAGATTTCTCACCCACTAGCAGGTGTTCAAAAGGAGCGTGAAGGATTTGGAAAGATGGGCGTTTCTAGAAAGCATGGACTGTAAATTAAATGGTTCTTACACTTTTCTGGGCATTGAGAGGGTGGCCACAGGTGGATCTCTGAGTTCCAGGACAGCTAGGGTTACATAGCAATACCCTGTCTCAAAAAAATACAAGAAAAAAATAAATAAATAAAAAGTTCTTATCAGCTTGCCTCATGGTTGAAAAGAATATCTATTTTTATTTCCTGGACAGCTTTAAATTCTGAGTCACTTCCTCTCTCTCTCCCTCCCTCCCTCTCTCTCTCTCTCTCTCTCTCTCTCTGTGTGTGTGTGTGTGTGTGTGTGTCTGCATGTGTGTGTGTGTGTGTGTGTGTGTGTATGTACGCATGTACGCGCGCACGCGCACTCAGGCATAGTGCAGGCCACAGAACCCAGAAGGCCAACACTGAGTTATATCCCAAACCATACAACAAATATTTTTCCAGTAAAGAATCATGGAATTTGAAGTGTTTAAAGGAGCTAGGTGTGGTAGTATAAGCTTTCAATCCCAGCTCTCAGGCGGGAGGGGCAGGTGCATCTCTGAATTCCAGACCAGCCTAGTCTACTTAGCATTCAAGCCCTCCAGGGTTACACAGTGAGACACTGTCTCAAAAAAAAAAAAAAAAAAAAAGAAAGAAAAAGTAACTAAAACAACAGATTTATCGAGAAAAAAATTCATGTGCCATATGATTCATCTATGTAAAGTATAAAATCAAGTGGCTTTTAGTATGTTTACCCTTAGGTGGTTATTTGCAGTGTGGTAGCTTTATGGTTTACATTCTGAGGATAGGAAAAACCCAATGGTACAAGAGACTCAAACTAGGGAGTGGAAGGCCTGGTTTACTACCCCTGGCTCTGCTTGACCGTGGGCTAGCCTTTGGGCATCTCACCTTTGAAATACAAAGACTGAACAATCCATCTAGTGACTCAGAAGGCAGCCAAGTTTCCTCTCTGCATGCTGAAGGAATAAAAATTAGGACACCCCCCCCTCACCTAATCAGTTGTCCTAATAGCCCACAGTCCAACAGGTAGATGAGGCTCCAGCCCTCATGACTTTGAGCACTGACCGCTTAGAGCAGGCACCTGCCTCGGTGTTGAGATGGGAACATTCTAGTGGGAGCCTAGCATCACAGGACTGCACAGGTCTGACGTCCTTGAGGCTAAAAGTTCATTCTGCCTGTCACCATGTTATACTGGAGGCCCTCGTGTGACCTTCTCTTTTTTCCTGGCTTGAAAGGTACTCACAAATCTCCCCTTTGAAAGACCCTTCAAGCATCGCCCTCCCCCTCTGCAGCTGGGATTGCTAATGCCGTCTGTGCAGTCCAGGTCGGAGTATTCCCAGTAGGTACAAACAGCTATTCACAAATCGGAGGACTTCCTTCTTTTCCCAGGCCTCACTGGCAGGGCCCCAAGCCTTTGCTGGCTTTTCACTCTGAACAACAAGTAACAGCGCCTCGGAGACAAGGTCCTAGCTCACCTTTCGTTGGGGAACCAGATTGGCACGTTTCCCCCTTGAGTAAGGACGCTTTTCTCAAATAGCAAGCAGACGGCTCTCAGGCAACACAGGCGGGGCAGCCTTCTTAGGGAACAAGTGGGATTTTGTTAACCAGGAAAAGACGCCCAAGGTTATTCATTTCTTTGCATCATTTAGTTATTTACATCCCAAAATAGCTTCTGATTTCACTGAGTTTCTGTAAAAGCCACGCAAGTGTACACAAAAGAGAGCGAGACGCTGTTAAGATGAGGGTACGAATAGCAGCGTGGATGTCAAGGACACCATGGGACAAATCAGGAGCTGACTAGACCTGGTCTGTTTTCTCTCGGGTTGTATTCCTGGAGCCGTGATTTCATATGGAACGCAAGGTTTGAGCGAGCTAGGGAGCGAGAGGCCCGTGAGATGGCTCAGTGGGTACCGGACACGTTTAATTCCTCAAACCTATGTGGTAGAAGGAGAGAACAGACTCCCTCGAGTTGTCCTCTGACTCCACACGTGCACTGTGGCATGTGTGGACCCATGGATGTGCGCATGGGCGCATGTACACACACGCACACACACAACTGTAAAATTGTAAAGAGAGTTAGGGGATGAGCAGGGGATTATTTTAGAGCCTGAAAATGGGGGGCTATGGGATAAGGTGCCTGGCGTGTGGGAGACCCCGGGCTTAATCCATCCTTAGCTCTGGAAACGGCAGTTTTTTGTTTTCTAGAGGTAACATAGCAGTTTTTAATGTGAGTTTTTGTTATAACCATCTATCAAAATGAGAAGTTCATCCCTGACCGAATCCACAAGGAAACCTCCAAACACATGGAACTTGGTTTGCCTAGCATAGGCTTCACCCTCATTTTTGCTGTCCCTTCATCACTCAGCCTTTGGCTGTCCTAGACTCTTGTTTATTCCTCCTCACAAATGCAGCGATACCAAACTCACCAAGTGTTCCCCAAAGGCTCAATTGGGAACTGTTACCGCCTCTGCATGAGGGCGGAAGAGGTGGTGTTGAGTCAGGTGGCTTTGCCTCACCTGCTCTACATGAGGCTTGCACGTTATAAATACCCCCACCTTGGGTAGCACACACCTGTAATCTCAATGCTTGAGTCAGAGGGGGGCAGTATTAACACAAGTTCTAGGCTAACCTGGGCTATATGACAAGACTGTATCTCCAAAGTCAAAGAGCCAAGAATGATGGCACCTACCTTTATCTGGCCCTCGGGAGGCAGAGGCAGAAGGATCTCTGAATTTTGAGACCAGCCTGGTCTACATAGCAATTTCCAGGCCAGCCAAGTTTACACAGTGAGACACTCTAATCCCGGCACTTGGGAGGCAGAGGCAGGCAGATTGCTTGAGTTCAAGGCCAGCCTGGTCTACAGAGTGAGTCCAGGACAGCCAGGGATACACAGAGAAACTGTGTCTCGGGTGGGGGAACAAGATAGGGAGGTAGGTTTGGCTTATTTTCAATAAACTGCCGTTAATTCTAGAAAGGGGGAACCAGTGGAAGTCATACTGTGCACAAGAAATCCAGAGGCCTGCTTCGGCCTGGACTTGTATGCAGTGTCTCTTTCCATCTTTCCAGCAAACTTGTGGGATTCATGGTCATGGAAGTGGGAAGTGCAGGCTTTAAATCTGGGTCTCAGAGCAGTGCACTTGGAGTCAGGAGCAGCTCCTGCTGCATAGGAGTGCAGTGGTTACTGTGGGTTTGTGATGACTCTGGGCAGATCTGAATCTGGACTTCAGTCCTGCAAAGTAAGTAATTGGTCCTCAGCTCACACGGGTGGTAAATGCCTCATCTTCACTCTAGACAACTTCGAAACCCAGTCTGTGGCTTGTCAATATTCCCTTTATTATTTTTATTTATGTAAATGTGTGAATGTCAGCCTATGGAGCTGGAGGTACAGGCGCCCTGAGCCACCTGATGCGGGTGCCAGGAACTGAACCCCAGTTCCTCAGAAGGGCAGCAAGTGCTCCCAATTGCTGAACCATCTCTCCAGCCTCACGATTGTTCTTTTATAGCTGATTTTGTTTCTCTTCCCTTAGCCAAGTATAAATCTATGTTTCTGGCAATAATATAATGAAATATAACTACCCAGGTTTCATATGGACAAGAAGAGAGTAAATTCTAAATAAAAAGTAAAACGCCATGTTCTGCTGTCACAGTCAGTGAAAGAATAATGAAATTATAAATTTGTAAAGTGTAACTGCTCCAGGACACTTGTCCCTTTCCAGAGTCCATGGTGAGTCTCTTCATTTCAGAGCATTAGGGGCTGGAGAGATGGCTCAGTGGTTAAGAGCGCTGGCTGCTCTTGCGGAGGATCTGGCTTCCATTCCCAGCATCCACTCTGGGCCTCACAACCACATGTAACTCCAGTTGCAGGGCACCTGACTCCCTCTTCTGGCCTCTGCAGGCACAGCACGCACATTTTGCACATACTTACAGCCAAGCAAAACACTCACGCACATGAAATAATTTTTACAATAAGAATATTGATTTTGCTTTCCATGAAATGATGATTTCTATTTTCTGTGTCACAAATTCTCTGACTTTGATGTTCCGCAGAAGACTCTGGGGTTTCTTGTTGGCCGGGAGTCACTGGGCTTATGTTTGACGGCAGGCAGAGGGGACAGTCATTGTTTAAGTATCGCCTGCCTCTGCAGTGCTGCTTCTGAACAGTCTGCTGTTTCCAGGTGAAGATCGTGTCCATGAACGAGAACACAGCTCTTAGATCCGCCCTGGATAAAAACCTGAAGAGCGCGGTGACCACAGCCTGCCTCATGCTGCCAGAAAGCTTCTCCGAGGAAGACCTCTTCATAGAGATTGCTGGGCTCTCCTACTCAGGTCTGTACGGTACATGCCCGGGCCATCCCCAGGGAGAGTTTACGGTACCAGACAGCTGTTAGTACATTTGTGGTGTGGCCCAAGCACATGCGTCTCTAACCAGTTTGTGGGTGACCAGTGCTCCTCCAGGGATCACAGTTTGAGAACTGCTGCCTGCGGTGTTCTCTGCATGCACCATCTGCCCACCCCACCCCACCCCTATTTTGGAACTGTGTTCTCCCAGATAGGCCACACACACCAGTTTGTGTTTCCTAAGAGTAAGATTATCTTCATGCCAGCAGTGTTCTCTGGCTCGTGTCATGTCTACATGTGTGAAGCTTGCACACATAAGCTGCTGCCTCTCACACCATCCTTGACTTGGCCGCCACCTCGGACTCTTTCCACACTCCACTCCGCTGTACCAGTGACAGTGCAGCTTTCCTTTCTCCACCATGGATCATTTGTGTACTATTTGCCTAAATACTCATTTACTTTTCCTTTCCACCAATGCGTCCTTCCACCTTGGCAAAGCCCCCTAACCCTCAGTAAAGTCAAGAGGGCCACTGGGGACAGAGTCTTGTGTCTTACCCTCACTGCAAGGGGATATCACAGTCACCTGTTGAGCGCAGTAGGGTTCTTTACAGGGGACAGCAAGGTGCTTCCCCAGCATGCTTTGGTTCCATCCCAGCACCACTTGCACACACAGATCTTTAAAAAAAATGATGCTTTAAAAGAGTTGTTTATAGCCAGCAGGTGGCTCAGTGAGTAGGAGTGTGTGCCACGGAGCTTGATGAGACCCACATCATGAAAAGAGAACCAATTCTGATGAGTTGTTCTCTGACTTACACACACACACACACACACACACACACACACACACACTGCATAAATTAAAATATATAATATTTTAGTTTGAGGGCTGAGAGTATAGCCAGTGGCAGAGCACTTGAGTCACACAAGCAAGACCCTGGGTTCAGTCCCCACAACCACAAAAAGAGAAAAAGGCTTGAAAATGACTCCCTTAAATAAATACCATTTCCCAGTGTTTACATCAAGGAACTCTGAACACACAGCAGTGGTGCGCCTATTCCCTGAAGCCCAGTGCAGATAAGGTTTCGTAGAAATGTGATGCCATGAGGGACTTAAGAGGCCCCGTTCTCCAGTCTTCTTCCTAAAACTCATCCCTCACAGCACAGCTATAATTGTAGCTGGAGAGAAAGGAAATGGGCTCAGCTCTGCCTTGGCAGCCTCTCACTTTACCTGGCAATGTCCCACCCCCTTGAGAGCACAGAGGCAGAGTGGTCTCGCTGTACACCACATGAACAGGCCTGGGAGCGTGAGTCGGAACAGCCTCTTAGTAGCCCAGTTTCCTCCTCTAAACTCTGCTGGAAAGGAAAAGGGCCCCCATCCTCTCTGCCTGGCTGACTGTGGGCCGATACGGGACTCCTGTGTTTGGCCTATAGCATTGCAGTCACTCCATCATTCCCATAAAATAAATGTCACCGTCATGCTGGGTGGATTCTGGGAGTACTTATCTGTAAATGTTGAACCTTGACTGAAGTTTCTGAAATTATATAACAGTTTTCACCTATTGATGGACTGTTTTCTTTCCTTTTTTGCCCCTGAGAATAGAGCCCAGAGCCCCCTGCCTCTTGAACACAGACTCCAACACTGAACCCTAGGTCTTGACCTTTTAAAAATGTATTTTTTTGGAGACAGGTCTCCTGTAACAGCAGTTGGCCTTGAACTTGCTTTGTAGCTGAGGATGGCCTTTAACCTCAATACCACCTGCCTCTACCTCCTGGGATTACAGGCGGGCACCACGATCCCTTCCCTGCCCCTATCCCCCACCCCACCCCCATTTTCTTAAGTGAACCTTCAAACTGCCCCAAATTTGCAGCTGGTTTTTCTTCTGGAACTAAACTAGTGAGCAAAGGGAGGATCCGGCTACACAGGGAGACCTCACCACGGACCGCCCCGGGCAGTGTGTTGAAGGGCTCGGTTTCCTCCTGTCTTTGGGGCTTCTGAGAACCCACTGTCCTTGAACTGCTCAGTTTCTATCCCTTTGGCAAATATCCAAATCTCCCAAGTTTTCAGAACGTTCCAGCATTTAAATTGCCCCATTTTATAGTCTTCCAAGTTGGAAGCTGTGAAGTTTAATGTTTTTCCTGGGCGCGGGGGACAGTTCACTGTGCTTGGACAGGTTCCTGCCAGTACTTACTGGCAAAGGCAAGCTCAGCCAGTATTAGCAGGAATAGCAATAAGCCTGTGCAGCTTGGGTGGCACTGAGGCCCACTCTGCTGGCAGCATTCCCATAAATGGCAGGTAAGGAAGAATTAGGAAGATGAGGTAGCTGCCAAGCCATTAAGTAGTCCTGAGCAGTGACAGAAGAGAGCCTCCTAATGCATGACAGGGTCCCCTTGAGCTTTGTTATGTAGGTTCACAGTACTAAAATGACCAGTTTCTGGCACGGATCCTGGTCTAGCATTCACTGGACCATATCCCTGCCTTAAGAAGCTGGAGATAGAATTCTGCTGTACAGGGTCAGTAAGACAACTCAGCCCATCCTGCTTCTGTAGAGGACTCAAGTGTAATTCCCAGAACACAGAACCACCTATGACTCCAGCTTCAGGGGCCCAGCACCCTCTTCTTGCAGCCAAAGGCACCTGTACTCACACATGTATGTACACACACAAAACAAACACAAATCTTTATAAAAGAAAAATGCCAGCACATGAAACAGACAAGGAGATGTTTGGAAGGAAATCTGCTGGCGTGCCTGGAGCCTGTGCCTACGGCAGGAGAAAATGGCATTGTTATGCAATGGGAATAGCCCCAGTGATTGCAGAGATGATAACTAATCAAACAATGACTTTTCATTTGGGTATTGTGTTATTGCACCATTCTACAGATGCAAGAACTGAGGCCCACACAGACTAGCAACCCGACACCCTTTATCTAGTAGCTGGTAGCCTTTCTGTGGGTGCTTAATCCTTTCAAAGACCCCCCTCCTTTTTTTTTTTGAAAACAGAAATATGTATATTATAAAGATGAGATAATACAAAGCTACACTGACTATCTCATCTATAGCTGTTGCTTCTCATTATTTATGTGGGTTATATAGACTTCCTCAGGCTAGGGCCCTGTCGTTTATGCCACCAGTCAGTGCTTGACACTTAGCCCTCTTCATAATTTTTATTGATAGTTCATGCAAGTCCATTTGTATAAATTACTGGGTAGGAAAGGGCAAAGGGGCCACTGATTGCCTGGAGTCTGTCTCCAAGCTGGTGTTGAACTGTCAGTCATAAGCTCTACACAAATGCTTGTTGAAAGTGTTGGACAATATTAGGCGAGCACCTAGGCCAGAGGGTTGATGGACCCCGTTTTTCTAGCTCTTTAGGGATGACAAGACTGCCAGGTGCTTGTGTGAGAGAGAGCTGGCTGCCTTCAATGCCAGAGCTAAGAGGAGACCTGCAAGTGGTGGGCTCTGCAGAGAGCCAGCAAAGGGCCCACTTTGTGTGGACCTCATCACCAGGGCCTGGCCGGGGTCATGGGTGCTGGGACTGGGTGACAGGACCCCAGCCTGAGCTGCAGGTGTACACATAGCTACTTGTGGCCTCCTGGGAGGTCTCCTCCCACCATCACTTTGTCATGGGCCTGAGTCTTTTAGTTCTGGGATTACAAACTGTGGGTCCCAGCTACATTTGTGTGCTGGGGTCTGGCTGCTGAGTCAGAGCTAAGGGGCGCCTAGAAGTCGATCCTTCAGCAAAGGCATGGCCATGGGTCTTCTCAGGTCTCCCTCTGGTGGCAGACAGGCCTCTGACCTGTGCTGGCACCCTAGTACCTTCCTCTGCTTCTGTTCTGTTTCGCTTTTTGGTTGGATACAGGTATGTATCTTAATTTTTTGGTTTATCTTTAGCCTTTGTTTCAACCACTAGTATGAGACCCCACCCCCAAAAAATGTCTTTTTATCACGTGTGTATGTTTATGTCCAACACACTGTGCAGACACTGGACCCTTCCTATGCTTGTCATTCATACCTGATACCTGCGCAGTAGGTGCTCACTGCATCTGAGGATGGGCGAAAGGTCCTGGCCTGAGCCGTATAGTGAGCCTGGTTCTTCATTCCTCCTCCCTGTGCTCAGCCATGTTGCATTTGTCTGAGGTGAAGGGGAAGCGTGTCTGTCAGCAGCCCCTCGGCATGCTCTGCACCAGAGCTCAGTAGGACAGCACTTGAAGAGCCAGGAATGACAGGGCAAACGTAGGAGGATCGTGATTCCCAGGCCAGCCTGAGCTGGGTAGCCAGTTAGGTAAGTCTGCAGAGACAGCCTGTCAGCCTCTGCCTGAGGCAGGGGTATGTAGGGGGTGACGGAGATGGTGGGTGACTGTTAATGGCTCAGGGTTTGTGTCGAGAGTACAGAATGTTCTTAGGTTGATTTCGTTGCTCTTAGACATACTAAAAATATTGAGTTGTCACCTCAAGTGAGTGCATTGTCTGCTGTGTGAGCTCAGAAACTTCTTAGAAAAGTAGATGTTTCATTTCTGCCAAAGCAGATCCTGGTCAAGCTGCAGTCCTTAAACACTGCCACATACAGACCTGCTCTGAAACCTTTGCACGTTGCCTGCTGCACAGAGCTAGCATCTGTGTCTCCCCAGGGTCCAGTGCAGCTTCTGGTACTTAGTAGCTACCCAAATACTCATTGTACTGAAATGACATTGCTACTGCAGTTAGTGTAAAAAGGCAAAGGTAACTAGTAGCTGTTACTTAAGACCAAGGGCGTTGCCTACCCACTGCCCTTTCTTACCGGCAGTATCTGCTGACTGCTTAACAAACGTTCTTTCATCTGTTTCCCAACTTAAACCTGAAAGAACTGAGGCTGGTGTGGTTGAGGTATCTTACAGAGCAGGAAGCTGGCTTAGGTGGTATCTTAGTTAGAGTTACTATTGCTGTGAGGAAACACCAAGTTGGAGAGGAGAGGGTTTATATAAAGGCTCACACTTCCACATCACTGTTCATCATCCAGGGACATCAGGACAGGAACTCAAACTGGACAGGAAGCTGGGAGCAGGAGCTGATGCAGAGGCCACGGAAGGATGCTGCTTACTGTCTTGCTCAGCCTGCTTTCTTATAGAACCCAGGGCCACCAGCCCAAGGATGGCCCCACCCACAATGGGCTGGGCCCTCCCCCATCATCACTAATTAAGAAAATGCCTTAGAGGCTTGTCTACAGCCAGATCTGATGGAGGCACTTTCTCAATTGAGGTTTTCTCCTTCAGACAATCCTAGCTTGTGTCAAGTTAACATAAACTACCCAGTAGAGATGGAGATTGTGAGAGTGTGTCTTTTGAGGTACTATAGCCTCACTGTAGCCCAGGCTAACCTAGAACTTGGGATCTTTCTACCTCAGGAAGATTAAATAACTTGACTCAAATCCCCATGGGGCATCACTCTCCTGAAAGCCAGACTCTGCACTGTGCAGCTGCTCCGTCCTCCTTGTTCAGCACGTCTGAGTCACGGTGCTGGCCAGCTAGCTACACGGGGTTTCCAAGCCTCAAAGCTCGGCTCCTGCCCAAGTCCGAGACAGATTTTCCCTCTGTTGCTTATCCTGACAGCTCCCTGGGTAGAAGAGCCAAGGGGTAAAACCATCAGCAGAGACACAAAATAAAAAGCAGTAGGTCTGTTTCTCTCAGTGCCTGTGTTTGGCTGCAGAGGGATTTCTGAAGGGAGGAAACCTTCATAACCTTCAGATGTGGATGCTGTGCCCTTGTCTTATTCACTCCCATCCTGAAGAGATGAGTAACCCACCAGTTTGCTCACCTCCCTTGGGCTCGAGCTGCTGCTGCAGGACTGCTGTGGGAGAGTGTAGCTCCGCAGATGGCTGGCTGCACCTTGCCTGCACCAGACGGCCTACCTCCCAAGTGGCCAAGGATCCAGAGCCGAACAAGCCCAGTCCTTGTTCTTGGAGACCAGAGTGTTTTCTGAGACCTTTCATCTCAGCCATCACTTCATGGGAGAGTTTGGGTTAGCTTGCTCCTGCAGTTTGGTCAAGTCCAGCCCTTGCATTATAAAGTTACTGCCTCACGCGTAAGAACTTGAGTTTACAGAAAGGGAAGAAATGACCCGAGCTGGTCTTATACTCCAGGCTAGTCTTTTCAGACCCAGAGTCAGCCGATGTCTCAGTCCTGTAATGATCGAGAGGCCACTTTTGTATTTTCTGTTAAATTTTTATCTTGTTTTGTATTTATTTTTATGTTTTATGTGTTTGCCTACACATATGTCTATGTACCTCATGCATGCAGTGCCCTTGGAGGCCAGAAGAAGCCACTGGATTCCCTAGGCTGTTGTTACAGGTGGTCGTAAGCCATCATGTGGGTTCTGGGAATGGGACCTGGGCCTTCTGGAAATGCGGCCAGTGTTCCTAACCACTGAAACATGTTTTCAGCCCCTATATGGTGGCGGCAGCGGCGGCTGCTGCTGCTGCTGCTGTTGTTGTTTTAATGTCATAAAAGCATAAAGACGGTGGGGAGAGGACTTGGTGGGTAAAGTGCTTGCTGAGCAAGTGTTAGGACCAGAGTTTGAATCCTCAGAACCCTTGTAAAGAGCAGGCAGGTGTGGTGGCTGTTGTAGTCTGCCCTGACCCTCCCCCATCCCCTAGCAGGATGACCTGGAATTGGTAAGCTCCTGGTCCAGTGGAGACCCTGCTCAGTAAATAAATTAGAGAGCAACAGAGGACAGTGGCCAACCAGCCTTCACATGCATGTCTGTGCATGTACCCACACATAAAAAGGCACGTGGATTGCACACTAATCCAGCCACCATTCCACTCACACTTGATAAGTCATTTCAGCCATGTGTCCCATGCATTTTCAAATGTTGAGATATACCACCGTGTCAGAAGAGAGGGAAATGACAGAGTAGAGGGAAGCCGCTGCCTCAGCCATGGGCACCCTGGCACGGAGAGGCAGATGTCTGGGCATCCCAGTCCCCTCACCCGTCAGACTTGGAATGGGAGAGCATGTGTAACGCTTGTACACACAAAAAGCCTGTTACCAGGCAGGTGAGATCTTAGTGTGTAAAGGGGCTTCCCTCAAGCACCTGGCAACCTGAGTCCATCCCTGAAAGAGCCAGATGAAGTGTCTTACATCTGTAATCCCAGTGTTCCTTGGTAAAGGGGGAGATGGAGCCCAGGGACCTCCCCGCCTGGTGCGCACAGTGTGGCAGAAACAAGAGAGCCCTGCCTCGGCTCGGAGGAGGAGAGAGGGACGCCTCTAACCTCCACATACATGCCATGGCATGGGTGCATTCACACACACATGGACATAATTAAATGATTGAGAAATACCATTACATGCCTTTGTGGTGCTAAGGCTAGAGGCCTAGGCCTTGCTGGTTGTAGGCAAGCACTCTGCCGCTGCCATCCTTCAATTTAGGTCGTATCATTGCCTTATTTTGTATATATTTTTTAAAAGGATTTTAAATTTTCATTTTATGTGTATGAGTGTTTTGCCTGTATGTTTGTGTGTGTGTAGCACATGCATGCCTGGTGCCTGTAGAGGCCAGAAGAGGATGTCAGATCCTCTTGGACTGGAGTTGTAGACAGTTGTGAGCCACTGAGTGGGTGCTGAAGTCCAAACCCTGCCCTACACAAGAGCAGCGAGCACTCTCAAATGGCTGAGCCACTTTACCAGCCCCTCGTTTTATATATTTTTGTCAGATTTTTCCCGCCCATTATTGTGTAATCATTGCCATCGCGCTGTGTAAGATGACTACGTTTTAGTGGTAATGTACCTGCAGAGCACGGGCGTGCCATCGCGGTGTACAGCTGTTTCCTTATAAGTAATGCTGCAATGAACTGTTGGAACTGGGTGGGCCGGGGTGGGGATTAATCAGACAAAATGAGCAGAAATGAGGAGACATATCTTGGCTCGTGGTTGCAGAGGCTTCCATCCGTGGTCAGCTTGCTTCGTTGCTTTTAGGCCTATGGTTAGGCAGCAGCGTCGGAGGACATCACTGTGAGGGAAAGCCATTCATTTCATGGCAACCAGGAATGGGAGAGAGGACACGCCGCCAGAGACAGAATATTCCCTCCGCAGGCGTGCCTCTTGAATAGCCCATTTAAAGTGTGAGCTCATCAGTGGAACTACCCATTGACAAGTTAGCACCCTCACAGTCCAGACCTTCAACACATGGGCTTCTTTCCGTGTAGGGGAGAGATCCAGCCTAAACCCTCACACTAGGGCCTGTGTGTGCTAGGCAAGTACTCAGTGGCTGGGCTGTTCCCTCGGCCTGATGAGCAGGATGTTTTGTTTTGTATGTTACATGTAGCATGTTAACGTGCAACCTAAGAGATCTCAGGCACCAGTGCTTGCTAGGCAGCCACTAGAGGACACCATCTCCTACTCTCCACTCCAGGCTTGCTCTCCAGATATGGGTTTATTGATTAACTTATTTCCAGAAGGACTTCAGCAAATTGTGATGTCAACAGGAGTATTGAGACACCCTCATTAGCAATCCCTCGGCGTGTACTGTGTGACTCACAGTAAATAGTAAATAGTGAGGAAAAGCAAATGCAGCCGAACATAGGCAACTTCTAGACTCGCACAGGCAGGCTCCGTCTGCACCAACCCCAGCTTCCGCAGGCTCTGTAGGAGGCTGCTTTTCTGAAGCTCACCTTCCTCAGCTGCATGCCCATCACTGTATAATGTAAGTTGGTCCTTTGATGCTTAAAAAGCCAGCGAGTCTTACTCCACTCTATGGTGCACGGTGCATGCTGTTGGGCCTTAGTGTCTCTTTGGTATTGCTGTTTGCCCAGTGCCATAGGCGAGGCAGTTACTAAGAAAGGATGTTTGCTTTGGTTCCCAGTTCTGGCCAAGGTCATAGGGCCTCATCTGGTGACCTTGCTGGCAGTGTGCCAAGATGACACATGGGATGGAGCAGGTTTATGTATATCTTCTGTGCAGTAGACTATGAGGCCCCTCATCCAGTCCTGGGGACTCCACCATGATGATCCTGTCTAATCATAATCACGCCAAAGGCCATGGTAGGGTAGTTTCCACTCCCTTTCCTCACAGTAGAGACTACACCCCTACTCCCCAACAGGAGCCTGGAAGGAGACATGCCACACTCATTCCAGTGTAGACAGCTGCATGATTTTACTTTTCCCCAACAAGCCAACAGGTTTGCTCAAGGAAATTCCACTATGGCAGGCCATAGCCTTTTAGAATCCTTCTACTCCCAGAAAGAAAAAAAAAAAAGAATTGGCAAAGGTAACATAGGTTCTGATATAATTACCAACAGTGCACTCTTCACCACCAACCCCAAAGTGACCTCCTTTGAGTGACAAGTTCTCTCACCATCCTACTCCCAGGGGCCTCCTCAGCAGCTGTGGCATCCGTCTGCCCAGTGAGGGCTTCAGTACATCACTCATGGCACTTCAGCGGAGAGTCCAGCCTGTGCCAGCCAGGAAGGTGCTCCACCCGTGCGGCACATAACAACAGCCTCTTGCGTTCACTCAGTCACTCCATTGTACCAGTCTTCCCTCTAGGATTGACAGAGCAGTCGCCTCTCATTTGCAGCAGAGGTTGCTACAGTGTATGTGGTGGTGTGTGCCCAGAACCCCAGTGGAGCAGGAATTGAAGGACAAATTGGGTTACGCAGCAAGTTTGAGACCAACCTAGGCTTCTATGTTGCCCTGACTCCAAAGGCCAAAAGTAAACAAAATAGAAGTTGCTCTTTTTCTTTCAGAGAAATTATTTTGTCATCCCCCCCGCAATTCATCCTGTAGCAAGCATTAACATTCTTCATTTCTCCCTACTTGAATTGTTTAAAGATTTATTTTATGTGAATAAGTGTTTTGCCTACATGTGGGTCTTTGAATCGTGTGTATGCAATGCCCTCAGAGGCCAGAAGATGGCGTCAGAGGAGTTACAGGTGGTCGGTTGTGAACTACCAGGGGTGCTGGGAACCTAAATAGTCAACAACTGGCCACGGGTTTTCGTAATGCTTGTCATCAGCGCCGAGGTTTCCATTACTGGAGAAGCAAATCCCTCCAATGGTCGGGCCAGTGTCCTTGTGTGATGAGATGCCTGGGCTTTAGCTAACACTGTACAGTGTCTTGTGACTTCAAAGGCTCTTTCTCCCCAACTCTCCAATTCCTCGTAAACCGTGATGGCCATTTTAAAGAAGAAAAGATGTGATCTGCTAAGGGATCCTGCCACACTCCAGCAGTGAGCCACCATTGTTGACGGGTCAGGGTGTGGATTCTTGGAGGAACACTGACGGTCCTGGTTGTTTTAACTAGGTGACTTTCGCATGGTGATCGGTGAGGAAAAAGCAAAAGTGTTGAACATCGTGAAGCCCAACGTAGCCCATTTCAGGGAGCTCTACGGGAGCATATTACAGGACGACCCCCAGGTGGTGTATAAAATGCAGCAAGGCCAACTGGAGGTGAGTGTGCGCGGCCCTGATTCCTACACTACCAAAGGACGCGCTAGTATTTACTTACGTTTTCTGTTGTAGGCGTAATTGAACCTGTGCCTCACACACACTAGAAAAGTATCCTATCCCTGAGCTACATCCAACCCTGCTGGTTCTTTTTATTTTGGGACAGGGTTTTTCTAAGTTGCCCCAGATGGTTCTGAACTCACTCCAGTGCCCTAGAACCCTTAAACCTGGCAGTCTTCCTGCCTCAGCCCTCCAGGAAGCTGGAATTGCAGGCCAGGGCCAGAGGCTGGTGGCAGGAACTGTCTTTTTACTGTTGCTAATTTTTTTTCTTCTTAACTTTTATTTATTTTTTTAAAAATTTTACTCGCTTTACATCCCAGTTGTAGTCCCCCCAATCTCCTTCCAGTCCCACACTCCCTTTCCCCCTCCCCTCCCCCCTATTTCCCTCTCCTAGTCCTCCGAGAGGGGGAGCTCTTCTCCCCTACCAACTGACCCCAGCCTATCAAGTCTCATCAGAACTGCCTGCATCCTCTTCCTCTGTGGCCTGGTAAGGCTGCCCCACTGATCAAAGAGCAGGCAACAGAGTCCATGGCAGAGTCAGCCCCTGCTCCCTTTACCAGGGGACCATATGGAGACTGAGCTGCCCATCGGCTACATCTGAGTGGGTAGCCTAGGCCCTGTCCATACGTGGTCCTTGTTTGGTGTATCAGTCTCCGCTGGCCCCCCTGGACCCAGATTTGTTGGCTCTGTTGGTCTTTTTGTGGTGCTCCTGTCTGCTCCGGGTCCTTCTATCCCCCCACTCATCCACAGGACTCCCTGAGCTCTGCCCAAAGTTTGGCTGCGAGACTCAGCTTCTATCTGCTAAGTTTTTAAGCTAACAACATAACATTCTTCATTGGCATTTTCATGCATACACATGTCCTTATACTTTGTTCTCTTTCACACCCGCACGCTCTGAGTACCCTCACCCACTTTGTAGCCACCATTCTGCCTCTTACCGCATGGACTCCCAATACCCTCTCTACTTCCACTTTCCTTAAGATGCCTCTCGTCATAGTGAGGCTGCCTTATTTCCAGCCGTCCATTTTTCTGAAGTTACCATGTTTTCATATTTCTTTATGGTTCCATTGAATATCTGTGCTACATTTTCTTTCTTTTTTTTTTTTTTTTTTTTTTTTTTTTTTTTTCTTTTCTTTCTTTCTTACTATTTTAGGCAGTCAATGGCAGCTCAGGCTGTTCTTCAAGTCCCTATGTAGTCAAGGATGATCCTAAGTTCTCTAGAGTGCCAGAATTCAGGCTTGTGCCACCATGCCCTGCTTGTATCGGGCTAGAGCTCGAACCTGGGCTGTTTGCGTGCAGGGCCTACATGCCAGCCTGTAGTAGACTTTCTTCATCCATTCGTCTGCGGGTGAATAGCACAGCTGGTTCTGTTTTCTGGCTAGGGTGAGCAGTGCAGCAGTAAGATGGCTGTGTCAAAGGTTCCTGTGTGTAGTGGCAGTTTGGAATTTCAGTTTCTTTAAAAACAAAAAAATATTATAAGAATGTGTTTTCATTTTAATCCCAGGTGTAGGGATATAAGGCTGCTTCAGATTGTCCGCAGTAGGTGACTATGATTTGCCTCATTCTTGAGCAGAAGTGTGGTTTTGACAGCTGCAGATAATTTTTGAAATAGTATGACATTTAGAACTCTGGGAACTTTTCAGAGGGTGTATAAATTTGAAGGCCCCGAGAGGCAGGGTCCAGTGGTTGTTGGTCATTTAGTGAGGTTGGTTGCGATTTGCTAGTACAGTCCGTGGTCAAAGAAAAAACAAAAAACAAAGAAGTTAGATTTAGGGGTTTTTCCTAATTCATCTCTCCCCTCTATCCTTGTTTCTTTCCTATCTAGTGTTAGGGGGTGAAACTAGGGGAATATGAAGAGTGGAAAAAAGAACCCACAAAATAAAAAAAGACCAGCCACACCTGTGTTAGACTCCTTGAGGAAGCACTCAGGAGCCAAGGCAATGCCAGGTCTTGAGGACTTTGGTTCGTTAGACCATTTGTTGCTATTCCGACCTTATATTGCTCACCAGGTGACATTAATGCTATTTAATTGATTGGGCTGGCAGGATGGTTCAGTGGGTAAAGACATCTTCCAAGCCTGATGACCAGAGAGAGTTAAGCCCCAGGAGCCCACATGGTGGAAAGAGAGAGCCACCTCCACAAGTTGTCTCTGGCCGCCACATGCCCATGTGGTATGTGCACCCATACCCATACATAACTAAAATTTAATTATAAAAAAGAGAGAGAGAGAAGAAGGGAAGGACGTTCTGCCTTTGATATGGTAGACAAACATGACATCCAAGTTTCCTGTTTGCTTCAAACATCTCATCACAGGGGTTGTAAACACGAACCCATCCTTGAGATAAGCCCCAAGGTATAACTTGTTACTTTTGGTTTGGTTTTTCAAGACAGGGTTTCTCTGTGGCCATGGCTCTCCTGTACTCACTTTGTAGACCAGGCTGGCCTCGAATTCACAGAGATCCACCTGCCTCTGTTTCCCAAGTGCTGGGATTGAAAGGCATGCGCCGCCGCCGCCGCCACCACCACCACCACCACCGCCGCCACCACCACCGCCGCCGGACTGACTGTTGTTGACTCTGAGCTGATTCTGACCCTCTTTCCCAGCAGGGATGGAGAGCAGTCCATTGCTCCCCAGGCTGATAGCCCCACACACAGCTGTGGCTCTATGAGACTCTCAGATAATCTGCTGCACCTAGGGATGTAGATTCTGCCTCAGGATTTCGGCTTGCTGGGGTTTGCAGTCTGTGCTGTAACCCACTAGGAGTCACTTAGTTCTTGTAAAGGCCAGACGTCCTGGGGACAGGATGAGGGCCATCAACACTTTCTTTGCTGGGGCTGTCTAGAGAGATCGCACAGTTTGGGTGATGGAAATGGGTAGGAGAGAGACCAGTTTATAGTTCATGGATCTGTGAGGCGAATTCCAGTCTGTAGAGCAGGCTAGCAGGCTGGAGACCCAGGGAAGAGGCAAGCGCTACAGCCTTGAGTCTAGAGGCAGACCACCTTCCTCAAAGGACCTTGGGCTTTTCTCCTGTATCCTTCAGCTGGTAGACGAGCCTTCCCTACTAGGATGGGGGGATCAGCTTATTCATACTCTACTCACCTAAGTGTTAACTGCATCGTCAAAATGACCAAGTGGCTGAGCACTGCAGATTATTCAAGGCACACAGAATGGCCACCACACCTTACATCTTCAAAGTGTGAGTTCACACTTGCCTCTGAGGAGTTTGCTCACTGGAACACTCCTAGTGCCAGTCTTCATGTTTGGGGCATCTGCACCCAGTGGCTCCCTCTGGCTCTGTGAGGGTGCTATAGAGCTCCGGGCAGGAGGCTGGGTCTTTACCCTGCGTTTCCCCACTTAGTGGATACAGGTAGCTGTCCACGCCTGAGGGCAGCTCTCAGAGGGCGCTGAGCCAACAAGTAGGATGAAGGCCCTCCTCCTAAGACTGTTCTGTGCTGTTTGTTGTTACTGTTTACAGACAGGGCTCACCGTGTAGCCCTGGGGAACTCACTATGGAGGCTGGGGTGGCCCTGAACTTACATGATCCCACATGACTTTGTGGAGTTGGTTTGCTGCTGCCTTGGCATGGGTCCTGGGAGTGGACCAGGTCACCAGGCTGTTGAGCCATCTCACCTGCCCTGGAAGCTCTTCTTTTCTTTCATCCTAAAACCTAAACATTGGTTAAAAGAATTCAAGGCAGATCCTTACTTGAAAAATACTGTGAAGGAGCTGCTGAGGCAAGAGTTGCTGCTTCTGCATGGAGTCGGCAGCATCCCTCGCAGGTAGCTTCCATGTTTTTTTTTTTTTTTTTTAATTCTTTGAAACAAAATACACTGTATTGGGGAGCTCGTCTGGTCTCAGCGGTGGGCTAACTTTTGTTTCAGTGATCTCCAGGCAATAAACAGTTTCCTTTATGTCTTTGTCCTTGAGCAACTTAATGTACTTAGGCAACATTAGAACGGCACCAGCTGAGTAGCTCAGTCCTATGGAGCAAGTAATGACAGCTAAGTTATGTTGGTCAGTTGCTAATTGACTCTCTGTGTTCCAGAGGACTTAGAGTGAGACTGGCCTCGGTGTAGCCCTGCAGTCATTTGTAACGTGCAGCATTGTATGGAAGAGGCCCCCAGAGCAGGGGCACACATTCAGGTCACAGCATTCACAGAGGGCAGGAGAACCCGACTCCCTGCATCGGATCTGGACTCGTTGGCTTAGCCCTGCCTCCTTTAGCTGCTGGCTTAAGTAGGACATTGTAAACTGCAAGTCAGAAACTGACCCTCTAAAGAAGTTTCTGCTGGAGCTGGCGAGGTGGCTCAGTCTTTAAGAGCTGTTCTTGCAGAGGACCTGGGTTCAGTTTCCAGCACCCACATAGTGGCTCAAAACTGTCTATAACTCTAACTCTGAGGGGTCTGATACTCAATTCTGGGCTCTCGGCACACACACGGTGCACATACATGCGTTCATTCAAAACACCAAAACATAAAATAAAATGTAAAGAGACTTTTCTTCAAATCTCATGTAGAAGTGGTATATGCATCAGAGGAAGGAAAGCCTTTTTTAGGTACAGATGTATACATGGGAGTCCTGCATAATATGAGACTCTTGCTTATGTGATTTTTAAATAGAAGCCATGTGTCTGACTGTGTCTAGACTTCAGGGTGCTTACAAAGACGTCATCCCTCTCTTTTTTTCCCAGATAGATAAAAGCCCAGAAGGACTGTTCACTCAGCTGATGACATTGCCCAGAACCTTACAGCAGCAAATCAATCACATCATGGACCCTCCTGGGAGAAACAGGGATGTGGAGGAGACATTACTGCAAGTGGCTCAGGACCCTGACTGCGCTGACGTGGTGCGGCTAGGTGTGTGCACGGGTTTGGTGTTGCACAAGGGCTGGCTGTGGGTAAAAGCAGCCTTTGTGTCCTTCAGACACATTATTTTTTTTCCTTCTTGCCTAACGAGATCCAAGAGAGAGATTGTGTCTGGGGAGAAGAAAAGCTTGAACAATTCAGGGTTTTCCAAATCTCAGAAGCGAGCAATGGGAAAGCGACGGCCAGTGGCTGAAGCCACGCCAATTTGGGTTTTAAGAGCTTAACTTCTACATTATTTGAAAGACGTGTCTGTCCCTTGTGGTGGCCCGAGAAGAAGAAAAGAGAGTGATATTTTTGTTTTGCTGGCATCTCCAGCTTCTCTCTGACTGGTCCCAGGCTGTGCCCAGCCAGCTACCATCTCAGGGCCCTCAGGTCGTGTTTCTCCACATCCACTCCAGGGCCTCCCTAATGTTTATCAAAAGATCCAACCCCGTGTGGCACTGCAGACCCATGTTCCCAGCACTCAGGAGGCTGGGGCAAGGGATTTGCTAGTAGTTTAAAGCCAGCTTGGGCTACGTAAGTGAGCTCGGGATCATCCTAGGTTAACTCACAAAGCAAGACTCTGTCTCTAAAAACAACAGAAAGTCTCAACCTTTTCTTGAGAGACCCACTTCTTTGGAGTAGCAAAGGACAGGAGGGGAAGAAATAACTATAAAACTGAAAGTGACCCTGTCTCTCAGATGAATTCATTGTCTCGATTTCCCTCAGTAAATATTTGTTCATTGGAAATGGAGTTTGCCGTGAGGAATTTGGTGGGTGGCTCCACTGGCCCTCTCAGGAAGCTGCACCGTGTGCTGGAGTGTGCTCGCTCCGCTGCAGCCAGGGCAGGCTGTTGGTGGGTCGGGAAGGCCTGGGCCCTGTGTCTTAGGGTAAATGCTCTCTTCGTTTACTTCTGTGGTAGACGCTTTGCTGCTAGATAAACAAGAAAGATCTCTTTAAATCTTCCTGCGTCTTGGAACTGAGAAGTAGAAGACAGAAGCAGCTTTAAATTCCTACGGTGACCTTTGAGGGTCACCTACCACCCCTCTGGATTTAAGGAGGCCACATTGCGAGCAGTCCAGGCCTTTGCTAGTGCTCACACTGCTGGGCCTGATGACAGCCTCTGCTCCAACACGCTCTTCAGTGTCACTTCCCACAGGGTCAGCACCCTCCAACTACTTCTGTTGAATAGCTGGAAGTTTAGTTCCAGGTTTTTAAGACCACTAAGATGGCAGCCCTCTATCTGGTGGGCTTCTCTTGGTACCCTTTCTGTTTCTGTGTTTTGCAGGGGTCTCATCAATCGTCAGACCTTCGAGCATCAGTCAGAGCACCAAAGGCCTTTTTACTGCTGGTAAGAGCTTCAGAAACAGGCACCTGTGGTGCACCTGCCGGACAGGAGTGCACCAATGCTGTTGCTTGAAACACAAAGCTTTGCATCTGCATCTCCCTTGTACAGTTCTGACCCTTCACAGCCATACACCCCAACACTGCAGTACCATAGGCTCAGTCACCAACTGACGCGCTAGCAGGATGCTTGGCCTCTCCTCTCAGTTCCTCAAATAACTCCTGTGTGGAGTTTGTTCCTCAACTTTCTATATTGAAATCACACCTACAAAGCACTGCAAAACCAGCAGTGCCGGGTGCTCCCTCCCCTTTGCCCCATTTTCACAGACACCTCCTTCTTTCTCTTGGTAAATAAGGTATTTTTGTTTTCACTGCTGTTTCCTGAGTAATGTATTTATGTTGCCATTCTTCTGCTCCCTATGTGCTACTGGCAGGCAGTGCTTTAGCCACACGCTCACGTCCTCCCCTCTCTCCATGCTCCTGCCAGGCCAGCCCGCTCATGTGCTCCCTCCTTCCCACACTTGCAGTTTGGGCTAAGTCACTATTGAAAACTTAACCCTGAGATAAGGCACATGGTCTGCTTTTCCCGCCCTGCCCAGGCTGTGTCTTCCTCTGCCCTGTCGGGACTTTCTGGTCCTCTTTGTCTACGCCTTTCACTCTCTTGGTGCATAGTGTCATTTAGATGAGCAGGTTCCTGAAAAAGAATTAATTTGGAGACTGTATTTGAAACTCCTTTCCCTACCCTCACGTGTGGTCAATATCTAGGACAGAGTAAAAATAATTTCCCTTCGAACCTGGAGGTTGTAGGGTTTGGTGATGCACACCCATAATCCTAGCACGAGTTCAAGGCCATGCTTGTCTTCATAACAAGACCCTGTCTCTAAGCAAGGGGTAGGGGGAGGACAGAATTTTGAAATAATTACTGCAATTAATTTCTCACTTTCTGGACTACTGTTGAAGTTCAAAGCCATTTTGATCCTTAGTCCATCGTGTGTGTTCTTTCTGGAAGCTTGCAGAGTCTTCATTCTCCCCGGGCTGTGGAGTCCCGGTGGCATGCTGTGACGTGACTGTTTGATCTCTCTAAGTGGGAAAACCCAGAGTATTCTTTCATTTTTCCTTTTTTTTTTTTTTTTTTTTTTTTTTTTTTTTTTAAGTTTTCATTCTGAAAGTCCTCTATCCAGATGCTAGCACTCCTAGACTAGGGGTTTCGCTCCTCCTTTTGTCTCATATGTGTTACCTCATGCTCTTTTCCTCTGCTCTCTGGGAGGTTTCTCAACTTTAGTTGTGACCCTGCAAGTCCGTCTGTGTGTTTGGGGTATTGGGTATCACACACACTGCAACCACTTTCCCACTGAGTAACTCTCCTGGACCGTGCTCCTTTACTTTTTGTTTCCAGCCCTCCCGTCAAGTATAGCCTTAGATGTCGCCAACTAAAGTCACTCTGTTGATGAGTAGGGTGTGGGGAACCTCCTCTCTCCCCACGCTTTCCAGCACTTGGCATCATCAAGCAAATGCCTTTTGTAGCTCTGTCTTTGTTCACGGACCCATGCGTTGAACATCTGTCCTGTGCTGGCTGCTCGGGATATGAAAGTGGGCATTGGCCTTCCTGCCTCTTGAGCTGGGGACGGAGACAGACACACATGTTACTGGAAATGATGCAGAGTGACCTTTCACCCTGCACCTGCTCCTTGGGTGTGAGACTGCCCTGCTCGCAGCATGCAACATTGCCCTCCTGGGTCTGTGGAAAGATCTGGCCAGGTTTCAGCAGCACTAACCACCAAGTCAGCTGCAGAAAAGATCTCCCACAACTCAGCACTGCGCAGCTTTGTGTTTCTAACTAAGGTAGTCCTTTATCCGCTGCTCCTGCTGGTGTCTGGCAAGGCTGACATGGGGGGGAGGGTGTTGGTTGGTTTGCTTGCGTGAGTCAGGCTCTTGTGTTGTGCCCACAGCGCTGGCTGCTCCTTTGGTTTCCTTGAGCTGGGCTTCCCTGCTAGAAGGAACATTTTAATGCTTTTAGTTGTGATAACGCTATTATTTGGGTCTGTTTTCTTTTTAAATCTGAGTCTTTCAGAAAGACATGCTAAAATACTTATGGATAATAACACAATGCCTGGGATTTGCTTCGTGGTGGCAGAAGTGGATTCTGGATTGTTTCTGAGCTGATGTGTTGTTGCAACGCAATAAAGATAGGTAGGGCTGTATCAGCGTTCTGTTATCCTGTCAGGATTTTTATAATCATATTTAAGACGGGGCATCACATATCCCTGGCCAGCCTCGAACTCTCAATCCTCCTGTCTCCACGCTCGTGTGCTGGGATAACAGGTTTGCACCACCACACCTGGTTTTAGTGCTGACCAAATCCAGGGCTTCATCCATGCTAGGCGAGTGCTCTGACTGAGCCACATGCAGCCCTTGTTTGGGTTTTGAGGCAGAATATTGCTGTGTAGTCCAGGAGGATCCTCCGGCTTAGCCTCGGAATCTCTGTCTGTTAATGTCAGTTTGTGCATATGTTTAATTTTTTGTAGTCATGGGTAGGAAATTGTAGGAAAACCAACCTGATTTTCTTCATTGGCCTCCTTTAATCAATGAGAAGCTTTACACTTCTCATTGGGTTAAACTAAACTTTTGGTCACTTAAAGCCTTGTGGCCCTTTGGGTCCAAACAACAGAGAAACTGAAGGGCTCTGTTCCATCATGTGCCTGGTTTTAATAAAAGTACCTTCAGTTGTGGCAATATCTTAACTGGAGGAGCAGCCTCTGACTGTAAAAACTGAATGACAGTACTGTCATGAGCCCCACCCAAATAAACCTAAAATTACTTTTCTATTTGAATAGTGAAGACTAGACAGAAGTGGGAAAAAAAAATCAGTGTGAATCCCAGCACCATCTCCTGAGACAGGCCCTGGGTCCTTCTCCACTAATTTCTCCCATTTGCCAGCAGAGGGCAGTGGTGACAGAACCTGCCGCCCAGGTTCCTGCAGGGCTGTGGAGCTCTGCACCGGGAGCTCTATGCTGCTTCCCCAGCAAGGACTTGCTTCACTTCCAAGCCCCCCACCCCACCCCACCCCACTTCCCTCCTGCACTGTACTGTTGGGGTGCATAGGCAGCAGAAACAGCAGAGAATGGTGATCCTGCAGTCTGTGGGTCTTGTGACCTTGCTCCTGGCCTCTCTGTGTATGGTGTGACATCTGGAAACACCCTGCCGACTGTGTTGAGAAGCATGGCAGTGTGGTGTGTTCCTGAGCAGCCTGACCCTCTATCTTCATGGCCTCCCTTTGCATTTCTCACTGTCAGATATACGCATGTTCTAGTTTGAACTCAGATAATGCTCTGTCCCATTTCTGTGGAAGCTTCTTCTTTAGGAGCTGGTCTCCAACTCTGTTGTTAGCAGAGCAGAGCCGCAGGGCTCTCTTCAATTTCCCTAGCCCTTGCAGAAAGTGCTTTGCTGTTGAGGGCATCACATCTCTGTTCACAAAAGACAAGTTAAGCCATCTATCTTTGTCTGAGCAGCAGCCCTTTATAGAGTCTCTGCCTGGCCTGGAAACTTTGAGCCACAGCAGCCTGAGTGAGCTGGTGTGAGGACCAGAAGGTAGGAAATGAGAGACTCAGTGACCAGCCTGAAACATAAGCCAGATGCCAGGCATGGTGGCGCACGCCTTTAATCCCAGGACTCGGGAGGCAGAGACAGGTTGATCGATGTGAGTTTGAGGCCAGCTTAGTCTGCAAAGTGAGTCTAGGACAGCCAAGGCTACACAGAGAGACCCTGTCTCAAAAAACAAACAAACAAAAAAAGAAACATAAGCCAGAACGGCACCGAGGATGGTCCCAATGCTGCACTCAGCATTCAAGGGATGCAGAGCTTCCCTGGGGGCAGAGAGGAGCCACTGAAGGATGCAAGGAAGACAGGGAGAGCTGTTGCCAGAGAGACCAGCAGATAGAGATAGAGATAAAGCCAGCCAGCCAGCTGAGGGACCCCTGCAGCCCAAGCCCAGGCTGCACAGACAAGAGAAGAGCCCAGAGTGGAGTGTGCAGGACACAGGAGTAAAGCAGGCAAGCACAAGGGAGACACAGTTCCCAGAGTGCTGCCTCAGAGGCAGAGGGGCCACCCTCTGAGGTGCTGGGGGGCTTGGGGGGGCTAGTGAGTCTAATTTTCCCCACCTGTCTTTATAGTCAATCAGCATTAGCTCTGGGGGCAGATCCCTCTCCAACTTCAAAAGAGTCAGCTGAATTAACAAGACAGGTTTAGTCTTGTCCCAAAGAAATATCCCAGCATGCCTCATTGCTCCTCAGCCCTTTCCTGAAACACAGTTGAGCCAATCGTTACTTTTGTCTTACATCATCTTTCTAATGATGTGTTTGTCACTCAAGCTTGAGCATTCTCTCTCTCCCTCCCTGCCTCTCTCCTTCCCTCCCTCAGTTCTAACACGGTCTCTGTAGCTGAGGCTGCTGGGAACCCTGTTCTTCTGGCTTTGGTCTCTGAATTTTAGGATAGTAAGTGTGCACTGCCATACCCAACTAAGTCTAAAACTTGTCAAATTAAGTTGTAGCTCTGCCTCAGATGAGCTTTTCCTTGTGGACAGGCCACATAGAAGCTCACTGTGAGTGTTTGGAGGTCTACTGACTTCCTCAGCAAAGGTGGGAATATAGAATTATGGTGTGTTGGCGGGACAATTCTGTCCGCTAATGGTTTCTTTCTGAATTCAATGTGTGGTGTAGATGGCTGTTTTTCTTCCTTTCAGCCTGTCTTTGTTTATTAGACCAGGGCCCCTTTCATGCTGAGCAGACACTCAGAACTACACCAGCCCCTAGACCGCAGTCCTGTTGGCTGTAGCTAACACAAACAACTCCTGCCCTGGGGGTGCCACTCTGCACTCTGTATAGAATCACTTCTGGAGTCAGGTTCCCCCACCTGTCCCCGTGCCTCCGAAGCCCTCGCTGTCCTTTGAAGAGCACTGTCTGTTTCAGTTGTAGGAAATTGTTGGTTGAAAATTTTAAAACCTTTGCTGAAATTACTCTGTTTGTTCTTTCTTCACCTGATGCAAACCGCAGCTCCTGTGAGAACCTGGTGGGACTGCGCACATCAGGGTCAGATGGCTACAGACAGAGCCCGTGAAAATCTAACCCGGCCCTTCTGCATGGCAGGGTACATAAACTCTTGCACTGCAGACATTCCCATAGCTTTGAGGAGCTCAGATTCACAGCCACGCCTGGCTTGTGGACCTTTTGTTACCTAGGCGAGCATCCTACAGATGAGCAACTGAGGCCAGAGGGGAGAGTCACTGTTGTACCATCATCCATCCAGGGGCCTCTTAATCATTTCCCAGTGTTCTTTGTAGCACTGTTCCCTGCTGCAGTCTTTCTGTTCAGTCAAGGGAAGTTTCTAATGCTCTAAGCAGCTGAGTGTGGCACCCAGGGCTGCTCAGCCACGATCAGTATTTACCTGACGCTCCAAGGAGCTTGTCACTAAGCTTTCAGAAGGTGAGTCGGCTCCCAGCCATGACTCAGCAGCCTGGGCTTGCTGCAATGAGCCTTGCATGTGTGACTGACTGCCTGACTTCTGCTCTGTCTTCTCATTGGTTCCTCTGGAACTGAAAACTGCACCTTATGTAATGATCTTCCAGCCCTAGTGTTCAGGTGGGTGAGGCTGGCCAGAGTTGTTGCTCCAGGGAGAAAATTAAGAGGGGTAGAGACAGTGAAAAACCCCGAGTTTCTCAATAAGATCATGTCAAGCTGAGAGCATGCATCCAGACGCCCGTCTGCTAATGATTTTGAGAACCCTGCCTTTCTCTCTGTCACTGCCTGCAGTACCCACAGGTTCTAAGCAGACAGACAGCATCCAAGTAACAGGGCCAGGTAGTTTAAAAGACTGCTCCCTGGAATGACTCCTGCCACCTCTAACCCACAGCACAGACCACGGTGTGCAGCTCAAAGAGAAAAAGACTTCAGTTCCTCAGGCCACACCCTCAAGCCCCAACCAGAGCTCACCTTCAGCACAAGGAAGTCCGATCCCTAATACCATCCGCAGCAGGGCGAAGAGCTAGCTTTCTGTTTACCCCATTGTTCGTGTTTCCCATAAGCCTCGGAGCCTCTTCTCTGGGATCTTGTGGGATGAAGGGAGGGGGCTATGAGGGCCGGTTGTCAGAGGATTCAGCTAGGCACCTACTGTGTGCTGATGTGTACCAGCCACTGCACCAGGTGAAAGGGATATAGGGTGACTAGAACAAAGTCCCTGTCCTGGGGGAGCTGTCAGCCCAGGCAGGGAGGCAGGAGAATCTGCTACACGCACTGTGCGGTGGTTAAATGCTCTGTGAGAGAGATGAGCAACCAAGCATGAGAGAGCAACCTGGCATGTACACTAAGCAGGAAGCAGTTGGAATAACATTAGTTGTAGGCAGACAGGTGGCAGGCATGCGACACACAGAAAGCCACGAGCTGCTGTGCCTCCTCCATTAGGAAAGACCTATAAAACTCAGTGGCAGGCCAGGCGTGGTGGCACACGCCTTCAATCCCAGCACTCAGGAGGCAGAGGCAGGTGGATCGCTGTTAGTTCTACAAAGGGAGTCTAGGACAACAACAGCTACACAGAGAAACCCTGTCGAAAAAAAAAAAAAAAAAAAACTCAGTGGCTGCCAGAACCCCATAACTCAAAAGACTTGCTATCCCAGGAAGCCCAGTCAAGTGAGCAGCATGGTACTGCGTAACAGAGGCCCACCTCAGAGTCTGAAACACGTTGCTTCTGGCCTTTAATAGCCTCCAACCCACAGGTCTTCTAGAATGCCCCAGTCAGCCCGTCATAGCCCGACTGAAGACAAGCCTCTGAGCAGTGGCACTAGGCCTCCAGCTGCATGCCCACCGGCCAGGGCTCAGATTGTCTCACGCACGGTTCTTTTCTCTTGCAGGTGTGAAGAAGTCAGTGGTTTATAGTTCACGGAAACTGAACAAAATGTGGAAAGGGTGGCTGAGAAAAGCATCCTGACTTGGCTGGTTCTGTGTTATGTGTAGACTATGAATAAATGGCTCCGTGCTTTTTGATAGAGCTTTATTTGTCACTCCGACTGCTTGAAATTGAAGAGACCAAGGTTTGCATCGTACTTAACAGGGTTTGTTTTTGGGTTTTGGTTTTTGGTTTTTTTTTTTATTAGACAAGATCTCACTTTGTAGCCCTGGCTGGCCTCAAACTCACAGAGGGCCATCTACCTCTACCTCCTGAGTGCTGGGATTAAAGGTGTGAGCTACCATGCCTGACTATACTTGAACTTTGCATCTCAAAAAAAGTCCTCTATGTACAGAGTTGTGAGGGTGCTTTGTGGTCCGTGTAGGGTAAGAGGCTCTGTCTTTGAGGACACACAGAGTGAGGCATGACAAGTGCCACTGTGCTTGTGAACTTGCAGCCTGGAAAGACTCCCAGGTGCATGCGCTGGGCTCTCTTCATAGTGCCCCTCCCCCATACGTTTGTGTTGTTTTGTTTTGCTGCCTGTTTATATGAAAGAATGACTTTGGTTGCAGAGCCCAAGACAACCTTTTGCAGACTCTGCCTGCTGGAACCCAGTAACACCGACTGATTCACCTGCCCTCCTCTCCTCTCCTCTCCTCTCCTCTCTCTGCCCTTGTTGTGTCGGCATCCCACTAAGGCTGGCTCATCTCCTGATAGCAGACTGCTTACAGCTTAAGTGCTATCCACATCTGGGAAAACAGAGACTTTTTTTTCCCTTGAGACAAGGTTTCTCTGTGTAGCCCTGGCTGTCTTGGAACTCTCATTGTAGACCAGGCTGGCCTCGAACTCAGAGATTCACAGCCCCTGCAGTTCTCTGTCGGTGCTGGTGTGAATAACTGGCCAAAGAGCAGAGCCAGCTTCATCAGCTCAAACCTGAGCCACTTGCCTGCTCAGCTGGCAGGCTGGGAGGAGGAAGGACACCAGGAAGCGGTTACATCACCAACCTTATGTCTTATCTGTCCCATCAAACCTCAGGGTCTTTGTAACCTTGTGTCCTCTCTGTCCACCTCACAGTTTCCACTGCTCAGTGCTTCAGCTCGGACCCTCGATTCTGACAACATAGGTCTTCTTCTGCCTTAGAGTCCATCTCATTGCAACCTCACCTAGAAGCCTCACAGCATATACTAGCTTCTCTTTGTATTGCTGAGATACGGGACTATGACCAAAGCCAGCTTAGGGAGGAAAGGGTTTAGTGCAGCTTGTAGTCTATCCAGGGAAGTCAGAACAGGGACTGGAGGCAGGAAGTGAAGCAGAGGCCGCGGGAGAAGTGCTGCTCCCTGTATTGCTCCCCATAGCTTACTCAGCCCGCTCTCTCACAGCACTCAGCACCCCCTGCCCAAAGGTGGCACTACCCATAGAGGGATGGGCCTTCTCGTCAATCAAGAAAATACCCCTGAGACTTGTCTATGGGCCAATCTGATGGAGGCGTGTTCTCAGTTGAGGTTTTCTCTTCCCAGATGACCTTGGCCTGTGTCAAGTGGACAGAAGTGTCCAGCACAGTTAGCATATGGGTAAACTTTCACTGCAAACTGTAAGACTTTTAGGCAAATTGTTTAGTCTCTGTGAACAGTGTTTCCCCCTGAAATGGGATGGCCTTACCCGATTCCTTCAGGCGGCCTCTGGTGCACCTGTTTGTACTGTAAGCGCCCCCCCCCCCCCCTTTTCCCTTGTTTAGTGGTGATCACTGCCATTGTCTTTTGTGTCACATCACCAGAGATTATTGTTTGGTTTGGTTTTGTTTGTTTGTTTTTGAGACAGGGTTTCTCTGTGTAGCCTTGGCTGTCCTGGACTCACTTTGTAGACTAGGCTGGCCTCGAACTCACAGTGATCCGCCTGCCTCTGCCTTCCAAGTGCTGGGATTACAGGCGTGCATCACCTCACCAGAGATTTTTTTTTTTTTTTCGTAACAGGCTAAAGTGGTCTCTGCTGTTTATAAGACACAATGAGAACCTCCCCTCAGGCTGGACAGCATCCTCTGTTTGAGCTCTGTCGCACCGTCTACCCCATGTCCAATAAAGCCTTTTCAATCCCACAGGAGTTATGTGCAAAGAAACTACTCATCAGAGCTTAGAACATCAGGTTCATCTTCCAGATGTGGAATTTGAGGTCTCCTGAGAGGGAGGTACAGCTTCGGGTCATGACACAGCTGTGTAGCAGCTGGGACATCAACCTTGGCCTCCAGTCTTCTGTCTCCTGCCTCTTCTCATCAGCCCACAGCTTTTACAAGTCATGAACACGTGAGCCTTCTTTTCCTCCTGCCCTGGATCCTTGCCTATCCCTCTGTGCATTCCCAGCAGCAAATTTATATCTAAGCTGGGACTCATCAACCAAGTGTATAGAATGAAAAATTAGGTGTCTCCTGAGGAAAACTGAGCAGGAAGCCCCTTCTCAACCTGAAATAGGTCCCGCTCTGCCTCCTCACAGCTGTATTCTGGGTGTTCAGCCTAGGAAATCCCAGTGCTTGTGTCCATAATATTGTCATCCTCAGTCTGCCCAGGTTGGTATCAGAATTAAGTGAGTTTACATAGCATGGTTACAGATCAAACCAGGTGTATCCATCAGTCTTGTCGAGAAAAGCTGGACTCCTTACTTGTATCGAATAGAGTTAATAACAGTCCCCAAAGATTGGAAGGGCCAGTAAACAAGAGAGGGCACTGAGAGAAGGAAAGAGGTGACACGCAGAAGCCAGAGACTCTGCTAGCACCCCTGGGCTGGAACCAACAGGCCTATGCCTGCTGCTGTGTTGCTAAAGTTACTGCCTGTGGTGATTTCAAAATGCTCATAAATGTTGGCCCTCCTCCCACCAGTAGGCGGAATCTAATTTTTCTTTGAATATGAGCTGGCTTTAATGACTAACTTCTAACAGACTGCAGCAAACAAGATGTTAATGTGATTTCAGAGGCCAGAACCTACAAGGCAGCACAGCTTCCACTTGGCTCTCTAAATACCTCCTCTTAGAACCAAGCTGCCATGTCCTGAGGAGGCAGAGACCACCATTTAGAGAGCCAAATGTGTTTGATCTGGCAGGTAAGTGAGTGAGCAATGCTTTGTGACGTTCCACCCTGACTTCTCTGCCTCGCTGGGCCCAGTCAGCTCTGATCGAAGGGTGAATAAGCAAATGAATGTTGTTCAAACTAAGTTTGCTTGAGACCTGTGTGCCAGGATGGACAAAGGGGACAGTGTCCTGCCACTGCCAGACGCCACTTGGCAGCCACCATGGTTGCCACTACTGCTGTGGGAGTTAGGCCAGGCACCTCTCTCTTCCTCCTACCTCATCTCCCACACTGTGTCCCCAGTGGGCAAAAGCTAATGGAAAGCTGGCTGCTGAGGAATGTAGTTTCCAGGCTCTGATCCCCAGCAGAGCAGAATGGTGTAGAGAGATTGGGTATGAAACAGGCTCACCAGGTAGCACCTGGCCCAGGCCCCTCCTGGAGTGACTCAGCATCTGCTGTGCCCTTCATTCCGCATGGAGACACCTGTCTGGCTGCAGCCAACTGCAAGGAAAATGGGCTCGAGCTGGCCAAAAGGAGCAGATATGTAGTCCTTGGCACTATCTCATCCCCCTCTGGGCAGTGGTGACCCTCTCAGAAACAACCCTGGATAGATACAGCTTCTTGTGGAGACCACTGTCTGCACTGTCTGCAGAGAGGAAGTACAGGAGAGCAGGTGAGAACAAGAGCTGTTCATCCTGCATCTGTGTCCCTGCTGTCCTTAGCTTGTGCCTCAGTCGGGCAGAGTCCCTGGCCTGTTGGAGGGACCCAACCCCTCACGGCTGAAGTGCTTTCCCTTGTAGTCCTACCACTAAACATGCCATCAGGGCCTGCTACTGCGCAGTGAGCACTACTGAGAGTGCTTGCCGTTCAAAACATTTCTCACATTAACTCTCACAGCCACCCTACAAGGCAAGCGCTGTTTTGTTCTAACTTGACCCCTAAGGAGCCAATACTAATCTTTGAGGAATTTTGTACTCAGAGCTGCTCAGTTAAATGACAGGCTGGGTTCAAAGCCAACTCCTCTGAGTGGTGCTACTCCAGCGGGTGCCTTAGCTGTCATGTACCTGGGCTCAGCAGGCAGAGGGATGGGATCAGTGTAACTGCTAGTATATAGCTGCCCCCCCCCCCCCCCCCCCGTTTGCCTGCCTTTCAGGGTCCTAGCAACCTCTGGCGTCATTGCCTGCCACCAACTCAGTGCATGTGCCAGTTAAAAAGCACCTGCCTGACACTCCCCTCTCTCTCTTTCGTGTGTGTGTGTGTGTGTGTGTGTGTGTGTGTGTGTGTGTGTGTGTGTGTGTGTGTGTGTGTCTGGCTCCTCTCTTTGTCCTTTGCCCTTATGGCTCTGTTCCCATCTGTCTGCCTGCCTGTCTGCTTGTTCAATCACTCTACCCTTCCCCAGGCCCTAACTCCTCTCTTCTTCCCCCCTCCCCACAAATAAACCTCCCTTATACCAGGTATGTTGTGGTGGCATTGATTATTATTATTATAACAGTAGCTCCTGGTGTTACTTCCACTAGGTACCTGCCCTTTGGAATTACAAACCCTTTACTCCATCCATTAAAGAGATGCTGGCAAAGAAACTGCTGCCCCGGTTTCTGGTAGAAACACTGCTTCAGAACTCACAGCTGCCATTGCAAGTAACATCCCAAAAGACTGAGTCTTTCCATATTAATCCTGGGGAAGGAGAGATGGCTCAGTGGTTAAGAGCACTGGCTGCTCTTACAGGACCTGGGTTTGGTTCCCAGAGTTCCCATGGTGACTCAAAACCATTTGTAACTCCAGTTCCAGGGGATCCAATACCCTCTTCTGGCCCCTACAGGCATTGTACCCATGTGTATATGCAGACAAGCAGGTATACGGGAAAAGCTTTTTTTTTTTTTAAGATTTATTCTTTTCTTTATTTTTTATTATTTGGTTGGTTGGTTTTTTCAAGATAGGGTTTCTCTGTGTGTAGCCTTACCTGTCCTGGACTCACTTTGTAGACCAGGCTCAAAGATTTATTCCCTCCCCCCCCAACACACACAGGGCTTTTTTTGTATAGCCTTGGCTGTCCTGGACTTGCTTTGTAGACCAGGCTGGCCTTGAATTCACAGAAATCCGCTTGCCTCTGCCTCCTCAGTACTGGCATTACAGGCATGTGCCACCACGCCCAGCTCAAAGATTTATTCTTAAATGTGTGTATGTGTGTAGTGAGTGGGTTCTTGGAGGCCAGAGATGTTGGATCTTTACACAATTGTGACCCACCTCACATGGGTGCTGAGAATTGAGCTTGGATGCCTTGGAAGACTAATACATACCTTTAACCACTGAGCTATCTCTCCAGCTCACCAAAATTTTTTTTTAAAAACAGAGCCGGGCTTAGTGGCGCATTCCTATAATCCTAGCACTCAGGGCAGCAGAGGCAGGTGGACCTCTGTGAGTTTAAGGTCAGCCTGGTCTACAAAGCAAGTCCAGGACAGCCAAGGCTACACAGAGAAACCCTGTCTCGAAAAGCCAAAGGGGCAGAGGATGAGATAGCAATTGAGGAAGACCCCTGACATTGACCTCTGGCCTTCCCACATACATACTTGTGTACGTGCATGCTAATTTAAAATGTTTAAGTAGGTACTGGAAGGATGGCTCAGCGGTTAAGAACATTTGCTGCTCTTACAGGGGACCTGGGTTCATTTCTCAACAGATGATTAACTGCCACCTGTAAACCAGCTCCCGTGGATCCGTGACCCCTTGTTGCCTCTACAGGCATGCATGCACCTAGTGCATATTCATACATTCAGGTATGGGCAGTAAATAGACACTTCACATTTTTTGAAGAGAGGAAATGGTCTAGCACTAATGGGAGGCTGATAAAATGATACATGACTGGCCTCAATAATCCTACCACAAAGATAATACCTTTTTCTTTTCCTTTCCTCAGCCACCAAGGACACTGAGGGCTGCAAAAGTCAAGTAACAGGCAGGCAGTTTCATAGCATAGCTGGCCTCAATAATCCTACCACAAAGATAAGACCTTTTAATACCTTTTTCTTTTCCTTTCCTCAGCCATCAAGGACATTGAGGGCTGCAAAAGTCAATTAACAGGCAGACAGTCTCATAGCAAGGCTCTGAATTCAGTTCTGCCTGACTGTAAAGTCCTGTCACTCTCCCAACACATGGAGCCTTTGGGCCTTGCCTTCAAAGTGTGGTCCCGTCTCCAAATTTGCCCAGAAGCAGTCTCCTGTAGCAGCTTCCCACTGGTGGCCTTGATATAAGGGTACTTGATGTGTTTCCTTCCATTTTCTGTTTCCTTCTGATACCTAATAAGGCTATAGAAAGTTCACTCCAAAGGCTGCCCAAGATGGAACTCAGTGACCAAGCACTTAGTAGTGTGGAGATGCCTTGGGCTCCATCCCAGCATCGCCTCTCCCACAAAATCTTCTAGAATGAGCCACTTTGAAGAGATGATGTATGACCTGTCAGAATTAATAAGAGATTTTGAAGCCAGTGAAACGCCCTCCCTTTGCAGGTAAGGCAGGCCAGTCAGAGGATGGGATGGCCAGGGTCACAGCCGTTGACAGCCTGTACCAAACCCATGTCTCTTCTTTCTTCACTCCCCTTTTACTTCTGCCCTTTGTTTTACACCACCCCCACCTCAGCACACAGGGAGGTTGGTTTAGAGTCCAGGGCTCCCACATCTGAGAGCCTGAAAGCACATAATCTATGGGCTCAGTATATTAAAACATTCCAGGGCATCCATAGAACTCCTGCTTTTGGCTTGCATTTCGTCGCCCTCAGGCAATCCCTGTGTAAGCAATCGACTCTAGTGAACTGTAGCTATAAGAAGCCCACAATTGCAGATTACAGCTGGTTGTGCACAGGTAGGTGGCAGGATGTGGAAAGAAGAAGAGTCTAAAGCAGTGGTTCTCAGCCCTTTTTTTTTTAATGGTGTGCTAGGGTCTGGAGGCCTGGAGTGCTGTCCCAACTATAATGATCTTACAATGCAGAAAGCAGTCACGTGGGTAAATTATGGATTCTGCTCTCTATAAGTGCTTAATTGTAGGGATAATTATAGGGTACTGTGAAGTTTCATCAAAGCAATGGCAAACATTGTCTAAGCTGTTACGGTATGCCAGGTACTGTCCTAAGGACCTTCTACATACTTACTTGTTTAATCCTCACCACAACCTTATGTAATAAGGCTCCTTTTTATCTCTATTTTCTGCATGAGGCAACAGAAGCCCAGAGAGGTAAGATCTTGTGCTCGGTGTTGCAGGCAACTCATGGCAGCCAGGATTCAAAACCGGGCCATCCAGTTCCAAGCCCTTTCTCTTTCACCCTCTTGGTTAAAGCACTTTTGATCACCTTACTGTTTTGGTCAGGAGGGAGAGACACCTGGCTGTCGCCATAAGAACAAGGAGAAGTTGCCCAGAGGAGAGAGCAAAGCGTACCAGGCATAGGGTGAGGGTGTTCAGGAGCTCTGTGTGTGGAGAGCAAGAGATTTAGCAAGGGATTTAGGGAACAACTGGCCAAAGATGAGGAAAGTAGCAGGCAGATTCTGATCAGGAGTGGGGCTGTGACAGGCCCAGTCAGGAAAGGCTTTATGGGGCCTGGTTGGAGGTCAGCCAGGATCCCCAGAGCAGTGATGGCCAGTGGGAAATTTGTGTCAGAGTGACAAAGCAGGGAAAGACTAGTCAAGGGCAGAACTGTTGGCAAGGCAGCAAGAGACCCATTGGGTGATACTATGGCAGTAGATTTTCGTACACACACAATGGCTGACTAGGAGGAAGGTGGCACCACACCAGGGTCCTGGCTGGAGGACAAGGAAGACAATGATGTTTGTGGGGCCCGAGCTGGAGACTCAGAAGAACAGATCTGGGGATGGCACAAGAACAGTGTCATGTCCGAACATGTCCTGGGACATCTGTGGAACATGTTCATATTCAGGTCCAGGGCTGCAGATGTCAGTGTGAGACTCGACAGCTAATAGATGGCTGTTACAGCCGAACATGGTGCCTCACGCCTTTAATCCCAGCACTTGGGAGGCAGAGGCAGGTCGATTGCTGTGAGTTCAAGGCCAGCCTGGTCTACAAAGCGAGTCCAGGACAGCCAAGGCTACACAGAGAAACCCTGTCTTGAAAAACCAAAAAAAAAAGACTAGGTTGTTACTGACACCATGACACTGGATGAGATGTCTCCAGGAAGGCTGCAGAATGCAGAGGAGATAGCCAAGGTCACATCCATCAAACACTGCCGGAAGGGAGCAGGCAAAGTCCTCAGAGTGATGCCTGAAGGCCACGAGACCTGAGTAGTGAGGTTGTATTTGTGCCTAGTGCTTTCCCTGAGCAGCCTGTTGACTCTTGGCAATGTCTTCATCCCTGTGAGAGAAATAATTTTCCTCCCTGACTGCCATCGGGCTTGGCTTCCTGACTCATGTTGACCGATGATGTGAGACTGGGAATGGCACATGTCACTCCTGAAAAGAAACCTTAATGCCGCCCCTAGTTAACTCATTTTCCCTCAGCCACAGACTGGGAGATTCCAGAAAAACACTGCTCTGTTAGCTGGGACCTGGTGTGATGACCATGTGGAGCAGGGGCACAGCTGACCCATGATCCCCTCCTAACTCGAGTGAGAGAATTATCTGTTGTGGTCCCTGAGATTTAGGAGCCGCTGTTGCTAGTACACCTAGCTTGGCCTGTCTGGCAAAGAAGTCAGAGTTAGCTGGAAAGGGCACAGAAGCGTTCATGTTGATGACATGGTATTAATGGGGGAAGGAATAACCTTTTCAATGAGTAGTTTTGGGCAACTGGATGCCCACAGTCAGGAAAATGACACTGAACCCCCACCACACACCACCTACCATGCTAACTCAGTGGCTCACAGACCCAAATATAACAGCTAAACTACAAAATTCGGAGGAAATCTTTTCAGTCTCAGTCAGTGGCTTCTTAGGCACAGACTCCAAAGCATAATCAATCGGTTCTTAAGCTGAGTGTTGTGGGCTAGGGGTTGCCTCATTTGGTAGAATGCTTGTGTAGCACACACAAACCTCTGGGTCCAGTCCCCAACCCTGCATAAAGCAGGTGGGGCAGTGCATGCCTGTCATCTCAGCCTGTGGAGAACAAGGCAGGATCAGAAGTGCAGCTCATCCTCAGCTATGTACTGAGTTGGAAGGCAGCCTGGACTACATGAGATGTTGTCTATAAAAGTGTGTGTGTGTGTGTGTGTGTGTGTGTGTGTGTGTGTGTGTGTGTGTGTGTGTGTGTGTGTGTGTGTGGACTACATGAGATGTTGTCTATAAAAGTGTGTGTGTGTGTGTGTGTGTGTGTGTGTGTGTAAGTAAAAAGGACACAGACATAAGTCAGAAAATATCACCCTGTCTCTTTGCTGTCAAGTGCTGTGTGTAACTTCCTGGTGTCCACTCCACTGTCTCCAACACTCTGCCAGAAGATAGGAACGATCAGCCAATCCCAGAGATGGCGGTGCTCTGCAGGTGAGAGAGCATGAAGTGATTGTTGAGAGCTGAATGTCAATGGACCTGGGGTGGGAGGGGGGCAGTAATGGCAGCTGTGTGACACCTAATCTCTTCTTTGCACACGGAGGGGAAGAGTCCCACCTGTCTTTATAGAAACCATAGGGTTTCTGAAGTGAGGTTTAAGAGGAAATCTGTCATGATTGTGCATTTTCCTCCCTCTCTCAGAAATATGGCAGTCATTTCGCAAGAGTCGCACAGACTCGGGCATCCTCCTAAGTCTGTTCTCACAGCTGCTGCCCTGGAGAGTGGTGGATCACAGTTGTGTGCTGGGACACTGGGCACTGGGCACTGGGTTCCCTGGGAAACAGCCTCTGAGGATGGGAGTCACTTGAAGACAGTTACTGGGGAGGCTCTTAACACTACCACCTGGGAGAACATGAGGGCAGCAGGAGCAGACAGCAGTGGACTGGGCTGCACCTGCACCATGGTAGAGTCCTCACGAGCAGCGTGGAGCCCGCTGCAGTGAGACTGTGCTTCAGGTTAAAGCGTCCCCACATGTCACTGTGCTAAAGGCTTAGTTATCCGTCTGTGGCTCTATTGTTGGGGAGTGGAGACTTAGGAGGGGGGGCCTAGTGAAGGGTCATTGGGAGCAGGAATTAAAGGGGGTTTGGGGAGCCCAGGCCCTTGTCTCTCTTTGCTTCACCATGAGGGGAGCATCTTTGCTTAACCATAACATACCACTGCACCCCAGACTCAGAAATGCACCTGAGCGTGAACTGGAGCCTCCAAAACAGAGAGCCGGAATAGACCCTTTTTATCCACATCAATTGACCCTCTCAAGTATGTTGTCACAGTGCCTGAAAGCTTACTGACACAGGTGGCCTTTTAGAAGTTGGTCCCAACTTGAAGCTAAGCTGGAGCCTTTGTATGGCGCTATCCAGATTATCAGAGCTGAAGGCCTAAGCTTGGCGGGTGACTTTCCTTCAAATGTTATCATTTTCATAGGAGGACCCAGCTGCGAGCCATCAGAGTCAAGAGTCTTGGCAGCCTAAGGAATGTCTGCCCTTTTCTAGGGAGGAAGTCTTTAATGGTGATGAAGTCAGAAAGCCTTCTGGGCCTTATTTCTTCTTCTCCTTCTTCTTCTTCTCCTTCTTCTTTCAATGGTTGGAAAACTTTGGTGCCTCTGTGGTGCAGGAGAAACCTCCAGAGAGCCCTTTCCCACCAAACCTTCTTTCCTAGACATCATAAAACAAGATAGCGTCGAGCAAGCCAGTAAGCAGGGCTCCTCTGTGTTCTCTGCGTGAGCTCCTGCTGTGAACTCCTGCCTTGGCTCCTCTGGGTGGCAGGCTGCAGCCTGTGTGAGCTAAGTAAGCCTTTTCCTTCCCAAGTTGCCTTTGGTCAGTGTCCTGTTGCCTCAGAGAAGTGAGCTATTGCATGCGTTCTGGTCATTTCTCTGACTGTAGTAGGTATCTTTCTTAACGCAAAGATCATTTTGAGGTTTCCTTTTTGAGAGTAACAGCTGTGTGCTTCAAATGTTGGAACTATTTCCAAATATGAAACTATTGGAAGCAGAAAACTGAATTTGTTGCTAGGTGGGCCACGCCAGTTCAGCAGGCCGGGAAGGTGGGAGCTCGTGTTTTCCATACTTTTATTAGGACTGAAGCCACAGCTCACAACTGCAGCTATGGCGGTGGTTTGATTTAACTAGAGCAACAAGCATATGTTCTGCAGATATTTTTATTCAAGACAAAGAAAAAATGCATCTGGCTTTTTTCCAGTAGGATGAAGGCTTAACTTGTTTATAAGTGTGAATGCACTTTTAATTTTTTTGTTTTGTTTTGTTTTGTTTGTTTTTGTTTTTCAAGACAGGGTTTCTCTGTGTAGCCTTGGCCATCCTGGACTCACTTTGTAGACCAGGCTGGCCTCGAACTCACAGTGATCCGCCTGCCTCTGCCTCCCGAGTGCTGGGATTAAAGGCGTGCGCCACCACGTCCGGCTGTGAATGCACTTTAAAAAAATCCGTATTTTTTTTTTTTTAATACAGGGGAAGAATAGATGATATACCTATTAGAAAATGCCATCAGGGGGCTGGAGAGATGGCTCAGAGGTTAAGAGCACTGCCTGCTCTTCCAAAGGTCCTGAGTGCAATTCCCAGCAACCATATGGTGGCTCACAACCATCTGTAATGAGATCTGGTGCCCTGTTCTAGCGTGCAAACATACATACAGGCAGAACACTATACTAAATAAATAAATAAATAAAGCTTTAAAAAAAGAATAGAAATTGCCATCAGGAAACCCATGGGTTTTTATCTTATCTTAAAACAATGTTTGAGGCCAGGCATGGTGGCGCACACCTTTAATCCCAGCACTCAGGAGGCAGAGGCAGGTGGATCTCTGAGTTCAAGGCCAGCCTGGTCTACACAGAGAAGCGGTGTCTTGAAAAAAACCAAAACAAAACCAGCACACACTTGGTGTGTAAGTACCAGGAGCTAACAGATTAGGCCACTGGACTTATGCACACACACACACACACACACACACACACACACACACACACACACACACACACACACACATGCACACACCCCACAGAGGTCCCCTGGGTGTGCCATGGGACTCTGCTTGCTAGTCGTCTCACATCTGGCAGGCCACTTAAACTGTCCGTGCTTTGGTTTCACCATCCTTGTTGTAAAAGAGTGCATTTGTCTCTCATTATCTACAAGGGATTGTTTCTAGGGCCTCAAAGATACCAAGACCTGCAGGCTCCCCGTGTTTGCATAGGAGCCGTTAGCTCCTCCAACATTCCTTATATCTTTGAGCTTGCTCAGAAAGCCGAATTCAATGCGTGGGCTGTGTCAGTAGCTATGACACTATTTAGGGAATAAGGGAAAAAGTCACAGAGCTTCAATACAGAGACAACCACATTAGGTTTCGCTGTGTACACGTGACCGTGACTCTGGAGGCAGATGGTCTCACCAGGCTGGAACACGTGGCTATCTTGCAGATGGTTACATAGGTACGCAGGATCCTGCCGCCTGGCTCCCAGCTTCTTCTTCCTCGTTATTCGCAGGAGAGCACATTTCTACTATCGCCATTCAAAACAGCATCTGCGAGCAGCCCCTTCCTTCCCAAAGCAAATCCTCAACCTTCCTATGTCTCTGTAGCTCAAGGCCCACCGTCCACCTCACATCGTGGCTTTCCACAGGCCTCAGCGGATAGTTAGAACTCAGTTCAAATCCCAGCCTCTTGCTCCTGAGCAGAACGGCCCTGGGAGGCCATTTATCCTCCAAGAAACTGGCTTTCTTCCTCTGGAAAATGAGGATGATCTACTTCCCAGGGTGGCCTTGACTCTCAAAGAATTGCGATAGTATTTTATTCATCCTGAAGTGTAAAGTGATGTCAGATGGTTATGCAGCAGAGAGAGTGCTGCATGTGGAGAGGAGGCTGCAGCTCCTCAGTGCCCCCTGTCAGACTGGTACCTCAAGGAAGCGTCATCGTCATCGCTGTCCTTACAGCAGCACTGAGGGAGGCTGCTGATATTTCCATTCTGCAGTCCCCTCTACATACCTCATAGGCTTAAGTTTAAGTTTCCACTCACCATTTACTGTGTGGCCTTGGGGATTTCATTTATTCTAATTGCCATGCTAAGTTTTCTCTGTGAAACTGCAGTCTCATTAACCCTGACACCACTTAGTAACCCTTCCACTCCTTTTTGAAAACCCAAACGCCTGAGAGCTACATTGCCTCTGAAGGGACAGGGAAAAAAAAAAAGCAAGAAAGCTCAAGTGGTTCTTTGCTTTTCTTCTAGCCTTATTAAGGTATGACTGACAGGGCTGGAGAGAGGGCTCAGTGGTTAATGGCACCAGAGTTCAGTGCCCAACACCCATGTTGGGCCGCTCACAACTGCCTGTGACTCCAGCTCCAGGAAATCTGATGTCCTCTGCTGGCTTCTGTGGGCACCTGCAACTCATGAATACATCCCTACCTACACACACACACACACACACACACACACACACACACACACACACACACACACACACACACGGGGGAAAGAGGGTATAAGTCATCAACTCACTGAATGTCTGTTTCCTGCCCATTGTGATTCAGTCTGTTCAAATGATTAATTTCAAGTCCAGTCAGACAGCGCCATGTAATACCTTGCTCACAGTTGGATCATAGTAAGTGATCAGTAAACCAAACCTGAGCCAAGTTACCTCCACCAGCATATTAGTGACTTTCTATAAAGCCTCTTAAAGTACAAACCTCTTAGAACCCCTTTACAAAAGGGAAAATGGTTCAGTCTTTTTTTTTTTTTTGGTTTTTTTCGAGACAGGGTTTCTCTGTGTAGCCTTGGCCATCCTGGACTCACTTTGTAGACCAGGCTGGCCTCGAACTCACAGCGATCCGCCTGCCTCTGCCTCCCGAGTGCTGGGATTAAAGGCGAGCGCCACCACGCCCGGCTGTTGTTGTTTTTTGAAGGGGTTGTTTGTTTGTTTGGATGATTGGTTGGTTTTTTTGAGACAGGGTTTCTCTATATAGCCTTGACTACCCTGGTTCAGTCTTAAAAGCTTCTTGTACCTCATGAGAACCGAGGTCTGATCCCCAGGACCCATGGTTTAAAAAGAAAAGCTGTGACTGGGCATGGTGACATACACCAGTACTTGGAAGGCACTGAGTTTGAGGCTAACCTGGTCTACATAGTAAGTTCTAGGCCAGCCAGGGCTGCATAGTGAGACCCTATCTCAAAACAAAGAGTCAGACCCTGCAGCTTGTACCTGTAATTTGGGAGGCAGGGGACCCCCGGCTCTCTGGTCAGCTCATCTAGTTGAATCACCAGCTCCAGGTTGAGTGGGGGACTATTTCTCAAGAAATAAGATGAGGAGAAATTGAGGAAGACACCTGACATGGACCTTGGCCTCCACATGCATGCATACAAGCACACATGTACACAGGCACACAAATGCATACACACACACATGCACTCACGTGAACATACACACAGACAAAAAATCATGTTACACATGAACATACGCACAAAGAGACAGACAGACAAAAACACTGTGGGTTTGTATAACAGCTGTTGGAAATGAGTGGACAGGCTCGCCCCGTCTTGATGAAAGTGTAACACTGTCCTAAGAAGCACAGCTGCAGGGCAGGTTGTTCACATGGGTATCGGAAAGCACCAGGATGGAGTCAGCAATGAGACAGAGCTGAGGAGGATGCAGAGGGCCCAAAGCCTGGGGCCAGTGTAATGGGAGAACAATGATTATTCAGTGACAGCCATGAGGAAATGGTCTAGTTCATAGTTTGAACATTGCTATGTCTGAAAGTTTTTGTTCCCACAAATTCCCATGTTGAAATCCTTGCCCTTGAGATGACAGCATTAAGAGATGTGCTGTGGGCGAGAGATGGCTCAGCTGTTCAGTCCCAGCATGCATATAAATCCATTCACAACTGCTTGTAACTCTAGATACAGGGGATTTGACATCCCCTCTGACCTCTGTAGACCCTACACACACACACACACACACACACACACACACACACACACTACACACACATTCACATACACACACACCCTGCACACATACACACACACATACCCCCTACACACACACTCACATACACACACACACACAAATTAAAATATTAAATAAATCTTTACAAAAAGAGGACCTTTGAGGGGGCCTTCCAGCCTTTATAAGAGACCCAGAAGACATGATCTACTTCTGCCCCTGTAAAGAGGTGAGCTTCACCAGACTCCAAGGCTTCCAGAAGCATGAAAAAAAAAAATATGATTGTATTGTTTATAAGCCATCCTGTTACGCATTAAAAAAACAAAAACAAACAAACAAAAACAGCTAAATGGACAAAGACAGAACGTTGAAGGGAGAGAGAGGTAAGGTCAGGCCCAGGGCTTGTCTTGTATCTAGGGACTACAGGGTCTAGCTATGGGGACAGTGGCATGTGGCTGTTCTCTGGAAAGCACTGCCCTTGGTACAGCTGGCAGGTCCTGTGTGAGCGAGCCTTGCCTTCCAATCCACAGCTGCTCACCCTGGGTTGTTGCTGTTGGAAGGAGAGTGACGGTGGGCCTGGTCTGTCAGGCAGCCTTTGAGGGAAGCACGCTCCTCAGACAAAAAGGCTGTTGTGCCTATTTTCTCTGCACCTTACAAGTTCTGAGCAAGCTCTCCCTGACCCTGTTTCCTCCAGGAAGTTCCCTGCATGTGCTCAGAGCACCCAGCTTATCAACGCATGAGGTGCCCAAACCTGTTTTAAGTGACTACTTAGCTCTGAACACATCAGTGGGTTTGGTGTTGCGCTCAGCTAGGAACATTCTGCTTAATTAAATATGCATGCTGTTGTAAACAGCGAAGAATTACAGCCATAAGCACGCTGGCTCTTGAGAAAACAAGCTGGTGAGCTGGCCAGGACCACATTTGCCGATGTCTCTATCAGCCTGTGGTTTTTGGCCATCAAAGAAAATGTAAAATTGGCACTAGCCATTTGCTTTTGTATGTGAGTTTTGTTGTTATTTGAGTGCTTTATTTTTGGGCATGTGTGGAGGCCGGAGGAAGATAGGACTTCTCTATTGCTGTCCACTGTATTCCTTTAAGTCAGGACCTAGAGTTAGCCTGGCACCCCCACTGATTCTCCTGTCTTTGTCCCCTGCAGCACTGGGGTTACAAGCCCATGCAAGGACACCTTTTTTACCAGGGTGCTGGATATTCTCCCAAGGCCTCAGGCTTGCACAGCAAGCACTCTTACCTGCCCAGCCATATCTCCCCCCACCCCAGCCTTTTGTGTTTCAGAGTCACAAAGCCAGAGATTTGAATCAAAAGCCTTAGCTTTGTGACACTGGGTGACTGCCATAGTCCTAGGAGCCCACGTTCTCCTCTGGGGGAATCCCCCGCATTTGGCAGGATTCTCGGGATTAGCTTCCGTGTATGTGAAGCCCATAGCACAGTCCCTGCCCTTGGCCTCAGGTGCCATCAGTAGTATCAACATCAGAACACTTTGTCCAGTTTAGCTCATGAAACAGCAGGAGGGCTAGGCTAGGCTGGAAAAAGGGGTGAGGGGTGGGAGGGGGCTCCTGACTAGAATTCCCTCATTAGCAGAGGAGGCAGCTGAGGTCATGCGGAGACAGCAAGGTCCCACAGAATTCCAGCCCTGGTGGCTCTCCACCGGCTCTACTGTCCTCTTCTACAAACCTTGGTCTCTCTAAAATGCCCCACATGGCTCCCTGGAGGCCACAGGCTAGTGCCTGTGTTCTTGTCTCTTTTGGTAGCCAGCCAACAGGAACAAACTTGCGGTGACTCTCCAGGTGAGCCGGTCCCCAGCGACTCTTCCTGTGACACAGAGCACTCCTCTCCGACTGTGCCCACAAGTTTGTAGTCCCTGTTATTTTTATTCCTCTCTACTGTTTAGAGAATTCATAAGTGTGTGTGTGTGTGTGTGTGTGTGTGTGTGTGTGTGTGTGCGTGCGTGCGTGCGCGCACGCCTGCCCTATCACAAAGCCATGGCCTGACATGCTGACCTTGTGGCCACCTGGAGCAGAAAAGGACTGGGTAGGTAGTCTGGCGTAAGTTCAAGGTAGGGGCTGGTGGCAGCCTCGGGGCTGCACAGAGCAGGTTTGGGCAGTAGTAGAGGGCGGGGATGAGGGAGGGACTTGTCAGCACTTGTCTGTGTGCTCAGCCTGCTCTCTGGGGAGAAAGAGACACCTGGCAGATGCGAAGGCTGAAGCAACACAAAGGAACCCGGGAGGACGTTGGGGTTAGCCTTGTTTCTCGAATGTGAGGATCTCCTTTATTGCTTACAACACACTGTGTGCTTTCAAAGTTCCTGGTTGGTTGCCCCCATAAGCTCCTCGAATATACTGCCTGCCTGTAAGCATGCTATCAGTTTGCATGCACAGCCTTCCTGCTTTATGGCTCTGCTGGTTAGGAGTGGCTGCCCGCCCAATGGCACTCCTGAAATCCCCATTAGGTCATCAATAGCCAATCAGTGCTTCTGATCAACTTGGCCTAACCAGTGTTTCCACCTGGGTTGACATAATCCTAAAAGCAAAGAAACTTGACAGCTTTCCTCAGCCAGCAGAGTCTTTGAAGGCCCACAAAGGCTTCCTGGGGGACCTCACTACTACCCTGGGGAAATCCCAGTTGAGAGCCAGTGTGTAGCGGAGACCCAGTCTTAGGCTCAGCTAGTGGGTGGAGTACACACACAATAGTTATGAGCATATCACAGGCCCCCATTCTCCTCTGCTTTCACAGAGGTGTTGCGTACACTCATACTTTTCTCAGGGATGTCATTCCAAGCTAACTGGGAAGCACACTGGGCTTAATAGTGAGTTCTTGGCCAGCTTGGGCTACAGATTGAGACCCTGCCTAAAATAAAATAAAATAAAATAGCATAAATCTCCCAGTCTGGGGCTGGCCATGTGGCTCAGTTGACAGAGGCCTGCCCATCATGTAGGATGCACTGGGTTCAAGATTCATCACTGTATGAACCAGGATCCATGATACATACCACAACTCCAGTACCTGGAAAACGGAGGCAGAAAAATCAGAAGTTCAAGGTTATGTTCTGTCTTCTTCTGTCAAACTTACAAATATCCTTTAAGGCCAGATAGAAGCCACTAGAGAGAAGGTCAGAGGCACCCATTGCTCTCAGAGGACTGCAGTTTGGATCCCAGCACCTACACAGGGCGGCTCACAAATGTCTGTAACCACAGCTCCCAGGGACCTGACACCCCACTGCTGACCTCCCTGCACATCTGAGCCACACATACATAGGCACACACATGTAAATAAAACAAATCCTTAAAGGAAAAAAAAGGCCAGATCCAAGCTGGGAGAGGTAGTGGACAGCTAGATCCTTGCTCTTGAGAGGCAGAAGCAGGTAGATCTTTGGGAGTGTGAAGCTAGCCTGGTCTATGTAGTAAGATACAGGACAGCCATGTCTTAAAAAACCAAAAACCTCGCTGTGAGTTTGAGGCTAGCCTAGTCTACAAAGTGAGTCCAGGACAGCCAAGGCCACACAGGGAAACTCTGTCTTGAAAAAACAAAGCAAACAAACAAAACAAAACAAAACAAAACAAAAAAACCCAAAACCAACAATTAAGAGCTCTCATCTTCAGCTACATATTGAGTTAGAGGGCAGCCTGGAACATGCCACCTCTGTCATCTCTGCCACTTCCATTGCTCCTGGAGCTCAGACTACGTAGACACTGAGCCACTAGTGAGCAGGTATCTTGTCTCATTGACTTTCCACGCCTGCCAGGAACAGATAAACTGTCTGGACAACAGCAAAGGTATGTTTAGACTTTCATTAAAGTGCCAGGAACCTGAGTGCAGCATCCTGTCTCTAACATCATTCTTCTTCCTCTTTGTATCTTCTGGTAGCTGGAGCAGCACAGGTGCTCGGAAGATGGCTGGATGGGCGTGTACCTTGAGACATGCATATCAGGAATCAAAAACCTCATTGTCCTATTCATGTCTTCCTCAAGTACACTTGGGGCCTACCAGAAAAGGTACACCAATGGCCAGTAAGCACTTGGGACACTGCAAATCAAAGGCACAGTGGCATAATCGTTTTACACGCACCAGTATGGCTCTTGTAGCAAAAGGCAGAACCCTGGCACATTGCTGGTGGGGCTGTAACACAGTAAAGCTGCTGTAGATGGCAGTCTGGAAGACTCCAGCAATCCTGCCACTTCAGCCTTTGAGAAGCCAGCACTACAAGGAGGCAGCACTGCATCTCTACGGGATATACATGTAAACATGTGCACACATTTACAGATGCCATGGCACCACATGCGGAAGTCCAAGGGCAGCTTGCAGAAGTGGATTCCTCTACTGTTGTGATTCTGGGAGTCAATCAGGTTGTCAGGCTTAGCAGCACTCCTCTGTACATACTGAACCCTCTCACTGGCCCCAACAGCCTGAGATTTTTAAATGGTATTCCCATTGAATGGCATTTTACACTTGTTAGGAGCCATAGGTTGATCCCATAGAGCCTATAAATTTTTCCACAGTGGACCGAAGTGCTAGATGCACCACTTATGTTATTTATTTATTTGGTTTTTCAAGACAAGGTTTCTCTGTGTAGCCTTGGCTGTCCTGGACAAACTTTGTAGACCATGCCGGCCTCGAACTCACAGCAATCCGCTTGCCTCTGCCTCCCAAGTGCTGGGACTAAAGGCGTGCGCCACCACTGCCCAGCTTATTTATTTATTTTTTAATTTATTCTGTGGTCATGCATTTGAAGCATGTGTCTCCCGTTGAGCTCCTCTAGTCTCCAAAGTTAGGTAGGTAGGTGGGAAGGAGCTATAAAGTCAATGTTAAATGTGCATCACATATGAGCTTATAGAAAAGCTGTAGTAACTCCTGTAGTGTGTGTGTGTGTGTGTGTGTGTGTGTGTGTGTGTGTGTGTGTGTGTGTGTATAGCACATGTATGTGTATTTAATGTGGAATATTTTAAGGATTTGAAACTACAAGCAATTTGGTTTGGAATCCCATCTTTACCTCTTGTAGATCTGCAGCTCTGACTAAGTCTCTTAACTCCTTCGAATCTCAATTTGACTATGTATTGAAAAGGAAATTATGGTGTGGCCGCCATGGACTTTTGATGACTAGAATTTAATGAATGAGTAAAACTTGTAAAAGGCCTAATAGGGCCCGCCCTTTGGTTAGGGCTCGTCACATGGTGGCTAGTGTAGGATGGTGATTTATGCACAGCTGCCTCCATGTACGCTTATGTGTGGTGCTAGAGGTATAAAGGCTGGGAGCCCAATCGGTCCTGAATTCACTTAATAATGGGATTGTTCCTAAAGAGACCACCCAAAAGGTTTATATTCTGTTGTCAATTCTTCAGAAGAAACAATGAAAAGAGAACAAAGCCTGGTTCCATTGCTGGCTCCAGCACACAAGATTTAAATGAAAGTAGAACAGCAAAAACACGAGAAGGGCAGGTCGGCAGGAGCCCCTAAGCCACAGAACACGTCCTGCAGGTCTTGGTCTCACAGGAATGAGGTTTCTTTGCTAGAACTCAGCAGTACTGGATTTTTCTATTGAGTGAGAGTGTGTTGAGACAGGGTTTCTCTGTTTCTCTGTGTAACAGTCCTGGCTGTCCTGGAACTCACTCCATAGACCAGACTGGCCTCAAACTCAGAGATCTACCTGCTGTGATTAAAGGCCTTGAGCCTTTAACCACCACCAGGTTTAAGAACACAGGCTTAAACCAGGCGGTGGTGACGCACGCCTTTAATCCCAGCACTTGGGAGGCAGAGGCAGGCGGATCACTATGAGGTCAAGGCCAGCCTGGTCTACAAAGCAAGCCCAGGACAGCCAAGTCTAACACAGAGAAACCTGTCTCGAAAAACAACAGCAACAACAACAACAACAAAGAAAGAAAGAAAGAAAAAGAACACAGGCTTGCTGGGCATGGTGGTGCATGCCTTTAATCCCAGCACTCCAGAGGCAGAGACAGGCAGATTACTGTGAGTTCGAGGCCAGCCTAGTCTACAAAGTGAGTCCAGGACAGCCAAGAAACACCAAGAAACCCTGTCTCAAAAAATGGAAAACACAGCCGGGTGTGGTGGCACACGCCTTTAATCCCAGCACTCAGGAGGCAGAGGCAGGCGGATCGCTGTGAGTTCGAGGCCAGCCTGGTCTACAAAGTGAGTCCAGGACGGCCAAGGCTACACAGAGAAACTCTGTCTCAAAAAACCAAAAATAAATAAAAAAAAAAAAATGGAAGACACACACACACACAGAGGTTTTTAAAAGGTCTGTGTATACCACGTGTTCCATGTGTGTCATAAGTGTGTGTGCATGCTCACACACCTGTGGAATCTAGAAGAAGATATAGCTTAAATGTATGAACACAGAATAAAGAAATAGCTTCAGGGTATACTTGACACTTTGGTCCCCTGAAGGCACATGTGGATAGCTTGGTCCCATCTATTATAGTGTTAGGAGATGGTGAAGGGCTGAGGAGGTGGGGCCCAGTTGGAGGTTACTAGAACCCTGGTCCCTGTTTTCTCTTTTTCTCCCAGCTACCATGAGCAGAGCCATTTCTTCTGTCACCGAGATGTGTTATCTCATAAACTACAAAGCAACAGAGCCAACAAAGGGGATGAATGGGAGGGTGGGAAAAGGAAAGAGGGGGAATTTACTCGTGCACACACACACACAAGCACACATACACACATACATATATATGGAAAAAATTTTCTAATTAAAATTTAAAGAAATCAACTAGGGTCACATCTTATTCTTGAGCAACTAGCACATTACCAGCCTTGAAAGAGACCCTGAGTGTGTGTGCTGTCTCTAAATGTGCTACTGTCCCCCTGCCCTTAAATAGTGGCATGACCAGTGATAAAAGGAGTTGACACAGAATTGCTTCTAAATTGTAGAATTGGAGCAAAGATTAAACAGCCCTGTGATTTACTTCTGGGTGACCTTCAACTGAGGAGCTGCTGGTGGCACAGAGAATAAGTCACAGGCGTTGTCATTTTGTTGTCTGGGGCCAGTGGTTCATCAAGCCACTGTGTAGGTCTGATTCCCAGTCGGGGAATAAACAAGGTGACATCATGGTGCCATGATCTCAGGGGACTGTTCGAGTTGGCCTGCAGGTTGCTGGTTAGAAGGGGCTGGCTGTGGTCTCCGGGGAGCCTCGTCATTAACAGTCCTGTTGCTCTCAAGGGATGGGTGACGAACTCTAGTCTCTCGGTCCCTTTGCCCTCCTCACGGCCTTCTGCCCTCAGGCTGCTTGTCTCCGGGCAGTCCAGGCAGAGGTCTAGCTGTGTGACTTCAGGAGTGTACCTGAGCCTCTGAGGGCCACATTCTGCTCAGACAGAAGGCCAAGAGTACTACTGACTCCAAGGTGTCACTATGACTATCAGCTGAACAGCCCTGATGAAGGCCAGAGTGGACACCCAGGAAACGATGGCTTCTGACTGCTCTGCATGGGAAAGATACCACTTGAAATGTATACTGATGGGAGCTAGAGAGATGGCTCAGCGGTTAGCGGCACTGACTGCACCTGCAGCAGATCCAGGTTAGGTTGCCGGTGCCTACCCAACTGCCTGCAATGTCCTCAACTGGCCTCTGCAGGCACTGCATGCCGGTCCCATGCATGCACGTGTGCACACACACACACACACACATCTTTGAAGGTTTATTAAATAATAATGGTACCCAGTGACCAGTACAGGAAGAATACGCCACCTGGTCAGATTGTCTTTGCAGTATCCAACACATAGTAGCAATTCAATGACTATGACATTGTGAACAAATGCTCACTGAGCACCCCAAGAAGCAGCAACATTTAGTGAGCATCTACTATGTGCCAGGTACTGTCTATAGGTCATTTCAGCTTCAAAAAGTCCTGAAAGAAGTTGTTTTTAACAGCGAAGCTAGAATTTGAACGCAAGAGTACCTGACAACCAGTCATTATATGATGCTGGGGCACTCTAATATCACTCACGAGAATGTATGGACACGAGCCGGGACCCAGCTTGGGGACGACAGATGTGTTATGAATGAAAGCATTGTGGGTGGTGCAAACAGTCTGGCAGATCCAGAGCCTATGGCCAGCAACCCCCCACAGAATGAATGAGTCAGTCAGCTCAGGGCTGTTAAGAAGTGCTGTGTCCAGCAGGGCAGAGCTGCTTAGAAGTTTCTCTGTAGCTCTGGGCTCCCTGGTTTGCGACAGGAGGATTACTTTACCACACTGCCTTAGCAGGGGCTGTTGCATACATTTCAGCAAAGGTGACAAGAACCTTCTCTTCAGGGGCAAGCTGAGCACCATGTCAGACAGAATCAAGTTGTGTTCCTAGCACTGGGAGGCTGTTCTACTTTTCTAACACCCCCTTCCCGTCAACTTAATTAGGAAGACGCTGTGCTGGTTTGTTTGTTTGTTTGTTTGTTTGTTTTGTTTGCTTTTCTGTCAACTTTATATAAGCTAAGGTCATCTGGGAAGAAGGAGTCTCAGCTGAGAAAAAGTTTCCATTTTATGGTGTGTGGACAAGTCTGTGGGGGCTTTTTCTTGTTAATGATGAACGTAGGAAAGACAGTCCAGCCCACTGTGGCTGGTGCCACTCCTGGCCTGGTTCTGGGTTATATGAAATGCAATCAAAGCAAGCCATGAGGAGCAAGCCAGTAAGCAGCATTCCTCCATGGTTTCTGTTTCCATTCCTGTCTACTGGCTCCTGCCTTAAGTCTCTGCCCTGACTTCCCTCCGTGATGGACTGTAACTTGGGACGTGTAAGCTGAAACAACCCCTTTCCTCCCTGAGCTACTTTTGGCCACAGGGTTTATCACAGCAATAGGAAGCTGACTAGTGGCCCTATTTTTTGGGTCATATGGGGAAGATGTCTACAAGGCCGTAGACTTCTGAAAAAAACATAGCTATGGTATTCTTTGCCTGATCTCTAGTCTAGTCCCTCTAACCATGAATGTCATTCCTAAGGCATCCTTTTGCCAGCTTAGTGTAGGCATCTGGCCAGGCTGGGACTGACTGAGGGACCCAGGGCAGTAGGAAGAAGAGAGTCTGCCACCCAGGATTAGGACAGTGTGCTTTCCCAGTGTTGTTGTTGTTGTTTTGGTTTTTGAGGCAAGGTCTCTCTGTGTTAGCCTTGGCTGTCCTGGACTTGCTCTGTAGACCAGGCTGGCCTCGAACTCACAGCGATTGCCTGCCTCTGCCTCCTGAGTGCTTGGATTAAAAGCGTGCACCACCACGCCCGGCTTCTCCCAGTGTGTTTTTTTTTTTTTTTTAGGCTAAGTGGGTACCCTTAGCAAGCTTCCTCCGTGAGTAATGTGAAGATTGGAGCTGAGCAGGACTCTGGTCAGATGTGCTCAGTGCCTGCTGTGGCTCCTACGGGAAGTGTCGTGAGCATCTGGTTGAGACGATCCTCTGCACTTCCACTTGGCTCTGTCAGGCTGGCTGTGGGGCTTTGGAGAAATAGCTGAACCTCTCTGAGCCTAGATTTGCTCAGATATAAGACAGGTAGTGTTATGCCTGTCCTGACAGTCACTGTGAAGGCGAGACATTGAAGAGGGACAGGAGATCTGGTGCTTGATGCTTGGAGGAAGGATTGCAGGAGGCAGGTGCTCGGGGTTTGGTAGTCAGGTCATCAGGGTGCAACCTCATGCTTGAATACAGCCGGCTGTGCAAAGATAGAGAGAGCCTGGGATACAGTTGGGCTCTTGAGCATTTGTTAGCATGCAGGAGTCCTGGGTTCAATTCCCCAGAACTACCAAAATAATTATTAAGTTTAAAAAGAAGAGAAAGCAGAACTCAAGTGTGCCTCTCCCTGTCTATCACCATGAATTCTGCACCTTCTGAGACTCAGCCAGCAAGCAGTCCCTTGACAGACGCAGGTCCCATGCCCTTGAACTTTCTACCTCCTAAACTATGAGACTGATAAACCTCTGTTCATTTTTTTAAATTAAAAATAATTAAACTACACTTATTTATTTATTCATGTGTGTGTCTGTGACTGTATCTGTGTGTCTGTGTGTGTGTGTGTGTGTGTGCACATGTGCCAGAGCACAGCTGCGGAGGTCAGAGGACAACTTATACCAGTTGGTTTCCTCCTTCTAACACGTGAGTCCTGGTGTTCAAACTCAAGTCATTAGTCTTGGTGGAAAACAGCTTTACCCACCAAACCCAAACCTTTATTCTTTATAAAAATTACCATACCTGTGACATTTGGGGAGCAACAGCAGAAAAACTGACTAAGACATTTGGTTTTGGTCTTTTTCTCCTGAAAGTAACCAACTGCCAGGACAACTTTTACTTTACTTTTATTTTATTTTATTGCCATGTTCTCTTGTAGTGCAGGTTGGCCTTGAACTCCCTATGCTGCTGATGCTCCTGCCTCCACCTCCCAGGTGGTAAGATTACAGGTATGTGCTGCCAGTAGCTCGCTATGGGTCCTGATGTCTACTTCATCTCACTTCACTTCTCACGTAGCTCGTGGCACTATCTGTGACTTTACCAAGCTAGAATGGCAATCTAAAGCCCAAGACCTCAAGAGTCACCATGTGTGCGTCACAGAGCTGTTGGCAGAGGTCAACATTTGTAAACATTACAACAGGGCTGGCTAGTCTCAAGCCTAACTTGGGCTGCATCCTAGAACGTATCTTACAGCTAACTGAGTACAGAAGAAGCTTCCTTGAGCTGCGTGTCTGTGGTGTTGCTGGCTCTATGCGCGGAAACTGGCATGTCCCAGTGCCCTAACTGATGCGGAGCAAAACCAACTCTTGTCATCGTAAGGCCAACATGCAAATAAGCAGTGGCAAGGCGGCTCAAGCTGCTGTGGGTGTGCAGCAGCCCTTCCTGTTTGCTTGGGATCTGAATGTCCTACATGTGCTTCTAATGACACATTGTGCTGGCCTGCTCACGTCAGGATTTGTAGACGTTTCTTACATTATGGGGTTGATTTATATAGAACAGGACTATAAATAAATTAAATATATAGTGGGGGGAGAGAGAAGAAGGGGTCCAGGGGAGGCAAGGAAAGAGGGAGATGGGAGGGCAGGGCTGTCCTCTCCCAGGAAATGCTTTTTATCCCACATTCTTTGCTCCTCTCTGAACAAAACTCTGCACCAGCTGTCTGTGAGGACCGAGCTCCCAGCACGTGCAGGTGGGATGGAAGTGTGTCCGGCATCCTGCTTCAGTAGCTGGGACCGATGAGGGGTGGGGAGGGCCTTTTTAGAGTTTTGGGGGGTGTGGGAGTTGTATCCCAGGCTGGCCTTGAAATGATTTCTCCTCTTTCTCTGAGTGCTGGGATTACAAGCCTTTACCACCCCACCCAGGTTATAGTCTGGGTCTTGAGTGCTCCCTGCTGGCCCATGTTTTGAAGGTTTCACTACTACTCTGTGGTGGTACTGGGGAACAGAAGAATCTTTAGGAAGTACAGCCTCGTCAGAAGAAGCCAAAAATGTTTGGAGTGTGCCCTTGTTTTTGTTTGTTTGTTTGGTGTGTGTGGGTGTGTGTACATCCATGCATGATATGTGCGTGTGCATGTTGGGGCAGGGGATGTGTGTACCACAGCACACATGTAGAGACCAGAGGATAACCTTGGTTGTCACTTCTTTCCTTCTACCTAGCTTGAGACAGAGTCTCTTTATGTTTGATCCTGTTAACATCAGGTCAGCCAGACCGCGAGCTTCTAGAATTCTCCTATCTCTACCTTCTACCTTGCTATAGGAGCGCTGGGGTTACAGACATAGGCTGCTGTGCCTGCCTTTAAGTGGGTCCTAAGGATTTGAACTCATGTCCTCATACTTGCACAGCAAGCACCTTACCCACTGAGCCATCTTCCCAGCACATGGGATATTGAAGAGGATGTTTGGTCCCTAGTCCTTTCTTTCTCTCTTTTTGGCTTTCCAGAAGACCATGAATTGACAGCCTCCTCCACCATGTATTCCTGCCGTGATATCTCTGCTGCCATGAGCTCAAGTCAACAAGGCTAAGTGACAGTGCACCAACATCTTTGAATCTGCAAGTCAAAATAAACATTGCCTCCTGGTAAGTCATTGGATGTGTTCACCACAGCATTAAAAAGCTAGCTAACACAGTGCTCAAAAAGTAGTAGAGAGCATGTTATCATGTGTCTCACATAGATGTGTATATATATGTGTGTGTGTTCTCATATCTTACATATGTGTGTGTATATATATATATGGCAAGCACAGGTATTAGCAACTTTTCTCATTTTCCTTTATTTAAACTATTTGATTGTTTATTTTTAATTAATGCTGTCTGTCTGTCTGCCTGTTTGTCAGTTTTTACACATGAATGTGGGTGCTCTCAGAAGACAGAAGAAGGCATCATATCCCTTGGAGCTGGAGTTACAGGTGTCTGTGCCCCACTCACTGTGGGTCCAAAGAACTGACCTTGGGTGGGTCCTCTGCCAGTGTAGCAGTGCTCTTAAGCAGTCTCTCCAGAACCCTTTTCTCTTTTTGTTCTAGCAGAAACAACTTAAGGAAGGGAGGTTCTTCTGGCTCACAGTTTGTGGTCACAGCCTATCATGGCGAGGACGGCACTACAGCGGGAATGCAAGGCAGACAGTCACATCCTGTCCCCTGTCAGGAAGCAGAAGGTGGAGACTGCCAGGGCTCAGCTCTCTTCCCCCAGCCTGTAAGACGGTGCTGCCCACATTCAGGATGGGTCTTTCCTCCTCAGTTAAGCCTTTTTAGAAACACTCCTATAGACTCATGTGTTTCCATGGTGATGCCAAACGTCAAGCTGACAGCGAAGATGAACATTTACATGCATGACGTTCATCACTGGTTTTGTGTGTGGAGCTTAAAACCATGATGAGTCCAGAGGTCTGTCCACAGCTCAGTGACTGCACTAACTGTGGCCTGTCCATACAACAGAGTCTTGCTCAGCAAGGAGATGAGTGGACTATTGATGCATATAACTGCATGGATGAACTGCCAACAAATTACACAAAAGGAAAAAATCCCCCAAAAGACTATCCCCATGCTGTGTAAGTCCACATATATAACATTTTGAGAGGACAACATTGTAGAAATGGAGAATAGATTGGTGTTTTCCAAGGGTCAGTGATAGTGGGATGCTATGGGGGAGGGAAGAGAGTGTGGTTACAGCAGGAGGCCGTCATGGTGGCATGTGACTCTAATCCCAGCACTCAGGATGCAGAGGCAGGTGAATCTCTGTGAGTTCCAGGTCAGTCTGTTCTACACAGTGAAACTGTGACCCAAAACCAAGGAAACAAAACAAAAAAGGTATCATCAGAAATCCTTGAGTGACAGAGCCATCCTATGTCTTCTTTGTTTTGTTTTGTTTTCAAGAGAGGGTTTCTCTGTGTAGCTACTGTGATAATATGTTAATCATCCACTTGACATAATCTGGAATGACCTGGGAGACAGGCCTCTGGGCATGCCTGTGGGGGAATTATCTTGATTGTATTAACTGAGCTGGGACAATCTGCCCACTGTGGGTGGTACTATTCCCTTGGCTGTGGATGTGGCAGGACCAGATGCCGCCAGCTGTTTTGACTTCACCATGATGGGCTGCAGCCTGGGTTTTCTTTTTCTTCTTCTTTTTGATTTTTCAAGACAGGGTTTCTCTGTGTAGCCTTGCCTGTCCTGGACTCGCTTTGTAGACCAGGTTGGCCTCAAACTCACAGCGATCCACCTGCCTTTGCCTCCCGAGTGCTGGGATTGAAGGCACGTGCCACCACCTCCCGGCTATGGGCTGCAGCCTGGAACCAGGAGCTAGAATAAACCATTTTTCTTTTAAGTTGCTTGGTCAGTGTGTTTTATCACAGCAAAGGGAAAGTAACTAAGACAGGACCTTTATGAAAAGACCTGAGGGCATGAGCTCACCTCTCTTGTTCACCTGCCTGACACCACATGAGCACAAACAACAGGTACCATCTTGAAAGCAGAGAACAGCCCCCACCAAATACTAATGCCTCTGCCTTGACCAGGCTCCTGTGAAGTGTATCAAGGTCAAAGTTCAAGTTGTGAGAAAATGGTACCCTGTGTGCACTGGGGGGTAGGGCTATGGGATCTCACTGCAATACTGCTTATCACAAGTATCTGTGAATCTAAAATTGTCTCCACTTTTTTTTAAAGCAGTGTGTGGGGGAGTGCAGTAGGGAGCCAGAGACACTAGGAATCTGGGGTTTTATTTTAAGGGCTGTGGGCAACTGTTGAGGAATTTTTCTCAGGCATGACACATGTCTTCATTTAGCATCTATTTTCTGCCCAACGCTAGGATAATATTATCCTGGCCTGACTTACGACTGTGACATTTAAATTTAAAATATAACAATTCTCCCCCACCACTGCCTGCTGCCTTTTTTCCCCCTGTGTACTTTCCCAGATTTTCTAGGAAAGCAGTTTCGGGCTCCATGTACGTACTTGGCTTCTTTCTGTAGCAGAAATAACCAGGAAGGGCTCTTCCTCTCATTCCTTCCACAGGCATTTTGTAAGCATCTGTGAGAAGCCAGGCTCCACGCCAGACACCAGAGATTGCAGAAGAAATAAGACAGCCCTTCCTACTGTTCCGAGGCTGCATTGTTAGCTCTGGGTGAAAAACAAAACTGGCTCCAGAAAGAAATGGATGATCTTGAGCCTTGTGTAGTCTAAAGTCTAGGGACAAAGGACCAGAGCTAAGTCTGTAGCCTCCCAGGGTCATCAGTGTTCCAGGTTTCCACCATCTTTACTCTTCCATCTTTAATGTCTTTAATCTTCCATGTTTCTTCAGACAGGGTCTGTCATTAAAGGTCAGCCTAGACTGGTCTTGAGTTCATGGCAATCCTCCTGCCTTGTCATTACAGAAGCTAGCTTCCATAACCAGCTACATTTTTATCCTGAAGCACTTGCCATGTGAGCATCGTAGTTCATCATTATGAGTACATTAATGTAATTTCTGTTATTATACTGAAGAACTTGTGCCTAGATGTTTCTTTAGGACGGCATCTTTTTTGTTTGTTTGTTTTTTGAGACAGGGTTTCTCTGTGGAGCCTTGGCTGTCCTGGACTCACTTTGTAGACCAGGCTGGCCTTGAACTCACAGTGATCTGCCAGCCTCTGCCTCCAGAGTGCTGGGATTAAAGGTGAACACCACCACTGCCTGGCAAGACAGCATCTTTAAGACTGCACCTCACTATGAATGACCTGGAATTAGTTACACAGATAAGGCCTTAACCTCACAATGATCCACCTGCCTCTGCCTCCTGAGTACTGGGATTCAAGGCATGTGCCACTCTGCCTGGCTAGTGGGTGGATATTTTATAAAGAAAAGAAAGTGCTACGCATGGTGGTGGTATACACCTGCAACCCCAACACTTAGTGAGGCAGGGGGCTCTAAGTTTCAAGCTGGCCTGGGCTACACAGTGGGTTTTATTTTGCTTTTCCAAGACAGAGTTTCTGTGTGTAGACTTGGAAATACTGGAATTCACTTTGTAGACCAGGATGACCTTGAACTCACAGAGATTCACTTGCCTCTGTCTCCCAAGTGCTGGATTTGAAGGTGTGGGCCACTATTGCTCAGCTGGGTGGATCTTATCTCAAAAAGCCCAAAGCTGGGGCTGCTAGAGTCACATGGTAGGGGCCTTGTTTACTTCTTGAAAAGCCCTGAGTTTTGTCCCTAGCACTACAAAAAATAAAAAGACTGAAGACTAGAAAAAGGAAAAGTAAGAGGCTCCCTTAGCACACAGTTTCTGGAGGCACCTCATGAGTTTTGCGAAGGACCTGAGGCAGGGGCATCACAGTAATTGCCAACAGACCACATGCTCCCCTGATTTGAGACTCCTGGGTACAAGGAATAGGGGGATAGACAGAAGTTTTTGATCAGCAGAATAAGATAATTTATTTTTAGGGGGGTGTCACCCATATAATTAGAAGTAGAGTGTTGTCCTAACTCAGCCTCATGTGAGCACAGGTCTAAAAGGGGGACAGCTGATACTGAGAGCATCACCCCACATAGAGTGTTCTGCTCTGTTCTTTGGCTATAACTTAATACCCGAGTCTGGGTAACTTGTGAAGAGCAGAGGTTTATAGAAGTCAAGGAGGCTAGAAAATCCAAGAGCATGGCATTGGCATCTACCTGGCAGCTGGTTCAGGTTTTCTTGCTGTCTCTCGGCATGGCCCAGGGCAGCACATGGTGAGACTGTATGTGTGCTGGCTCAGGGGTTTTCTTACAAAGAAGCACCTCATGGCTTAATCCAGCTCTTATTACCTCCAGAGGCCACACCTTGAGATGCTGCGAGTGTATGGCTTTTCAGGTTAAGGTTTTTTTGGGTTTTGGTTTTGTTTTGGTTTTGGTTGTTTTGGAGACAGAGTTTCTTTGTGTAGTCCTGGCTGTCCTGGACTCGCTTTGTAGACCAGGCTGGCTTCGAACTTACAGAGATCCACTTGCCTCTGCCTCCCCAGTGCTGGGACTAAAGGTGTATGCAACCATGCCTGGTAACTCCATCTTGCTAAATATGATTTCCTTAAAAAAAAAAAAAAAAACCACCCAGATATTATGATTCTATTTTCTAGGGCAGATACTTAAGGCACAGAGGGTAAGTACCTTGCTTAAGATTCTAAGACTAATAAAGAGAGGTGCTAGGATTCAAAACTAGGGTGTTTATTTGAAACTCCTAAGCTTAGCTGCCTAACTTCTTTGCCATGATTTATGAAGCTGGGTCTCACAAATACATTCATAGGAATTTATGAGCTGCTTAGGAAAGCCTTCCAATTTACCCTTTTTTAGATTTACTTGTGTTTATTTTATAGGTATTAGCATTTGTGCAACATATTTATGCAGTGCCCCCAGAGCCTAAAAAGAGGGAATCAGATCCCCTGGAAATGGAGTTATAGACAGTTGTGAGCCATCATGTGGGTGCTGGGAAGGGAACCCCAGTCCCCAGGAAAGGTAGCCAGTGTTCTTAACTGCTGAGTCATCTCCCCGGCCTCTCAATTTAGCATTTTTTATATTTATCTTTAAAGATTTGATATAGGAAAGTACCAGGTCATGTAGACAGCTCCTCTGGCTGATTTCAGGCCTGGTGTTTGCACTGGCTCAGGCTGGGCAGTTATGTTTAAATTTTAAGGTGTGCAGAGGTCAGAGCACAGCCCTGTGGAGTTAGCTCTCTTCTTCCATCTTCACAGGGGTCCCAGGGGATCAAACCCGGGTCCTCACAAGGACTTTTAGCCAATGAGCCATCCCACAGACCCATGCTGAGCAACTTAAACTGTCCCAGCTAAAGGACAGAAGAACACGGCTGGCTTCTCATATAATGACACCCTGTAGACAGCAAGACCCTTAAGGGCATGTTTACACAGGAGTTCATAAAATGTTCCAGGAACCTGAAAGGGAAAGGGAGATGGGGCAGTCAGCTCGATGAAGGGCCCAAAGTCACACTAGGGACCTAGGCAGGGTGTGGTGGCACATACGCCTTTACTCCCTGAACTTGGGAGGCAGAGGCAGGTGGGTCCCTGGGAGTTTGAAGCCAGCCTGGTCTATACAAGGAAAGACCTCAAACAACCACAAACACTCCCACCTCCCGAAAAAGAAACCCACAGAGCCCAGCTCAGTTGCTCTCTCTTCACAGTTGTACACCGCCAGGGCACCTGCCACATTGGGTGACACTTAAGGTGAGTAGCTTGTGTTTCCTCTGTAAATGTGTTTGTGTTTTACAGGTTTAAAAGCCGAAAGCCTCTGTAGTTTTCCTCTTGGTTTTATGCTGTACATATTTGAGTTACAGGAAAGCAAACATAATATAAGTCAGGCTGGATAGATGGCTTAGCAGCTAAGAGCACATGCTGCTCTTCCAGAGGACCTGAGTTCAGTTCCCAGATGCCACATGGCAGCTCACAGCTGTCTGTTACTCCAGCTCCCCGGTATCCAAGGCCTTCTTCTTTTTTATTTTTATTTTTTTCCTTTTTATTAATTCATTCATATTGCATCTCAATTATTATCCCATCCCTTGTATCCTCCCATTCTTCCCTCTCTCCGGCTTTCCCCCTATCCCCCCATGACTGTGACTGAGGGGGACCCTCTCCCCATGTATATGCTCATAGGGTATCAAGTCTCTTCTTGGTAGCCTGCTATCCTTCCTCTGAGTGCCACCAGGCCTCTCCATCAAGGGGACATGGTCAAATATGGGGCACCAGCCAAGGCCTTCTTGTTTTGGTTGCAAACACTCTGTTGAAGGTATTGCTTTTGGGAGCAGGAAGTTCCCTTTGTGCACCTCTTTGTAAGATTTCTGCACCTGGAAGCAATTTTTCTCCCCCTCATCTTTCCTTCCAAGTTACATAAAGGTGCTGGGAAAACCCCTCTGCTGAGGGTCCTGCCTGACCTGCCCCTCCCCCACCTCTCCTCTGATGTGGTCCCATCCCCACCCCTGTCTCTGAGACAGTGTCTCATGTAGCCCAGGTTAGCCTCGAGCCTGCTTTGTACCTCAGGATGACCTTCTGATGCTCCAGCCTCCACCCTACAAGCCCTCAAGTGCTGGGATTGCAGGGGATTGGAAAGCACACAGAGAGACAAGGAGACCAGAAAACACCTTTGTGGCACCGAGAGAGGCACAGTGTCCTCAGGTCCTCTGTGTGTTCTCGTTCCTTTTATTTAGTTATAGAAACTATTTATTTATTTCAGATATATTCAGGTTTTTGCCTGCATGTATGTCTGTGTACCATGTACACACAACACCCACATAGACCAGAAGAGGACATCAGCTGTCCTGGAACTGGAGTTACAGATGGTTGTGAGACACCATGTGGGTCCTGGGAGGTCGAACCCAGGTCCTCCTCAAGAGCCAGTGTTCCTAACTACTGAGCCATCCCTCAGTCCCTATTTTAATTTTCTAATGGTTAAGTAGGAAAGTTCAAAACACTGGTTAAAAGTAGACAGGGCACCCGACCATCCCTCATGCCTCCCAACACCCTCCTCCCTGTGCCTTTCACAGAGCTCTGAAGAGGACCAAACCAGGCTACACAGAGAAATCCTTCCCACCTCCAGGTGGACACATATCCTAATTACCTATAACTCTTTTTAATTAATAAACTGGTAGTTTGCGAATTCTTGACTTTGAAATACAGTTTTAGCAGTTATGCATGTACAAGCCAACACTTCACTTACTCACTTACCTTTCCCAATATTTTTCTTGTGTTTCTTAGACATTAAAAAAATGTGGTAAAAAGTCGGGCGTGGTGGCGCAGGCCTTTAATCCCAGCACTCGGGAGGCAGAGGCAGGTGGATCACTGTGAGTTCAAGACCAGCCTGGTCTACAAAGTGAGTCTGGGAAAGTCAAGGCTACACAGAGAAACCCTGTCTCAAAAAATCATAAACAAAAATGTGGTAAAGACAGGGGAGTGGTGATGCACACCCCTTTTGTCCTAGCACTCAGGTGGCAGAGGCAGGTGGATCTCTGGGAGTTTCAGGCCAGCCTAGGCTACACTGTGAGACAGGGCCAGTCTGAGCAGCAGAGGGTTGTCGGGGAGGGGCGTTGGTGAGGCAGCTCAGCAGTTAAGAACACTGGCCTGTCTTGCAGAGGATTCTGGTTCTGCTCCCAGCACCCGCACGATGCTTTCCAAGCACCTGGAACTCCAGTTTCAGAGAGTCTAGACCCCTTCTGGTCTCTTCATGCGCCATAGGCAGCTGGTACATGGTGATGCAGTCAGGCTAAACACTCACACACGCAAAACAAAGTACTTTTAAATTGTAAGAGAGATAGGAACTTGGCCATTTTACCTTGCTGTTAAGAGTGGGTCTTTCTGCTGGCATTTAACTCTTGCCTGGGTCATCTTTCTGTTTCAGCTCAGACTACAGGTGTCCACCCCCACCCTCAGCTTCTAGCTTAAAAAATGTTTTTGTTTGTTTGTTTGTTGGTTGGTTTGTTTTTTGAGACAGGGTCTCTCTGTGTAGCCTTGGCTGTCCTGGACTCACTTTGTAGACCAGGCTGGCCTCAAACTCACAAAGATCCACCTGTCTCTGCCTCCCGAGTGCTGGGATTAAAGGCATGTGCCACCACACATGGCTTAAAAAATGTTTTTATTGCATTTATAAGCACACATGCGTGCACACACAATATTTATATATATATCCCCCTAAAATTATTTTTCATTTCATTTTTAGCATATAAGGTACTTTGCCATATGCCTGAGCTTGCCATTTAATACCTGGATCCATGCAGACTGTCTTAGGTCACTGTGCACTGTCAGGCTGGTTTACTTAACACAGGACTTGAGTTTTGGTTCTAATTCTCTTGTTTTTTTTGTTGTTGATTTTGTTTCCAGCATCTTCCTCCCTGTGTTTTCCACTCATGTGTGTACAACAACACAATGGAAACAGCCAGACTTAACATGAGACCGCCAGAGTTAAGGTCACTCCTGCTGATGTAAGGCTACCAGTGAGATTAAGGCCTGCCAAGGTCAAAGACTGGTCACATCCATGAGAAAAGCCCTCAGTGCCCATGATTCATCTACAGAGCAAGGCTCCGTCTAGCCAGCGATGGGAATTAAAGAGGCAGTTTTAGACCTCTGCACCGACCCCAAAACAAAAATCACTTAGCAGCCAACAACAGCCAATGCTGTCATGAAGATCGAATGAGCTAATGATATGTGGGGTCACTATGTCCACCTGAGGCCAGTGTTTAAAATGTGCACTTGTGTCACGTCTTGTCATTCTTGTTCGTGTGTTCCACCTGAGTAAGTTTCTTCCCTAGCTCTCTGCAATTAAATTTGTGTGTGTTTTTAAAGAGCCAATCAGCTCCGAGTTCCAGTCAAGAGAGAAGTGGGGAGATGGAACTTTGCTGCACCCCGCCCCTCAGGTTTTCTCTGTGTAGCCCTGGCTGTTCTGGAACTTGCTCTGTAGACTAGGCTGGCCTTGAACTCACAGATCTGTCTCCCTCTGCCCCCATTGCCTGGCTCTTTATCCACTCTAAAGACTTGATGAAGTGAACTAGAGTCTAAGTTTAAAAACATCATTGTGAGGCTCAGAGAGTAAGGATGCTTGCAGTCAAGTCTGAGACCTAGGTACCATCCTGGGACGTACATGGTTGAAGGAGAGAAGCAATTCCTACAAGTTTCCTTCTGATTTACACACACACGCACACGCACACGCACACACACCATCATCAACAGAAAGTCTGGGAGCCTTCCTGGTATTGAGCCATGACTTTCTTCTCAAGATTTATTTTTATTTTTAAATTATGTGTATTTGTGTACCTGTATGTGGGTTTGCACATATGAGTGCAGGTGTCTAGAGAGTCCAGAAGAGGGAGCCATTGTGAGCTTGGGTACTAGGAATAGAACTAGAGTGTTCTGGAAGAACGGCCAATTCCCTTAACTGTTGAACATTTCTCCATCTTCTTGTTGGGATCCGTGAGTTTCAAAAGAGGATCTAGGAAACCTGAGGGTGGCCACACTTGGATCTTCTCACCTGGAGACTGTGCCTCAGCAGAAGCCACAAGCCCCAGAGAACCTGTTTTGCAAAATGAACTACCTCTATTGTTATTTCATACAGTATTTAGTCCATATTCCAGATGAGACAGGCTGGGGATGGCATATGACCCAATAACAGAACAGAAAATAGCTTGGGACCCAGACAACAATTTTTTTCTTTCCAACATTGAAGTCAGCTACTGGTTATTTTTTTGGCGTCTTGGAGCGCTTTCTCAGGGAATGCCCTTTCTGTCCAGGCTGTCTTTGTCTAGTTTGCTTTCTGTGCAGTGATAAACACAGAACAAAAGCAGCTTGGGAGGCAAGGGTTGGTTTCAGCTTTCAGCTTGTAGGGAGGTCAGACCTGGGACTGATGCAGAAGCCGTGGAGGGCTGCTGCCTATTGGCTTGCTCCCCAAAGCTTCCTCAGCCTGCTTTCTGTACCACCCAGAACATCTGCCCAGGGTGTTCCCACCCCCTGGGGGCTGGGCCCTCCCACATCAATCACTAATCAAGAAAGTGCCCCACAGGCTTGTCCACAGGCCATTTCTCAATGGAGCTTCCTTCTCAAATGACTCTAGCTTGTGTTAAGTGGACAAAAAACTAACCAAGACTCCCTCCCTCCCTCCCTCTCTCTCTCTCTCCTCTTTTCTCTCTCACCGTCCCTCCCTCCCGTGTGTGTGTGTGTGTGTGTGTGTGTGTGTGTGTGTGTGTGTGTGTGTGTGTTTTCTAGAGACAAAGGTTCGAGGACGGCCAGAAGGCATGCAGGTGGAGCTGTGGTAAAAACCAGCCAGAAGTCCAGCTTCTGCCTGTTTTATGAAGTTAGCGGCTGGTTATGCTAAGCAAATGTTTTCCTTAATTGTGGCAGTATGAGAAAAACAATGGAGAGCCCAGGGCCGCTGGGCCGGGGGCGTGTCCGCTTCCCCCACCCCAAACATCACCAGAGACTGACAGCTAAAAATTAAAGCCAGGCCTGGCCTTCTCCGGGTCACGTGCCCTCGCCAGACCCTGCACCAATTGGAAGCGTTTCCCTCCTCCCCCGCCCCTGCCCGTCCCACTGCAGAGCTGGCCGGTAGCAGCACGAGTTTGCCCAGCGCAGCGAAGTGCAGCGGGCGCGCTAGAGCTCCCAGTGCCCGGGTCGGATTTTCCAGCGTTTCCTCTTCGCAGCTAGGGGGTGGGGAAGCCGCGCGTGAGTGTGGGCGCGCGTGGACTGTTGGAATGGGAGGGAACTCAGCCTGCTCTAAGTGTTTTGATCCGAGGCTGCCCTTCTGATTGATTCTAAGTGGCATCCCAGTCCCTACCTCCCAAGCCTGCGCTACCGCACTGTGCCTTCAGGTACGTGTGGCTGCCGGACTGCCACGTCCCAGTGACTTTGGGCGTGGAGTTTGGTGACCAGAGGGTGAGACTGCGAGTGGCTCCGTGTGGCGCCTCGCGGAGCTGCCGCCGCGTGCGTGCAAACGCGGAACCTAGATTCCTGAGAGGCTACCGCTGCGCCTGTCCTCAGGATGCCGGAAGGCGGATAGGTGTGGGGTTTGAGAGGGTGACCCAGTGCCCCGCGTGGTCGACTAAGCGGGAAGGTTACGAGGAGACAGGAGCACGAAGCGTGGCGGGACGGTGGGGCGGAAGCCTGCAGTGAGCGCGTGCGGACGCGCGTGGCTGGCGGCGGTGGGCACCTGGACACGCACCAGAGTGCCCGTGGGAGTTCACCCGTGTCCTGAGAAGGTGCGTCTGTGGGGCTCTGGGGCGTGGCGCGTGGTGGGGGACGTTGAGGGACGCCGTGTCCACGTGCCCTGCCCCGCTGGAACTCCTCGCTGGGTGCAACGCATTCCCAGCGACGTTCCGGGTTAGAGTTCTAGATTCCGAGCGCGGCGCGCCGTAGGGTACGCGCCGCTCGTGGCCGTGCAGCGCGGCCCCGCGGGCTCACCTGGGCGCGGCTTCACCTGTCTGGCCTGAGGGGCGTGACCGGGGCGTGGCTATGCCTGCCAGGAGGCGACCAGGCGCGGGCGGGCTGCGCCTCATTCCAGGGATTCCTCGCGCTCCCGAGCGTGCGCGCGTGTTGGAGAACCCAGAGGAGAGGGGGCGCGTTCCCGAGTCCGCGTGCCCCGCCTCCGTCCTCAGCGCCCCCGGCGGGGCCAGGCCGGCCCGTGGCGCCCAAGCGGTGAGTGCGGGGAGCCCTGGCCTAGGTCCGGAGACGTTAGGAGACCCGGACCCGCCGTGGACCAAGGGCCGCTGCTCGTGCTCGCGGGACGGTCCAGCTCCGGCTGACCCGGGTCCCGGGCGCGCGTACAGGCCCGGAACCAAGGTACCCGCTGGGTCCCGGCATCGGCGCTTCTTGCCTGCGCGGGGGCTGCGGGACCAGTCTCTTTCCGCACATTTCCTGCCCGCTGCTCAAAATAGGGCTGCGCCCTCTTTCTTCATTGCGTGAGGCCTCCCCGGAAAGCTTCGGTCTTTGCTTTTTTGGGGGGTTTTGTTTTGCTTTGCTCAAGACTCTCGAATTCACACACAGACTTTGAGGTCTTAGGCAGGGATGACAGGACTTGCTCGGGAGGCTTGGCTAGCGCTGTCTTGGCTTTGCGTTCGTCGGTTTCAACGAGATGATTAAAAAGTCGGTTTCACTTTGATCGTTGGTCCCGTTTGTCTGTTCCTTGTGTTTCCTCCTCTTAATAAGAACCAGCAGCCTGGTGTGGGGGAGGTGGGCGGTCTTGAAGTGTTTATCAGGACCCGCTTTAATATATATGTTTTTTTATTTTTTTGAGACAGAATCTCTCTTTGTAGTTTTGGCTAGTCTGGAACTCGCTTTGTAGACCAGGTTGGCTTCAGACCCAAAGAGATCCACCTGCCTCTGCTTTTGGAGTGCTCGGATTAAAGGCTCATGAGCCACCACGTCCTGCAGAACCCACTTTGAATTCTACTACCATCCTGACTGTGGAGTTTTGACTTTTTCTTTTTTTCTTTTTTTTTTCTGAGCGAAAGAAAGTAGGCGCCTGTTTTTTTCTTCGGGGAACAAAGTTAAAAAAAAAAACCAAACAATACAGGTCCATTTGCATTTAGGATTTGAAGGTCAGTTTTGCATACCATTCTGGCATGGCAAACTTTACCTCCTCTTCAGCCTCTGCGGTCATTGTTCGCTGCAGAAGCTAATTAGGAGTCCACGCATGCCCACGAGGCCAATTGAGTGGGACGCATGGAGACCTCAGGGCTGGGTGGTGCTGCGTCCAAGCTGATTGTGTCTTCTAGCAAGGTCTTGTTTCTCCAGCTCTCCCTTTAGATGATGGATTTATGAGTACTTTCCTCATAAAATTCTTACACCAAGATAGTTTGCAAAGCCCCCCCCCCCCCCGGCGGGGTGTTCATTCTCGTATAGTTATATTTGGCTGAGAAGCTGTCTTCCTCGCTTTATGTTTTATTTTTACGTATTCATTTACTATTTGGCTTTTGGAGGCAGGGTTTCTCTGTGTAGTCCTGGTTGCCTTGGAACTCAATTTGTAGGCCATGCTGATCTCGAACTCAAAAATGTGTTTGCCTCTGCCTCCTGAGCTGGAACTAAAGGCATGTACCACCACACCCAGAATGCTTGGTGTTTTGTTTGTTTGTTTGTTTTGTTTTTTCGAGACAGGGTTTCTCTGTGTAGCCTTGGCTGTCCTGACCTCCCTTTGTAGACCAGGCTGGCTGCGAATTTACAGAGATCCGCCTGCCTCTGCCTCTCGAGTTCTGGGATTAAAGGCCTGCGCCACCACTGCCTGGCTTACTTGGTGTTTGTAACCCTGGCAAAATTTTCGTTTCGGGCCGATTTGCCTTGCCTCCTATGAGTGCGAGCATGCCCGTATTTGACACTTCTGTGCAGTCCGCCTTGGCTTTTGGTTTGGAAGAGAGAACATGAACTAATTTTTGTCTTGGCCCAAACAATACAATTAAGATAATTCTGCTGTAAATAACCACGTTTGCATTCCAGAACTGTGGGTGTTGTTTTAAAAACTGAGTTCAGACCCCCAGTACCCACTTAAAAGCTGGGCACAGGGTCTGGGGAGTTGGCTCCTCAGATAAGGAGCACTTGCAGAGGGCTGGCCACACCCACATGGCAACTTGCAACAATGCATAACCCCATTTCTAGATGATCGGATGCTCTCTCGGCTTCTGAAGGTCCAGCAAAAGAGTGAGTTCTACAAGCACTGGGGAGGCAGAGGCAGATGGATCTCTGTGAGTTCCAGGCCAGCCTGGTCTACAAAGCAAGTCCAGGATAGCCAAGGCTACACAGAGAGACCCTGTCTCGAAAAGCAAAACAAAAACAAAAAAAGAGTTCTATATCGGGTGAAGAGACTGTCTTCAAAACAAACAGATTCAACTGGGAGATGGAAGGTACCGGAGCACTGAATATACCTTTACAAAACAGTGGCAGTCCAAAGTTCTGATAACAAAAGCCAAACACCTGGGAAATGTACGGGAATTGTTTATTGCCTGAGATAAAGTGTCACAGATAAGAGAAACAGGAGAAAGAGGAAAATGTGTCTAAGAACTTTCAGAGGCTTGGTATAGCACACACCTGTAACCCCAGCACATGTTAGGCTGAGGCAGGAAAACAGAGGACTGTCCTCTGGGATGCACGTCAAGTTCTAGGCCACCTGGGTAAAGGAGACCTTATCTTAAAAAAAAAAAAAAAAAAAAAAAAGTTTCCTATTATTTCCTATTAGGTAGATATTTTGTTTTGTTTTTTTGTTTTTTTCCAAGACAGGTTTTCTCTGTGGATCCTTGGCTGTCCTGAACTCACTTTGTGGACCAGGCTAGCCTCAGTCATATCCCAACACTGGGGAGGCAGAGGCAGGTGGATCCCTGTTCGAGGCCAGCCTGGTCTACCAAGAAAGTCCAGCACAGCCAAGACTACACAGAGAAACCTTGTATTGAAAAAAAAAAAAAAATCAAATAAATAACTACCTCCAGTAGGATATGTTAGCTGAGGGCCATCCATGGTTCTAAGAGGGAAACTTATGAATTAATACAAGGTACTTGTTGGAGTTTGTTTTTTTTTTTTTTAATTTTTAAAATTTATTTATTATGTATACAGCATTCTGCCTGCAGGCCAGAAGACATGGTTGTGAGCCACCATGTGGTTGCTGGAAATCGAACTCATGACCTTTGGAAGAGCAGTCAGTGCTCTTAACCTCTGAGCCATCTCTCCCGCCCGACTTGTTAGAGTTTTAATTGGGTGGTGGTGGCACACACCTTTAATCCCAGCACTCAGGAGGCAGAAGCAGGCAGATCTCTGTGAATTTGAAGCCAGCCTGGTCTACAAAGCGAGTCTAGGACAGCCAAGGCTACACAGAAACCCTGTCTCAAAAAACAAACAAACAAACAAAAACCAACAAAACAAAACAAAGAAAGAAAGATAAAAAAGAAAAAGGGGGGAAAAAAAGGAAAGAAAGAAAGAAAAAGAAAAAAACTGGGTAAATTAAGGTGAATGGTACCAGTTGGTTGGCAGGAGTTTGTCCACTTAAAAGACAAATAGTGATGACAAGAAACTTAGGAGCATTGTTGCCAGATCTGGAAGGCACATACTGCCAAGATAGGAAGGTAAGGAAGTGTTGACAGGAGGGTAGGAGGCGGAAATCTATGTGGGATTTAGTTTGATGGTTCTTTGGCAAAGGAGGAACCCTTTCAGAATCTCCTTTGTGTGTCTTGTGCCTCCTGTCTGCTAGTGAGATACAGTTCGCAGCCATTTGTTTGCCTACTCAGTGGCGTTGGAGACCGGCTCCGAGGCAGAGCTGGCCCTGTGTGGCAGGTGGAGGTTGGGAAGGCTTGAGTCTTTCCACTCACATTTCCCAAAGGTGATGCTCAGTCTTGTTGCAGTGCTCACACTATGTGTGTGCATGCCGGTGCCGTGCTTTGGAGTGTGCTGGGGAGGGGGGCAGATGTAAGTACCATGTTTTCTTTTCTTCCCTTTCATGCTTTGTGGGGGAGGGGACTTCATTCAAACATCCTCCAAGAATGATGATGAAGATGCTTCTGTTCCTTCAGCTAGGGGGACTATGGTGTGCCCTGTGTGGAAAATACGTATCGTGAGGAATATGAGGTTTTGGGGTGTGTGGCAGAGCTGTAAGCTGTGAATTCCATGTTAATGAGTCCACAGATACTCAGTAAGATGTGTTTAAACAGAAACACACTTGAAACAAGGCTGTGTGTTGGTCAGTTGGCAGACTGTGTTGAGGAGCTGAAGGGAACCTGATTGAATATTTATGTGTGTGTGTGTGTTTGTCTGTGTACGTAGCACATGTGTTCAGAGTCCACCGAGGCTAGAGGAGGGTACTTAGATCCTATGGAACTCAAACTATAAATCATGTGAGCTGCCTTGTGGGTGCTGTGAACTGAACCCAGGTTCTCTCTGCAAGAGCATGGAGTTTGCTGCTGAGCCATCTCTGCAGCCCCCAACCAGTTCACGGTGGTTTTATAGAGCCTAGTGATATAGCACATTGAGACAACTAACTGCAGTTACTAAGGGCCACAACGAGTGTGTCCTAATGGTGCCCGAGCCATATCCCGAGTTACAAGACTTATCTAGGTTTCCACAGGCTGGGAGTTGAGGTCAGAAGCGGGCGTGGGATCCCCTGGAGCTGGGGTTACAGGTGTCGCTGAGTCATAAAGCTCACTTTTATGTAGGCTGACAACAGGGCTGAAAAATGTTGAGAATTGGTAGTGTGCTCAAGGAGTCTTAAGCCTTTAGACATAGTGTATCAGTGTGTGCCTGTCGCATGGTTTCCTCTCTCCAGGCAGCCTTGCAGAAGGGTCATGTAGTGTGCTGTGGGTTTGGCTTCGCAGCTTTGAACCTGTTGTAGATGGCCTCTGTTGTTAGCTCCTGGTCTCTTTTCCTAGGTCTGCATTTGCACGATGGAGGCATAGAAAGACCTGTGTTGTCAGGGCTGAGCATGTAGCTCAGTATGGAGTGGTTTCTCTGTGTGCTCAAGGGCCTGGATTCTATTCCCAGCACTGTGAAAAAGCAGTGAACCCCCCCCCCCCACCTCCCCAGTGCTAATGGATTGTAGTGACTGAGGTTGATAAGATTGCAAGGTGGCACTGTCTACCAGCTGAGGTCTGTGAGGAGAGTAGACATAAGTCACATCCCTTTCTTCCTGTGGGGCTGAGGAAGGATGCAGAGTCAAGCCTTGGGTCACTGCAGCGTGCGAAGACATTAGATGGTTAAGCAGTACAGTGGTTTAGGATCCGGGCCCAGCACAGTGCCCCTTGTTCAGTCCAAGCCTACTGAGGTCTTCTCTAGCTGAGCGGTGGGAGGAGGTAGAGACAGATGGAGTTCATGGCAGGGGCCTGCTCCTTCTGTCTGAAGTCCAATGTGTCCAGTTTGAAGGATAGGAGGACGAAACATTCTAGAGGATACCAATCTCCTACAGAGGTGTTATGGGAGCAGCCTCAAGCCCTTTCAGGAAGAAGACACACGGGGAGAAGCTGGTCCACGTTCTGAGACAGTGGGGGCCGTTGCCAACAGTGCTGCCCTCGCTGTGCAGCTTGTCATGGGAGTTAACAACTACCTGCAGGAACCCTAGTGAGGATTTTAAGTATGCATGTATGTTTTTAATTCATAGGACATGCATGGCTATTACCTGTATTTCAGGCATCAACCATGGTGGATTTTCAGGCAGGATGGTGTACAGACATAAAGAGGCGGGCGTAAGTCAAAGCTGGCCAAGTCCTTGGCATGCCTGGCCTTCAAAGGATAGCCATGCGGGTCAGTCGCCCATGCTTGGACATGCCCAGGGATGGAAAGCTGGGGTATCAAAGGCTCTTCAGTGGCATGCCTGAGGAAAGAGCAACTTTTAATAGGCTGTAATTCTACTGCTGAGGAGATGGAGACAAGAAGATATTTGGCCAACCAAGTTCAGCTAAATCAGCAAGGTCCAGGTTCAGTGGCAAACCCTGTTTGAAAAGGTAGGGTAGAGAGTGATTGCAGAAGATAGCCGGTGCCGACTTCTGCCCACTACATTGCATGTGCACATTCACACGTGCATACATGGTCGCCACACACATCACATGTATATTTTAAAAAACAGTAAAAACAGGAAGGGATGGATGTGGAGAGATTGGCTCATGGGTACCAAGTTACAGATGGGATGACATTCTGGTGTCCTGAAGGCTGAGGTTAAGGCTAGTGCCACCGTGCCTGCCATCATTGCCTTTAAGGGGTTGTGTTATTACTTTCTGTTGCTGTGATAATATATAATGGCCAGGAGCAACTCAAGGAAGAAAGGCTGTATTTTGGCTTATAGGTTCAGAGGGCTAGGGACCTCGTGGCAGGGGAGGCACGGTGTGGTGGGAGCAGGAAGCTGGATGAACACATTTTTATCCACAAACAGGAAGCAGAGAGAACAGGAAGGTAAGCCTACAGACCTCCAAGCCTGCTTCACAGTGATCTGGCAAAGCTTGACCTCCCAAGGGTTTCATACTCTCCCCAAACAATGCCACAATCAGGATCAAGTGTCTAATGTGAGCCTACTGGTGTGTGTGTGTGTGTGCGCGTGTGTGTGTGTGTGTGTGTGTGTGTGTGTGTGTGTGTGTGTGTGCGCGCGCGAGCGCGCGAGAGTGAGCGTGCATTCTTGTTCAAACCAAGGGGACCTGGCTGGCCAACCCACTGGCTTTGCATATCTGCAGCAAACCTAGCACACAATGGCCTTTCTGTGAGTAATTGGTTTTCTGATGCTAGTGCCCTGGCTGTATTGACTCAACAGATGGTAAAAGATGAGAAGAAAAAAAGGCACACAAGTGGGACATATCTCTTAGCAGGAAGAACAGAGAGGGGCAGTCTGAGAAGTGGCTGTGACTAGGGAGAACGTATGTTGCAAGTAGCTGGTGGGTCCTCATGGAGATGCAGTTGCCTGTGGTCTCTAGAATTTGGAGACTGTTTTGCTTGTCTCTTCATTTCAGCTTCCTAGTTAGCCACAGTGTGGTCTGCTGTGGGTATAAGCTACTACTCCCAGACAGGGAACTCATCTTTTGTTTTCCGTGGTGCCTAAATCTGCTATTGGGTAGAAAGAGAAGAGGCCCAGTGAAGCCCTCTAAGTTTTTGAACGTCTCTAATAAGGCCACAGTCCTGGCAACACTTGCACTTGTGGCCTGTGCTACTGCCTCCCACTGGAAGAGGGTGAGCTGGCTAGCCCAGCAGTGGTCCTAGCAGGGGCTGGTTTGGACTGCTCATGGGACAGGGCCAGCAAAATTTTGGGGATATTTAACTATGTGCATCAAGCATCCTGGGACAGTTTCCAGTTTTGGCCAAGTGATAGCATGACAGGAACTCCAGGCAGCTTGACTGTAACTTCTGCCAGCCCTATCTCCACCAGTGGCTGTGCTGGCTATGGAAGGTTGTTCCAGGCTGGCAAATCTTCGTGGAGGGCAGACATGGTCACTGGTGCTCCTTGGGCTCGCCAGCTCTGTACCTTCCATCATGGAAATCTCCGGGAAAACTTCCACGACACATGCCTTGGATTCCGTTCCTTCACTTGAAAAGAAAATCAAATCTCTGTCATAATTCTGTTCCCAAGGCAGGTGCTGCTGTCCTCTTGTTGGCTGAAAAGGCACAGATACTTATTTTGGTGTGGAAAGGAAAAATGGCTTTCAGTTTGGGGTTGAACTTCATAGCAGCATTGAGTGCCCCCAAGTTTTAGTTGATAGCTTCGGAGTTGGAGACCTCTTCCTTCCTTACTGACTGGGACAAGACAGTCTTAGGAAAGGAGTTGGTCTGGCAGAGAAATATATGAGCATTGACAGTGATGGATAGACAGACTGCCCATGTGTGTTCTGCTCATGTGACAGTAGCCATGGAGGAAGGCTGCAGGACTGTCTGGAATGGGTTTGTATCACAGCAGTGTGCTGTGTTCTTCTCACTTCAGTGCTAGTCCAGGGTGTCATCAGACCAAACAAACAATTCTATATCTGGGTATTGCTACACTAATTCCCTCTTGTCAGGGCTCAGCCTCAACTCTCAGATTCAGGGAGACCACCCTAGGTCCCCCTGTGAAGAGCAGTGGCTGATACTTGGCCCGTTTTCCTAATATTTCTCTTTATTGTAGGACATTGTTTTCTCAATTTGTTTTTGTTTGTTTATTTGTTTGTTTGTCTTTCAAGACAGGGTTTCTCTGTGTAGCCTTGGCTGTACTGGATTCACTTTGTAGACCAGGCTGGCCTTGAACTCACAGAGTTCCACCTGCCTCTGCCTCACCAGTGCTGGGATTAAATGTGTGCACCACCACTCCTGGCTCTCAATTTCTTTTTACTGAGCTCTGGAGATTGAGCCTTGCTCTCCTGCTGACCTACAATGCCCAGTCCTTATCATCTATAGGAATAAATGTTGTTATCTACAGTTCGCTTAATATACTGGTACATTTATTCACAAATATTTTCTTTCTTTGTGGTTTTTGTTTTGGGGATAGGATCTCATGTAATTCAGGTTGGCTTTGGATGCTCTTCTTTTAAAAATGATCCTAAATTATCTCCATGTATGTGTGGTTGTTGTGGCTTTGTGCATGTGAGTGCAGATGCCCACAGATGACACAGGTGTTAGAGTTTCCAGAAGCTGAGGTTACAGGTGGCTGTGAGCTGTCCAGTGTGGGTGCTGGGAACCTAACTCAGGTCCTCGGTGTTCTCTTGGCATCTCCGGTTGCCCTCCCCTCCCCAATGTGGCCATGTGAATCTCATTCATTCCTCTAACCCTGCCTCCTGGACAGAATGCCTCCGCGTTCCTGGCATTCCTGAGAACTGACATTCCTGGCATTCCTGAGGGCTGCCCCAGCCCCCTCACCTGGAGCCACCAGCTCTCCAAGCCCAGCAGGTGGCAGTCACATCATCTCCCTACGTCATCTGCCTTCACCTGCAATCCTTAAAAAACCCCACCCGCCTAGTGTAGGTCTTCTGGCCTCCTGCCCTGGGGCCCCTGAGCTCGCCTGCCTTGGGACTTCAGTTCCCAAATAAACCTGCCCTTTTTATTCTTTCAATCTGGCTTCGATTGGCTTGTTTTGTCGATTGGCAGAAGAGATAACTCATCACAAACTCTTAACCTTTGAGGCATCCCTGCAGCCCCTGATCTCAGCTTTGGCCTTCCCAATGCTGGGATGACAGGTATGCACTTCCTTGTACACAAATGCTTTGAAAGCACATTCCTTGTTTGATCTTATCTCCTGTCGGTTCCCACAGATGCCCGGCTTTTTTTTAGTTTATTTTTTTAGGTTCCTCAGCTGCTTTTTCCATCAGCCTTTTAGAATCCCCACCTCGGTGTCTGCAGGGCCTGGCTCACGAAATGGCTTGGAATTTCACACAGCTGTTTGTAATCCGCCATCACCCTAGGCAATCTTCAGGTTAACTGGGAGGCTGACGGGGGTGGGGCAAGGACTTGTGTGCAGCCTTCCATCCCTTGCCTAGGGCCTAGCGCGGTGACAGCACAGGCACACACTGCCGTTTGCTTCAAGATTCTTCAAATGAATTTACCATAGAAAAGCACAGCCCTCCCAACCAACCCTGGACCAGCAAGATGGCTCAGCAGGTAAAGGCACTTGCCACCAAACACGATGGCCTGAGTTCAAGTCCCAGAACGGGAGAGTTGTCCTCTGACTTGGTGAGCATGGAGGCTGGGTGTAGGGAAATAAATGTGAACAGCCACCTAAGCTTTGGGACTCAAACCTGGGCCCTCCGCAAGAGCATCTGGTGCTCTTAATAACGGGGCCATCTCAAAGCTATGCTCTGGAAACCCATCCCTTGTAGCTTGAGTTCTTGGAGGGTCATGCGCCACGCAGACCACAAGCTCTTTGGAAGCAGCTGCTTACCTTGGTCCCAGTCTGGTCTCTTAACACCCAGTACGGCCTCTGTGTTTACCGAGTGGGGTCGCAGTGCAAGATCAAGGACTGATGCTTCCTTGGAAGCCTGAAGTATTGTCTTAGGAAGAAAAGCCTGGCTGCCACCCACTGTGTGACCTTCATAGTAGGTTGTGGTAAATGTTGATGAGTACAGAATAAAGGTGGGGGTGGGGGTGTCTTTAAAAAGTGGCATTTCGAACTTTCTCTCCTTAGTTCCTGAGTCGAGTGTGTTCCCATGATAATTGGATGTGTTTGTTTACTTAGTGCGGTTGTTTTATTCAGGAAGGGAAACTGGTCAGAAACAGCCTTGTTTTTTAGGGATCTGCTCATAGCTTACAGCCTCTGCGTTTACAGCCGCCACGTCATAATCTAAGGGAACAGTTCCACTGGAACTAAGGCGGTCTGGGCTGGGGTGAGGTCTGTGCAGCATGCCCGGCTGGGGTTCACTGCACAGTGAGTGCTGTAAAACAAACAGGCTCATAAAACACCGTGGCACAGAAATCAGCGCCAGTGGTCACAAGGTACACTATATGACATGACATCAGAAGAGTCCGACTGCACTCAAAATGTGCTTTAACCTTCCAGAAGGCTCAGCGTTTTTGGGCACACACAGCCGATTTGAAGCTGCAGCTGTCTGGCTTTCCTGAGGCCTTGCTGTTGCTGGGTGACTCTCAGCTAGGAAGGCAAAATGGCAGGCTCATCCAGTTGTTTCTGTAAAGACTCATAAATGACACTGACCACCGCCAAACTCTCAGACCTGTGGCAGTGCTGTGTTCACAGACAGCCTTTGTTCCCCAGACTAGTTTTTACGGGTGTGTCTGCACAGGCTCGCCATGAAGGCATGTAAACATTTATAAACACTAGTGACACAGGTGTGAACACTCCCAGTGTCTCGCCCCAGAGCTCCAACAGTGCTTCCTGGGCTTGGCTATTTAGCCCCAGTTTTCGTTCCTGCCCAGGGCCCTGCTGTCTCTCTAAGAGAAGAGCTATTTGCCCTTGATGGAGGAGTTACTTTGCTGACTGCTAGAATTAGCTTCAATTCTCTTTCTGGTGCTGGGCTTGAACCCAGGGCCTAGTGTGTGCTAAGCACGTACTTCATGCTGTAACCCTAGTAGGCTGTTAGCTACCAGAATAACAGATGAGTCTTGCAAGTTCTGTTTACGTGTTTTTTTTTTTTTTTTCATCTATTCTTTTCCCCTCCAGGCTCTTCCAGGAATGGAGACACCGTTGGATGTGTTGTCCAGGGCAGCCTCTCTGGTGCATGCTGACGATGAAAAACGTGAGTCAAGTCATCTGTATTTAGCGTCTCCTGTTCTGAGTTAAACACCCTCTCCCCACGCCCCCCCCCAGCCCTTTTCTACCTTGTTTTTGTGACTGTGTCCTGGTGATTTTGGTTGCTTTTCCAAAGGAGCAGCATGGTGTCCTCATTCCAAGTATCAGGGATGGTTTATTTGTTATCTGTGGCAGTTTGGAGGATGGAACCCATGGTCCTGTGCATGCCTGGCAAGCCTCGTCCCAGAACACACATTTTAGCTCTCACCGTGGGTGCTAGGGCTGGAACTATAATTTGTTCTCCTGCAGCTTGCTTTTGTGGATTGGCAATGAAGATAAATCTTTTTGTTTGTTTGTTTGTTTTGTTTTTTGGTTTGAGACAGTATCACACTAGGTAGCCCTAGCTAGCCTGGAATTCATTGCGTAGACCAGTCTGGCCCCGAAGTCACAGTGGTAAGAGCAAAAGGGCGTGCCACCCATGCCTGGTGTCCGCTGAGTTTCATGTCCTCATGATACACAGTGCTTGCTGTTAGCTGTTGGGCCGACTTTTCTAATCTAATGGGTTTATAATTAAGAATGGGAGTGCTGGAGAGATGGCTCAGAGCTTAAGAGCACCACCTGTTCTTTCAAAGGCCCTGAGTTCAATTCCCAGCAACCACATGATGGCCCACAGCCATATGTAATGAGATCTAGTGCCCTCTTCTGACCTGCAGGCAGAATGCTGTATATATAATAAAAAAAAAAAAATCTTTAAAAAAATAAAAAGATTGGGAGGTGCTGTGGGGCTTTAATGGGGCTCATGTATTTGGTGCCAACCTTTGCTTTCTCCTGGTCTTCAATGTACTCAAGGGGTCCTGTGTGTCTCCTCCAGTCACACAAAGTCATCATTTAGAGAACTGGTTGGACAAGATAGCCGTCGAGTCCCCCCTCCTCCGCAGGCTCTTACACGGTTCCCAGGTAGTGAGCTTTTGATTACTGGGGGCTGTGGCTGAATGCGTTGTGATGAGGTGTAATTACCCCTCCCCAGGGAAATGGAAGCTTTGGGATGCTGAGTGTCGTTTCCAGGGCCACAGGGAGAGGCAGCTCTGGTGACAGGACTTTATCAGAACATCAGAAAACTCCTTGGTGGCCAAAGATGGCCGCTCCCCGGGTTGACTTGACTAGCTGTCTGGGATGTGCTGCACACTGACATGGCTGGTGGGAAAGCATTTGACTTCCTCTATGTTAGTATCCCAGGCTGGGAATCATTTAAGACAGCGGTTCTCAACCTTCCCAATGCTGCAGCCCTTTAATACAGCTCCTCCTGTTATGGTGACCCCCCCCCCAGCCATAAAGCTATTTTTGTTGCTATTTCATAACTATAATTTTGCTACTGTGATGGATCATAATGTAAATAGCTGTGTTTTCCTGTTGGTCTTAGGCAGCACCCATGAAAGGTTCTTTCAACCCCCAAAGGGGTTGTGACCCACAGGTTAAAAGCACGGAAAACATTGTATACATAATAAATAAATAAATCTTTAAAAAAAAAAAAACCAGCTGATTTAAAACAATGAAAGGTAATCGTGACTCTTTGTACCCTTGAATGTGAAGTTGAGGAATTTCTTATTATCCAGTACCTGCCCCCACCTTTTAAAAAGCCCCCTCCCCCCGTTCGTGATTCTCAGTTTTAGGATCGCTTTATTCAGGAGCCAACCTACCTAGGTTCCAACTTCATGAGTGACGGTTGCGAAAGGGGGCACAGAGTAATGTAGAGCTTAAGGAACATACTGTTGTAGAGACACAAAAGCTGTAGAAGAGGAGGTAAGCGTACAGGGTAGGGCCACCTGCACAGAACTAATTACTGCAAGGGGAGGGGACATCTTGCTGCTGTCTGCCCATGAGGCCCTGGAGGTGTTTCCCAGAGTAAGAGTGAATCACACGGACAGCTACAGTGATCAGAAGGTAGACTCGGGGATACACAGGGACACTTGGTGACTCCTGTTGGATTGGGAAGGCGCTGGTGTGCTTCTGTGGTCCTCCGTGTTCCCCCGTAGTTGCGGCTTCCTGGGATCTGGTTTTGCAAAGAAGATGAGGGGAGTGCAAGGATGCAAGGATGCGAGTAGACACTCCTTTTGTGTGTTGCCTATGGGAACGGCCCAGGGAACCCCACATGGGAGGTCCACACACTCGGTCGCCAAGCTACACTCAATCCCTGGGACATTTGAAAGGATTTCCTTCTGGTCAGTATGCCACAGTAAGGTTCAAAGGACTCAAGGCATTGGCATTGCACTTTCTGTGTCTGTCCACTACAGTGGCAGTGCATCCTCATGTCAGTGCGCGAGAGGTCACGCAGCTTAGAGACACAGTTGACCCTGACGCCCGACATCTCTCACTAGATTTCTTAGACTTAACTGGTCCGGCCCAGTCCGACTCAGCTTACTCTGCCCTAGATTAATTCTGTTTCGGCTTTTGTTATAAATTGCTCTTACACTTTAGGGGTGGTTAACATACTCCCCAACACTTTCAAAAAGCCTTGTGTGTGTGTGTGTAATCTGATTGGGGTGTCTGGTTACGAACACAGAACTGTTTCTTGAGATCAGCTTTCCAGCACATCTTGCTGACCCAGATGAGTCCCTCTACTTTTCTTCAGCTCCCAAAGAACTGGAAACTTGGGGGCATTTTGGAGGATATGATTGTTCTAGCATTTGGGAGCAAATGGAAGGCCCATGGTACCTGATAGCCTGGAGGCTTCATGAGGTCATCCAGCAAAGAATAAAGCCAACATCTGAGGACACCAGCAAAAGTAAATAGAAAAAGGGAGGTTTCGTGGTAACACAATAGTAGCTTATCTGGGAGGCCTAGAAGGAATATATTTACCCAAAATAATCATTCCACCACTCATGAGACTTTGGTTAATTCCATGAGCAACCAGGGCACACCTGGAACGTACTCAGTGAAAGCGCAACTCTAGGCTGCTGTTCCTGTTCTCTTTGTCTGGGAGAATCTTCCCTCTCGGGGTTGCTCGTGCTGAGGTTGGGGTGTCCTTAACTTTTTCCAGCTTATTCATTTACTGGTTAAAAAAAAGTGATCAAAATATGGAGACCAGACACCTAGCACAGAACAATACCTTCGTGTCTTTATTTATCTATTGGTTTGTGTGGGTGGGTGCATGCCATGGCACACATGTGAAGGTCAGAGGACAGCTTTGTGGCACTGTTTCTCCCCTTCTACCATATGGCTTCTGGGGCTTGAGCCCAGTTTGTCAGCTTGGGAGCCAGTGCCTTTTCCCATTGTGTTGGTTCTTCTCTATTGCTGTGGTAAAACATCATGACCAAGGTAACTTGAAGGAAGAATTTACTCGGGCTTATGTTTACAGAGGGTTAGAGTCCATAGTGGCAGGGACAGCATGGCAGCGGGCCCAGGCTGAGAGCTCACATGCGGAGCCACAATTAGAGAAGCAGAGAGTGTCCTCAGGGAGGCAGAGGCAGGCAGATCACTGTGAGTTCAAGGCCATCCTGCTCTACAAAGAGAGTTCAGGACAGCTAGGGCTACACAGAGAAACTCTGGTCTTGAAAAACAAACAAAAAGAAAAAAGAAAAAAGGAAAGAAGAAGCAGAGTGCCTGAACTAGAAATGGGCAAGACTAAACACTCAGAGTCCACTTTCAGTGACATATTTCCTTCACCTCCTAAGCCTCCCTAAACAGGGTCGCCGACTGGGGGCCAAGTGTTGAAATGCCCGAGACCATGTGGGGCATTTCTCATTCGAACCACCACACCCACCATCCATATTGCAGGCTTTTACTTTGGTGCCTTTTGTACCATACCTCATCCTATTGTGATGCTTACAAAATATTTTTGTCATTTTTTTCTTGCATTTTCTAGAATATAAGATTTTATAACTGGCTTGCATGCTTTAGTTGAAATCTTTTGGGTAACTTTTTTGAGAAGTCCACACTTGTGTTCTGGAAGTATCTTTTCTCTCTGAATGCCTCTCTCTCTTTTTTTTTTTTTAAACCCTATGCTTAAAGCATGTAATTAAAACATTTTAATACACCCATCTCTACTTTAAGAACAAAGATCTTGCTGGTTGGTGGTGGCGCACGCCTTTAATCTAGTACTCAGGAGGCAGAGGAAGGCAGATCTCTGAGTTTGAGGCCAGCCTGGTCTACAGAGTGAGTTCCAGGACAGCCAAGGCTACACAGAGAAACACTGTCTCAAAAAACAAGAAAGAGGAAGAGGAGGAGGAGGAGAAGCAGAAGACGACAATGATGACCATGACAATTCCAAACGAAGATCTTTTCTGGTAGTTTTTGAGATGGTGTTCAGACTTACTTAAACTTCTCAGTTCAAGTGATTCTCCTGTCTCAGCCTCCCAAGTAGCTGAGTTAAGTTTTTTAAAAGTATGGCTTTATTTATTTTTCAAGATTTAATTTTACATATGTGTATATGTGTATGCTGTGAGTGCCACATGAGCGCAGGGGCCCACAGTGCGCCAAGAGGGCGTCAGATCCCCTGGAGCTGGCGCTACAGCCTGCTGGGAGTGGCCTGACTTGAGTGCTAGGAACTGAGCCCCTGTTAATGTTAAGAGCACCAGCAAGCGCTCTTAATGATCGGGCCATCTCTCTAGCCTCAGAGGGCAAAACTTTATTTTAGGGGTTTGTGCAGAGTGGTGCATATGGAGAATAGCATTGGAGCATGCAGCATTATGGATCTGTTTCATACCTTGCACTTCTGGCACCTTCTTTGGTGAAGGCCCTTGGAAGGTGACAGATGACTGAAGCATAGGTGACCTTAGCCCTTCCTAGTAAGGACTTCTGAGGAGTTCAAGCTTTCATTGGTAAGAGATAAGCCCCCAGCTGTGTGCATCATTTTCATCGCTAGGTTGATGTTGATTTTGCCTAGACAGAAAAGAATTAGAGGCAGAGTGTGGTGGCGCACGCCTTTAATCCCAACACATGGGAGGCAGAGGCAGGTGGCCCTCTGTGAGACTGGGGCCAGCTTTGTCTACATAGTGGGTTCCAGGATGGCCAGAGCTACATAGTGAGACCTTGTCTCAAGAAAAGAGGGAGAGGAAAAAACTAATAGATTATGCCCTGGTGGAATGCGTTCGCAACATTTTCTCAGGCCGATAGATTGCTGTGACTTGTATCTGACTCCACATCAAACCAGCCCGTGCAGGGGTGGCATTTGCTCCTTCCTCCTTGCTTTCCACTCATTACCTTGCCTTTCCTCTCAAGATCTAAACTTGTGACTTTCGAACAGTTTGAAGATGGCACCTCGTGAGAGAGCAGTTCATGTTATGCTTGACCCCCATGCCCTTTCGTGGAGCTGATCTCTGAGAATCTCTGGAGAGAGCCCCACACTCAGCCTGCGCTGTGTGGTTCTGGTAAGGTCCATTGTGAAGAAGGTAAGGCCCAAGGTAACAAACTGAGGCCCACAGCTTGACCAACCTTGAGGACATCTCTGTGCTTTGAGGTCATCTTCCTCTTGTGTGCTGGGAGGACTGACTGACTGTAGGCTGTGGAAATGTAACTACCAGGGGCATCCCGGCCTTGCAGAAATGGACCAAGAGGCAGCTTCTGTGGAGAAGCAGTAGACAAGAATTGTATACATGCATGCCTTGGAGCTTAGACTGTCTGCCTGAACTCTGGCCCATGAGATGAGAGGGCAAATTGGTCAGGACACCCCCCTCCCACACACACAGCTGGAAAGTTAGTTGTTTTACTGTGTTTCTGGCTCTTGGTTTCACTAGCTTGTGCTTCAGAAAAATAAGCTGTCAAAATAGTGCCTTGTAACGAAAGACCTGGATCCTGAGAGTCTGTTGTTTGGAAACCTCTGCTTGCTGAGGGCGAGTCAAGTATAAGCACACACCATTTGGTACATATGGCAGACACTTAAGAAACATTCACTGGCGAAAAAATTGCCGCTGGGGTGCGATTCCTCTCTGAAAAGTTGATTTATTTAATACCGGTGAAACAGATCATTGTTGAAGTTGAAGTGTGCTGATTCTGAGCCCCACCTCCACCTGTTCATTGTCTTTGATAGCACATTGTTGTTTAGTAAGCATTTTCTTTTGAATCTTATAGTGAGAACATGCAAGCACGCTGTCTTGGATATGCCAGAAAGAAAAACTAAGCTTGTGGAACCTAGACACCTAATCCAAGATTAAGACAAAGAAACACACAACATGCACCACTCAGTATGCTCTCTCCCTAACACACTGTCCTCGGCAGAGCAACTATTAGCTGGGTACTTCGGAGGTGGAGGAAGGAGGGTCAGGAGTTGAAGGTCATCCTTGGCTACATAGCAAGTGTGAGGCCAGCCTGGGCTACATGGGATCTGGTCTCCAAACAGAACAACTGAAAGGTGATGAGGCTAACCACTACAAGCTCTTTAGGATTGGGTGCCACGGGGTGTAGAGGGCCCCTTTCTTGCTCTCTTTTATGTCTCTCTTTTATGTTTGATAGTGTCTGGAGCCATCCCTGAACACCCTCTACCTCCCAAGCTTCCTTTTGCTTCCTAATGTAAACACTTGAGATGAGGTAGTGTTGTTCTGAACTTGCTTAAGCCACTTTCTGGGTGCGGGCAGTCACCCTAATCAAATTTGCATCCCAGGCTAGGCATTTAATCAGAAGGGCTTCCCTCCAGAGGCAGCTATTTAAAATCTGCTGTTTTTATAGTTTCATATCAGATCTGATTAGCATAATGAGTGTTAGAAATGGATCTGTGCTGTGGAAAAATAAAGTGGCTTGTTAATTAGCATAATAGATGTAGAAAATAGCATTGAATAGCTCTTCAGACACTTGAGGCCGGGTTGTGTTTCCCCCTTAGACGAATATTTCTCAACCTTTTAGATACCCTTGTTTTCCTTGACTACACATAAAAATGTTGCAGGCTATTTTCATGTCATTTGCAATTCAAATGAAAATATCAGAGCCAAGAATCCATGGAAGAAGACCTGATTTTTTTTTTTTTTTTACCTTTTTTAAAAAATTTTATGTGTATGACTGTTTTCCCTGCATATATGTTCATGACCCTCATGCACAATTGATACCATGAAGGCCGGAAAGATCCTGGGATTACAGATGGCTGTGAGCCACCATGTGGGTCCTGGGAACTGAACCTGGATCCTATGGAAGAGTAGCCAGTGCTCGTAACTACTGAGCTTTCTTCCTGGTGAAGGACTTTTTTTTGCTGTTTTGTTGGCTGCTTCCTTTTCTTGTTCCTTCTCTCTGCAGCATGAGGATCTTCTGCCCTAATCAGATCTGATGGAGCGCCTGGCACACTCCCATGCCTTTGTTAGATTGAACCTTCTCCACCAGCCCTGGGCCGCCAGTGCCCTCTGCGGTATACTGCCCAGAAGTGCTTTATATATGCACTCTAGTGAACATGGTGTGTCCTAGACCAACTCGTCTTTAAATCACCTGTGAGATCTGGTATTAGGGGGCAGAGGCGTGGGGCAGGCTGGTGGTCTTGCAGAAGGCACAGCTCCAGAGAGCTCAGGGTAGCCGTGGTGGGAATAGTCACACAATGGCAAATGCCTGCCCTTAATTTCTTTTCTTTGTAAAGAGTGTTTATTTTTATTTATTTATTTTATTCACCCGCATACACTGGCTCCAGCCAATTGTTTTCTAATGGATTATGAGGGCTAGCATTGTCAAATTTTGTAATTGTTGAGGAAAAACTGCCTTTGTGCAAATGTTTTTTATGCAACATTTATGATGATTTCATAAGTTTGAGAATTCTGTGCGTTCTCTAGACAGATTGGACTTTATAAATGGCTTCTGGTCTAGTAAAAAAAGGTAATGGTAGGGTTTGTTTGTTTGTTTTATTTTTCCCATTTTGAAGTGTAGGGATCAACCCAGGGCCTCACATGTGACTCAAGTGTGCCACCACTGAGCTGTGCCCCAGTCCTAGTGCACTTCTTTTACAGTTCTCTCTTTTATTTTTTCTTTTCTTTTCTTTCTTTCTATTTCTTTCTTTCTTTCTTTCTTTCTTTCTTTCTTTCTTTCAAGACAGGGTGTCACTATGTAGCTCTGGCTGGCCTAGTAGACTCTAAGGTAGACTAGGCTGGCCTTGAACTCACAGAGATCCCTCCCCTGTCCCTGGGGGACTAAAGACAGGCACAGCATGTCCAGCCCTGCTGTACCCTCATTGCATCGCTCACTACCCATTCTCAATGTGATGATGGTAGCAGTTCTTTTTGCACAGAAGGAAAGTGCTCTGTATCCTGACACTGCGCCCCCTCCCCACTCCCCACCCCCAGCTCTGTCATTATTTCCATGAAGAAATTCATCAGGGGGGGGGGAAAAACAGCTGGAGAGATGGCTCAGAGGTTAGGAGCACTGACTGCTCTTCCGAAGGTCCTGAGTTCAATTCCCAGCAACCACATGGTGGCTCACAACTATCTATAATGTGATCTGATGCCCTCTTCTGGCCTGCAGGTATACATGTAGGGAGAGTACTATGTACATAATCAATCAATCAATCAATCAATCTTTAAAAAAAAACCAAACAAACAAAACTTTAAGATTTGAGTGTGTGTCTGTGGGTATGTATGCGTATGTGAATGTGTGGGGCTGCATGTACGGATGCATGTATGCTGTGTTGTTAGTGTGGAGGTCAGAGGACGACTTGTAGGAGTCAGTTCTCTCCTTCCACCACGTGGCCTCTGGGGATTGAACCGTCAGGTTGTGAGTAAATACTTATTACCTATTAAGCCATCTTGCTGGCTTCAGTTAAAAAAAAATTTTTTTTTTGTGTGTGTGTGTGTGTGTGTGTGAGAATTCCATACATGACTACTATTTTTTAAAAGTAAGTTCTTTTTTCCCTGTGTGGCTCAAGCTGGCCCCGGCTTATCTTGTTGAATGCATGGACTTCAGGTGCTCACTAGAGATGAATGTCACGGCTTGCAGAATTCTTGTTGGCTGAGCATCTGATGTGGGTGTCATGTGTAACAATATTGCATTAGGGTTCACGCGTTCAGAGAAATCGAATCAAGTCTGAACAGCCACACCGGTGCATCCTTCTCAGGTTTATGTTTATTGGAGTTGCCGTTTTATTGAATCTAACTCTCAATTCTTGGTAAATGAAATGAATCCATCTTCACCTTTCACTGGGTAGAGGGCTTGTGCTCATTTTGCTGAGCCTTTCCTATTGAGCCTTATGCGGGCGTTTTTTTTTTTTTTTTCCCCTTACTTTGTGAAATACTGTTTAAATGTCCCTTGTTTCAGAGAACTATCGTTAACTAGACCAATTTTTTAAAAAATGTTTTATTTAAATGTGGGTGCTGGGAATTGAACCCTGGTCCTATAGGAAGAGCAGTCAGTGCTCTTAACCACTGAGCCATCTCTCCAGCCCCCAATTAGACCAATTTTTAAAAAAACTAATTGAATACAAGATAAATTTCTTGAGCGTGTCTGTCTGTCTGTGGGTAGGTGCACTTGAGGGTAGTGCCCGCAGAGGCCCGAAGGAGGCTTGAGATTCCTCTGGAGTTGGAGTTGATAGGTGGTTGTGAGCCACTTGACAGAGGTGTGGAGAACTGAATGTGAGTCCTCTGCGAGATCAGTGTATGTGAGCTAAACTGCCGAGCCTTCTCTCTAACCTTTCAGGTCCACTTTTTGAGATAAAACTCTTGTAATGTAGCCCAGGCTGGCCTTCACCATTTTCTGCCCCAGCCTGTCAGGCTGTACAACTACACTGGACTCTGTAGTTGACGTTTCTGTTTTAGACAAAGCCTTTGTAGCCCGGGCTGACTTTGAACTCATCATGCTACTGTCTTCGCCTCTAGATTACAGGCACATGCCACTGCACCCAGCTTGTATTGACTATTAGAATATGTTCCACTGAGCAGGAAAGCTGTCAACCGGTGGCCATAAGGGCTTTGTACTTCCTTGGAGAAGAACCTGTTACCTCTTGAATAAAACAAAAAAAAAAAAAAATTTTTTTTTTTTTTTTTTTCTGAGACAGTGTTTCTCTGTATAGCCTTGGCTGTTCTAGACTCATTTTGTAGACCAGGCTGACCTTGAACTCACAGTGATCCGCCTGCCTCTGCCTCCCAAGTGCTGGGATCAAAGGCGTGCGCCACCACTGCCCGGCTGAATAAAGCAATTTGATGTAGGAATATCTCCCTTAGGAGGACAAACTGAATTCCGAATCTATGGGTATCCCCTTGTCAAAAGTCCTTTAAAACAACAGCAAAATGGTTATTTATATATAAAAGTAAACAGTGCTGTAAAATTAAGAAGTAGGGTACTTTCCTACCAGAGGGGAGGCAAGTGGGTTCAGATGGAAAACAAAACCCAAAAACCAGGAACAAAATTTAAAAGAAGAAAGAAAAGAAAGTAACTTGCAACACAGATTCAGAAGAGAGGGGATTAAAGCTGGAGCTTGTAGTGACCTGCCCGACCCTGGCAGGGAGCGCTCCAGAAACCCCTCACAAGTGGCTTGAGGCAGCTGAGTGACATGTAAGCCTCTGTGTGGGTCCCCTCTGCCTGGGGAGGAGGTGCAGGGAAGGAGGTCTGAGCAGTGTCTACAGGAAGAGAGACTGCTGTGCTCCTTTTCTTTGTGTTGCGTGGCCCAGGAGTTAGAACACAGGGACTTGTGGGAGCTGGACTAGAACCCCACTCCGCCAGCCCTTCCATGTTCCTCTTGCTTATGCCTAAAAAAAAACCTACCCGTTGACCATCTCTGTCCCCCAACTTTCTTTCTTTTGAAATAGGGTCTTACTATGAGCCCTGGCTGGCCTGGAACTTTCTGTGCAAACCAGGCTGGCCTTGAACTCTGGATGAATGAAAGCTATCAGCCATCTTCTTAAAAAGTAACCGAGGCTTTGAATTCATTATTCCGTTGCTCATTTTGGTTGTAAAGCAGTATGGCCAGGGCTGGAAATGTGGCTCAGTAGTAGAGTGCTTGTCTCACATGCCCGAGGCTGCAGGTTCAGTTTCTGGTGCCTCAAAAGTCATTCTTTTCCTCTGGTGCAGCCCCCACAGCTCAGTGTCTCTACGGTCTCTGCTTGTGGGAAGGCCGAGGCCGGAGAAGCACTGGGCCAGCAAAAGCGCAAACGAGACACCACAGCAAAGCCCATTTTTGCCTAATTAACTCAGCTCTATTCACGGAGTGTGCCCTAAGAGCACATCACCTACTGCAGAATTGGGAAAAACCGAAAGCCCTGAAAGCAAAATCAAGCCCTGAAAAACCCAAAAAATAAGATTATGCTCATGGACGACCTGTGCAGGTGCACACCTCTAACCCCAGCACTAGGGAGGCAGAGGTAGGCGGATCTCCAAGTTCGAGGCCTGCCCAGTCTACAGAGCTTGCTCCAGACCAGCCAGGGTTACATATGAGAGCCTATCTCAGAAACAATAAAAATAGCAAAACACATCATCAAAAAGTCCCTAAAACAAAACAACAACAACAACAAAATATGCCTGTGGTATGATCCTGATTTTGCAAAAAAAAAAAAAAAAAGCAGCATAACAAACATTGGTTTTAGCTGTAATTATCTCAGAAGTAATCTTTCCCCTGTATTTTAAAAAAAGTTAATGAATTAAACATAAAATGATCACATCTCATTTCATGAGCTTCATTTCACATAATGACTTAGTAATTATTCTTTTGTTAAGTGAGTTGCTTGTACTTAGTGACCTCTTTCTGCTCCGTTTAGTTGTTTCATAATTTCAGAAACAAAACTTTCAAGTGAAAGAATATTATTATTATTTGAGTAGTGCAAATGTAGATTAGGGAAAAGAAAAAACTTCTGAGGATGGGAGGGGCTCAGGGAGAAGTACTCTGTTGCTATTACTATTATTCAGAGAAGATCTCAAGTAGCCAAGGCTGGCCCTGAAGTCACCAGGTACCCAAGCGTGACTTTGAATTTCCAGCCACCCTGGGTGTAGGCACACCTGTTTGTTTGTTTTAAAGATTTATTTATTATTTATACAATATTCTGCTTGGATGTGAGACAGCAGGCCAGAAGAGGGCACCATTATAGATGGTCATGAGCCACCATGTGGTTGCTGGGAATTGAACTCAGGACCTTTGGAAGAACAGATAGTGCTCTTATCCTCTGAGCCATCTCTCCAGCCCCGCTTGTTTGTTTTAAAGATTATTTTATGTGTATGGGTGTTTTGCCTGTGTGTTTGTACATTCGTCACATGCATACAGTGCCAGGCAAGCAGTCTACCAATGGAGCCACATGCTTATTATTATATTAAAATGTTTACCTTTATTGTTAATTATATGTATGTATGCATTTGTATGTGGGCATGTGCATGTAAGTGTAGGTGCCTGTGGAGGCCACGGGCCCTGGCTCCCTTGGAGATGGATGGAGTTACAAGCGAGTGTAAGCCTGGCTATGGGTGCTGGGAACTGAACTCTGGTCCTCTGCAAGAGCAGTACATACTCTTTCATATGTTTATATATATATATATATATATATATATATATATATATATATATATATTTTTTTTTTTTTTTTTTTTTTTTTTTTTTTTTTTTTTTAAATAGGATTTTTTCTGTGCAGTCCTGGAACTAGCATTGTAGACCAGGCTGGCCTCAAACTTGCAGAGTCACAGGCTTCTCCTTCCAGACTGCTGGGATTAAAGGTGTGCACCACCTCGCTGGGCTACTCTCTTTTTGAGAACTTGTGACTCAGTAGATAAAACATTAACTCTAGTGCTTGCTCGTTTGTTCGTTAGCGCGCGCAGATGAATGGCTGTAGGAATTACAGGGAGGGTTTTGTTGTATAAATCTATGGCTTTGAGTTGTTCATATTCACGTGGGTTTTAAGAGGCACAGGAATGTAGCTAAGAGAAAGAGTAAGGAGGACCCAGAGCAGCCTCAGAATTGGGGAGACTAAAGTAGGAGGCGTGTGGGTTTGAGGTTAGCCTTGGCTACGTGTAGTAAGTCAGGCCTGGATCATCCTAGGCAACCTAGTGAGACTCTGTCTCAGAAAACATAACAATAAAACAAAAGGAAAGCTAAGGGTTGGTGGCGCATGCCTTTAACCCTAGCACTTGGGAGGCAAAAGCCGGTGGATCTCTGAGTTCAAGGCCAACCTGGTCTACAGAGTGAGTTCCAAGACAGCCAGGACTACACAGAGAAACCCTGTCTTGAAAAAACAAAACAAAACAAAATTAAAAAAAAAAACAGAAAAAGGAAAAGCATAGTTTCTTTTTTTGTGTGCTTGAGAATTTCATATGTTTTTTGATCAAGTCCCCTCCAATCCCTTGGTTCTGTTTCCTTTGCCCGCCCTCCAGCTAGCCCCTCCCAGCATCCTTTTTTCTTTTTAAGCCTATTGAGTCCACTCAGCTCTGCCAGTATGTTGTGCGTGGGAAAGTGGTTTTTCTTCATCTTCTTTTTGAGACGTGGTCCCTTTATCTAGCCCTGGCTGGCCTGGAACTCAGCAGAGATCCACCTGTTTCTGCCTCTGCTTCCCCAGCGTTGGGATTAAAGGCTGTGCCACCATGCCCAACTGGAAAGCGTATTTTCATGTAACAGAAGTAGGAAGTGTATGCTATAGTGTGGGCGTGAAATGCAAGGAAAATACGCAGAGCACAGTTGACACTGCGTCCAGCATTAACCTGTTAGTACCAGTTAGACTTTGAATAGGTGTTTCAGCTCTACCTGGTGTAGTTTATGCCATACGTTTGCTTTGATCGAAAATGATTAACCAAATACCGTTTATTACCTCAATCTCTTAAGAGGTCTAAAAGTAGTTCCAATCGGCTGTTCTTGCAGCACAGGTATCAGATGTTAGCCGTATTTGTTTTTGTAAGGACAGGCATTGTTTGTCGTGTTTTGGGACCGGCTTGCTTTGTGGCCTCGGCTGGCCTTGAGCAGGCTCTCCAACCCCATCCTCTCTTTCCTGTTGTTGGGATTGCATGTGCGCTGCCACATCCAGTTCAAGCCCTTGTTCTGGTGAGCTTCTGTAAAGGTTTATGTAGCAGATAACTTATATATTATACACTTATAGCTTTGCTTTCTCCCCGGGGTTTTACCCTCCTATGAACCAGTTTACTCTTAACTAAACAGAGCTGGGGTGTAAGTCGGTAACATAGCATGTTTGTTACCTTGCTTGCCTGAGATCCTGAATTCAGTCCCCAAGACATAAGCACAGTGAAAACTAAGTACCCGCGTAAAGCCCTGAGTTGGCTTGGTGAATCAGCCTGCAGGGTCAGATGAGCCCCATGGCACCTGGGAGGCTCCAAACGCAGCAAGCGCAGCCGAGAGGCAGTGGGCAGTGTGCTTCATTGCATTTTGTGATGGAACCAGAAGATACGATTTGAAGGGCATACTGACACCACTGAGGTAGGATGCTGTAGAGGCACCTTGTAAATTATGACGCCTGCGTTTCCAGCCTGTTCCCCCTACCTTTTTGGGCGTGGAACCCAGGTCCTCACACTGAGTAATGCTCCAACCACTGAGGGCATCCTTTCCTCCTTTTCCTGTATCTCCCCCATCCCGTCCCCTTTCCTTACCACCTTTTCTTTTTTCTTTATCCTTTTGTTAGTTTGGGAGAAGGGAGAACAACAAATCTTTAACATCAGGGAATAAGTATTGCTGGTCTTTCATTTCTGAGCTTTTCATAGTGTGTATATTGAATAGGTGGCCTGAGTCCAGTGGGTGGATGGACATTCACACACACGTGGGCAGCACTGACTGGACTCAGGCCATAGGAAAGAGAGAACATGGAGTTGAGGGAGATGAGATGGGGGTACCTCAGGGGGTGCTGGAGAGAGGGTGTGATGGATTGGATGTGACCTGTATATAGTATATAAATATATGAAAATTTCAAGGTGGAGAGTTGGCTCCACATGCTCTCGTTGAGGATCCAAATTCAATTCCCAGCATCTACATGGTGCTTTATAACCATCCATAACTCCCGTTCCAGGGGATCTGACGCCCATAAGGCACCAAGCACACATGTGGTGCACATATATACATGTAGGTGACACACACACATAAAATGAATCTAATTTCAAAGTATAATTAAAAATTATATTTTCAAAGAATAAAATTATAATTATAATTATTGTTATTATTATTATTATTATTATTATTATTATTATTATTATTATTATTATTATTATTATTTTGCTCTTGTGTGAAACAGGGCTTCTTTGTGTAGTTTTGGCTGTCCTGGGCTCACTTTGCAGACCAAGTTGGCATCAAACTTACAGTGATCCACCTGCCTCTGCTTTCTCGAGTGCAGGTATTAAAGACATGTGCATGGCTAATTTTTTTTTTTTTTTAAAGAAGATGCCAAAAATTGTGCTGAACATGCATAGACTTTTTATTCACAAAGAATACAGTAAGAAATGATTGGTGCACAGTTTATACTGATAGCCTTTGTATTACTAGCCATTTAGAGACAACTCAGATACCCACATCATTGTACCTAAGAGACTTGAGCGCCTGTGGAGTTTGATGTTTTTGAGGGACTCAGAATCCAGTCCCCAGTCCCCTTTGGACAGTGGGACACCCGGCCGGCTGGGGCTCTTTTCTTTCTGAGTCTTCACTCAGCCCCTGTCTCTCTCCTTTCTTTGTTCTGACTCTTAAGATGTCCCAGCATGTGCTTCCACTTAACGCCCCACAGGGGTCATGGCCACACTTGCAGAAGGCCTACTGTCTGGAGTTGTCACTGATAGCCACGTGACCCCGGAGATCAATCTTCCTGAGCCTCAATGAAGTAAAAAGCCATTTGTCTGCTGTGAGATGATATCTTCTATGCATGACAGGGTGCTGCGCCCATGAGCTCTCAGCCGTATGACCTCTTAAGCAAGACCTGGGCAGTGAAAACACCAGAAGACATTTCAGAGTGGAGGAACTATCACAAGCCCTCTGCCCCACCCCCACCCCCAGATAAGAAGCCATATGCAATTAATGGCTGCTAAGAGAGGGAGTCGTCTTCCAGGGTGATCCCTCCCCCATCAGTACTCATATTTGAAATTCTCAAAAAGAAGAAGGCAGGCACAGTAGCAAGGGACAAGAGCTGCCATGTCAGAGTTATGTTAAGAGTTAAATAACAGGCAGTGGTGGAGCACACCTTTAATCCCAGTACTGGGGAAGCAGAGGCAGGCAAACTCAGTGAATTCAAGGCCAGCCTGGTCTACAGAGTGAGTTCCTTGGACATCCAGGGATACACAGAGAAACCCTGTCTTGAGAAAGAAAAAAAAAAGTTAAATGAGATGGTGCATGTAACCTTGGCTTCTAGAGTCAGAAAGGGCTTAGGTGGGACTAGGCTGGTATGCTAGGATGACCAGGATGCCAGCCGGACCCTCCTGGGGTCCCTCTTCACCCCTCATGCCACAGATGCCTTCATCATCTTCTGGAGCCTTTGCCTATGGATTGGTGTTTCAGGTTTGCTCTCGCACTCTGCCCTGAGGACGATCATATGGAGGGCAGAGGCCTTTGCGATGCTTTGCTCTCCTTGGTTGGCAGCTTGTCTGAGCATCAAGCTGTTGGCAGCTTTCCTTCAGGATTGTGGATGTGAGCGAGGGGTCTTCTGGCCTTGAGTATCTGACAGGAAATGGGAAGCCGTTTAGACCTTCCTCCCTCCCTCTTTCCCTCTCTCTCTTTCTCTCCTGTTTGCCCTGTAGCCCAGGTTGGCATTGAATTTTTCCACCTCTCTCCTTGGCCTTTGGAGTGTGGCCGTACTCAGATGGCTATTCTGAGTTTTTGTTGGTAATGGCCAACTGTTTTTTTTTTTTCCCCTCTCAGAAAACTGTTAGGACCACTTCTTTGTCACTCTTGGTCTGAAATTTTACAACATTGTTTTGTGGGCTTATATATATTTGTATTTTAAATCAATACATAGCACCTATATATATTTTAGAGATAGTATGTAAAATTTGGTTATGAGTAAAAATCAGGTTAGGGTAACTGGCTTCCCCATTGCTCAAACAGTTGTCTTTTTGTTTGTTTTCTCCCCCCCCCCCCCCCCCCCCCCCGTTGGGAAAATTATAAATCATTTCTTTGAGCTAGGAGTATAACTTAGTGTTAGGCTGCTTGCCTAGGGTGTGGGAGGCCCCAGGTTCAGCTCTCATCTGTTAGTTATTTTAAAGCATGGTTGTTAAGTGTAGTTACAGTATGACATGGATATCAGCAGTTATTCCTTTGTCTAGCTGTAACCTTCGGGCTCAGTTGTTGTAAGTGGTTTTGGCTTCTTGTTTGTTTGTTTTCCCTCCATTTGGCGGTTCAAACAACCCCTCCAACCTATGCATTCTTCCTGGGAAACTTGTATATGATTTCATCAGTAACTCTGCTTGTGTCTGCTAACTCTTTCTCTCTGGCAACTGCTTTGTGTCCCTGATGTGGCCTTCTTTTCACCTTTGTCCCTTCTTGCCATCTTGCCTTGTTCCTAGTTGGGTTTTTTCAACTCCCTTTCTTCATTCATTCTTTTTATTTATTTTTTCTTTTCTTCCTGATACAGGTTTTACTCTTACATAGACCCATCTCAAACTTCTGGCCTCAATTTTATTTTCTAATTCTTCCATTAATAGTTTAAAAATAATCTGATGGTGTGAAGCTGGGCATGGTCACACATGCCTTTAATCCCAGCACTCAGGGAGGAAGGGACCTCTGCAAGTTCAAGGCCAGCCTGGTCTACAAAGCGAGTCTAGGACAGAGAAACCCTGTCTTGAAAAACAAAACAAAAACAACAAAAAATGTAATGGTATCATTTTCTTTTTTATAGTTATTTAAAGTTTCATACTTGATTTGATGAATGGTATTTTACTCTGAAGCAAATTATTATTATTATTATTATTATTATTATTATTATTATTATTATTTAGTTTACTTATTTTGTGTGTGTGTGTGTGTGTGTGTGTGTGTGTGTGTGTGTGTGTGTGTGTGTTTATGTCTGTGTTGATGGGTATCAGACCTAGGGCTTCATACATGTTAAGTACATGTTCTACTGCCCTTACCCTATCCTGTTTCTTTAAATAGATATACATATATACATATACATATATGTATACATATGTGTGTGTGTATGCACATACAAGATAGGATTTCTTTGTGTAGTCCTGCCTGTCCTGGACTCTCTGTAGTCCAGCTGCCTCTGCCTCCCGAGTGCTGGGATTAAAGGTGTGCGTCTCCACATCTGGCTTGCGTTGCTTGCTCTGATTTGACCTCTGCCACGTTTGGACTTTGCTCAAGTATCTAGTTATTTTCTCAGAGAAAGAATGATTGAGTTCAGAAATCCTGTGTATAGAACTTTCTATTTGAGTCCCAGTATAGGGTGACCCCTGAGGGCCATCGGGGGAGGAGCCCTCAGGCTCAGGGCCGAGGCCTTTCCCCTTGAGCTGATCAGGTTTCTGAGAGGTCCCCAGAATTCAGAAGTCCAAGCTGCTGGCTTTCTGGGAGCTGAGTGGGGAATGTGTCATCAGTGTGCCATTTCACTTGGTGTTTAAAGCAGCAGGAAACGGGGACGCTGAAGACCTGGGCTTGCTCTCCAGTCTTTGCTAGTCCTCTGGCCTGCATGTTACATCTGGGCCTTACTGAGATGCTGGAACACGCACACTGTTCAGTTAGCTAAGCTGCAGCCCAGCAGTGGAGGTCTGCTTGCAAGCTTGTGTTGCCCACGATTCTTTTTTATAATATTTGTTACTTTCTGATGTTGCACTGTGCTGGTTGGTCTTTGTCAACTTTATAGAAACATGGACATATTTAGGAAAAGGAAATCTTAACTGAGAAAATACCTCCATAAGATTGGCCCGTATGTAAGTCTGTGTGGCATTTTCTTGACTAGTTATTGATGTGGGAGGGCCCAGCCAACTGTGGGTGGTGCCAGCCCTAGGCAGAATGTCCTGGGTGTATAAGAGAGCAGGCTAAACAAACATGTAAGGAGAGTTCCTCCGTGGTCTCTTGCTTCACTTCCTGCTTTGAGTTCCTGCCCTGATTTCCCTTTATGGTGGACAGAGATCAGGACGTGTAAGCTGAAATAAACCTTCCTCCCCACGTTGCTTTTGGTTGTGGTCTTTGTCATAGCAATGGAAGCCTAAGCAGAACATGCAGTGTGCAATACCTAAACCCTCACTGGAGGGGAAGGCCTGTAGGGTGGGAATTTATATTGCTAACTCCTGTAGGCATGGATGTGTGTGTGTGTGTGTGTGTGTGTGTGTGTGTGTGTGTGTGTGCGTGCACCTATGCATGTGCACAGAGATCAGAAGAGAGTATCTCTTATTCTCCCTCCTCTTATTTTTCTGCTTATTCCTTTGAGGCAGGGTCTCTCCCTGAACCCAGGGCTCACATTATTTTGGCTAGACCAAAAGCCAGCAAGCACCAGCAACCATCCTGTTCCTGCATCCTTCAGTGCTGTGGCTGTGTACCCGAGGGGAAGCCCTCACAGCAGGCATAGGGCTGTCAGTTCTCTGCAGTCTGAGTACATGTTGTGTTTCTAACATATAATACGAGGCTATAGTTAAGTAATATTTGAATGTCTCATGGTGTGTGTGTGTGCATGAGACCAGGTCTCACTAAGTAGTTCTGGCTTTCCTGAAACTCACTATGTAGACCAGGGTGGCCTTGAATTTACAGAGGACCTACCTGCCTCTGCCTCCCAAGTGCTGGGATTAAAGGCGGGTGCCACCATGCCCTTTTGGTCTCCAATCTTTGACCGTGGTTCAGTGTTTATTTATTTGATGTTGAGGGTCAAACCCAAGGCCTCGTGTATACTAAGCACATAACTCTACCAAAGAGCTTTCTAGCCACTTTTCGTGTGTGTGTGTGTGTGTGTGTGTGTGTGTGTGTGTGTGTGTGTACAGCACATGGGAGTGCATACATGTCCATATACCACTCATTGCATATCTTGATTCTACTGTGTGTGAACCTGTGATTGAGCTCAGGTTGGAGGGATGCACTCAGGAGCCCCTACCTATCCACCCTCTTGTAGAATTTGGCTGAGAAATCTACCCTGGTAGAGCAGACATGTGTGCATTTGCTGTTTTATGGTGACGGGTTCCGTCTACCTGGAGAACCAGCAACATCTGCACAAACCAGCAACATCTGCACAGTGCAGAGCTGGAAGTAAGAGGAAGGCTCGTGGGCAGAGGGCCATCATGTTGCAGGGATCAAGGGTTTTGGCTAAGTTTTTAGGCAGATATCTCTTTCTGAAAAAAAAAAAAAATCCAGGCATTTTGAAAATCTGCTTTTGAGAGGCACATGACTGTGGGATCCTGGGCTTTGAGCCAGGGTCTAGCTTTGTGGAATTTACCCAGTTGAATTTAAAACTAAACAAAGCAAACAAACAAAAAGTAAAACCAAACGTGGAGCTTAACTTATGAACCCTCAGAGTGCGACCCCCCCCCCCCCCCCCCCCCCGCCAGGGTGCTCGCTGCCTTCCAGCCTCCCGGCGCTCATTCTCTCCACCTCTGTGCCCAGAAGTGAATGGAGGCACAGCGGCCTGCCATGCCATTTTGACAAGA